>NC_034190.2:8602268-8829768 GCF_002021735.2 Oncorhynchus kisutch | reverse complement strand
CCCTGCCTGCCGTCCTGTACCTTTGCCCCCAGACTCTGGGTTACAGACCTCTGCCTGACCTGACCCTGCCTGCTCTCCTGTACCTTTGCCCCCAGACTCTGGGTTACGGACCTCTGCCTGACCTGACCTGTTGTTTTCCTGCCCATGTTGCTGTAATAAACATTGTTACTTCGACACAGTCTGCATTTGGGTCTTACCTGAAAAGTGAGATGCATCTTATATCTCAGCTCTTCTATCTCTTCTTGTATCTCCTCTTCTAAAGAATTGAATTGAACTGAATATATGAATATGTACTGTATATTATAAATATGTGTAAATAGTATTTGTGTTGTCTCTTGGTGTCTTTTCAATAAATACTGTAACTCATTTTGTATTTTATTTTGTATTTAATGTAATACCTTATGTTGTTCTTGTCTAGTACGGTTCTGTACTTGTGTCATGTATTTGTGTGTTTTGTGGACCCCAGGAAGAGTAGCTGCTGCATGTGCAGTAGCTAATAGGGATCTGAATAAAGTAAACACTGTACCCAAAAATAGGTCAAAAGGTCACCCGGTTCACTTGAACTCAACACAATACATCACTGCAACATACAAACAAAAAAACAGTCACGAAGAGAGCGAATAGAGCAGAGAAAAGTAGGTGTCACTGACTAAATGAGTTTGGTCTCAGGTCTTTACCAATGATGCGATGACGATTTCTATGCATCTATATTTACGTGACTGTTTCTGAGGCAGAACCGTACATGTTCATATCGCAACCAATGAGAGAGGGTGGGAAAGTCAAACCAAAAAAAAAAAATCTCTCTCTCTCTCTCTCTCTCTCTCTCTCTCATATAGGACAGACACTTATTCCTTATTATTTTTAAATTGACAGTCTCTCTGACATTTATAAATGTTTTATTCAATGCATTTCTATCAGCAATACTAGTACAGGCCAAATTCAATATTTATCTTTTTTATATATTTATATATTTGTTTTATACCTCAAAAGTCCTCAAATACATTCAGAAAGTATTCAGACCCCTTGACTATTCCCACATTTTGTTACATTACAGCCTTAATATAAAATTGATTAAATTGGTTTTTCCCCCTCGTCAATCTACACACAATACCACATAATGACAAAGTAAAAACAGGTTTATCACATTTACATAAGTATTCAGACCCTTTACTCAGTGCTTTGTTGAAGCACCTTTTGCAGCGATTACAGCCTTGTCTTCTTGGGTATGACGCTATAAGCTCGGCACACTTGTATTTGGGGAGTTTCTCCAATTCTTCTCTGCAGATCCTCTCAAGCTCTGTCAGATTGGATGGGGAGGGTTGCTGCACAGCTATTTTCAGGTCTCTCCAGAGATGTTCGATTGGGTTCAAGTCCAGGCTGTGGCTGGGCCACTAAAGGACATTCAGAGACTTGTCCCAAAGCCATTCCTGTGTTGTCTTGGCTGTGTGCTTAGAGTCATTGTCCTTGGAAGGTGAACCTTCGCCCCAGTCTGAGTTTCTGAGCGCTCTGGACCAGGTTCTCATCACAGACCTCTCTGTACTTTGCACTGTTCATCTGAGAGTCCTTTACATGCCTTTTTGCAATCTCCAAGCGAGCTGTCATGTGCCTTTTACTGAGGAGTGGCTTCCCTCCGGCCACTCTACCATAAAGGCCTGATTGGTGGAGTGCTGCAGAGACGGTTGTCCTTCTGAAATGTTCTCCCATCTCCACAGAGGAACTCTGGAGGCTCTGTCAGAGTTACCATCGGGTTCTTGGTCACCTCACTGACCAAAGACCTTCTCCACCGATTGCTCAGTTTGGCTGGGCGGCCAGCTCTCGGAAGAGTCTTGGTGGTTTCAAACTTCTTCTATTTAAGAATGCTGGAGACCACTGTGTTCTTGGGGACCTTCAATGCTGAAGACATTTGTTGGTACCCTTCCCCAGATCTATGCCTCGACACAATCCTGTCTCGGAGCTCTATGGACAATTCCTTAGAACTGTCTTTTGATCTGACATGCACTGTCAACTGTGGGACCTTAAATAGACAGGTGTGTGCCTTTCCAAATCATGTCCAATCAATTGAATTTACCACAGGTGGACTCCAATCAAGTTGAAGAAACATCTTAAGAATGATCAATGGAAACAGGATGCACCTGAGCTCAATTTCGAAGTCTCGTAGCAAAGGGTCTGAATATTTATGTAAATACATTTCATAATATAAACAAATGTGTTGTCATTATTTTTATTGTGTGTTGATTGATGATCATTTAAAAAATATATATTTTAGAATAAGGCAGTAACGTAGCAAAATGTGGAAAAACTCAATGGGACGGAATACTTTCAAAATGTACTGTATTAATCCATGGTATGACCTACCCCCAAGGTGTAGAATTTTAGAATAACATTGGAAAAGTTTCCAATGTTGCGAGGTTGAGGGGACTGAGGGCTGATAAAGACATCCATTGTGCCACAACCACTATGACAGCCTCCTCTCATCTCCATCCCTGTGTTGTACCTACTTCATCCTTCTCAACCTCCACTCCTTGACCGGAGTCACCATCAGTCCTTACATACTCTCTACCCCAGTGTCTCTGCAATTAGGCCTTACCTCAGCTTCAGGTTCTCCATAAACTGCTCTATGTTCACCTCGTCCAGAAGGACAAAATCAGACTTCCCAAACTCCAGGCCCTCCAGCACCGCCATCCTGACGGACAGACAGAATGACAAAAAAGATAGAGAGGAAACGGAAGTCTCTAGGGGAGAGAGAGAGAGAGTAGAGGACTCTAGGGAAGAGAGAGAGAGAAGTGATGCAAAGGCAGGCAGGCAGAATAGTCTAGTGCTGCTGGGGCCCGGTAGTGAAAGTGGAGTTGAGGCAGTGTGCTGTGGGTGTGGGTGTGGGTGTGGCATAACTCTGTTCTTTTGTGGTGTGGGGTGCTGCTTAGTCAATCAATGAGGGCTGTGGTCGGCTTCTCTGTAGTGTGTGTGTGTGTGTGTGTGTGTGTGTGTGTGTGCGTGCGTGCGTGCGTGCGTGCGTGCGTGCGGCGGGTATATATATAATGGGACAGCGAAGAACTATCATTAAACACAGAAAACACTTCTGCATCCTCCATCTCGTCTTTCTCTCTTCCTACCACAGGCCTCCAGACCTCCTTGTTTCAGAGAAAACCACTGAGTGAACCGTTGCAGAGGCTTATGACAACAAGAAAGTCATACTGTATCTCTCTTAGCCTCCCCCTCTCTTTTTCCACCTCTCTCTCTCTTCCTCTCTCTCCCCTCTCTATCTCTGTCTGTGTATCTATCTATTTTTATATCTCTCTTCCGTAGAAAGACCCCACTCCACAAAGATAATTGATCTGAAATTAAGAAGAAGAACTGAACACTGAGACACAGAGGCTCGATCCACTGCCAACAATCTACAATTAAGCCTGTAAATTAGTTGTACATTTTAGGACAAAATGCCCTCTTCTCCTGGGAAGGATCAGGGTATTTCCTTGGAAGAATCAGGGTATCTCCTGGGAAGGATAAGGGTATTTCCTGGAAAGGGTGCCGGAGCGGTCTTCTAGTGAGGCTTCAGATGTGCACACACCACCCACCGCTTCCGAGTATATTTCTCTCTAATGTCCAGTCCCTAGTTAACAAAGTCGACAAAATCAGGGCAAGAGTTGCTTAACAAAGACATATCCCGGATTGTAACATACTCTGTTTCAAGGAAACATGGCTAGCTTGGGATATGCTGTCGGAGTCAGTACAGCCAACGGGATTTTCAGTGCATCGCGCCGACAGTAATAAACATCTCTCCGGTAAGGATGGAAGTGTATGTTTCATGATTAACAACTCATGGTGCAATTGTAACAACATACAAGAACTCAAGTTATTTTGTTCACCAGACCTTCCTCACAATCAAATGCCAACCGTATTATCTCCCAAGAGAACTCTCCTCAGTTATTGTCACAGGCGTGTATATCCCCCCCGCGAACTGATACCAAGACGGCCATCAAGGAACTTGACTTTATGCAAACTGGAAACCATATATCCTGAGGCTGCATTTATTGTAGCTCGGGATTTTATCAAAGCCAATTTAAGAACAAGGCTATCTAAATTCTATCAGCATATCGATTGCAGTACACGAGCGAGTAACGCTCGACCATTGCTACTCTAACATTCATGATGCATGCAAGGCCCTCCCCCGCCCTCTTTTCGGCATATCTGACCATGACTCCATCTTGTTGCTCCTCTCCTATAGACAGAAACTAAAACAGGAAGCGTCCATGCTTAGGTCTATCCAACACCAGTCTGACAAATCAGATTCCGCGCTTTAAGATTGCTTCAATCATGTGGACTGTGATATGTTCTGTGTAGACTCAGAGCACAACATTGACAAATATGCTGACTCGGTGAGTGAGTTTATAAGGAAGTGTATAGGAGATATTGTACCCACTGTGACTATTAAAACCTTCCCTAACCAGAAACTGTGGATTGATGGCAGCATTCATGCAAAACTGAAAGCACATACCACCACATTTAATCATGGCATGGCAACTGGGAAAATGGCCGAATACAAACAGTGTAATTATTCCCTCCGTAAGGCAATCAGACAAGCAAAGTGTCAGTATAGAGAAAAAGTGGAGTTGCAATTCAATGGCTCATACATGAGACGTATGTGGCAGGGTCTACAGACAATCACGGATTACAAAAAGAAAACCAGCCCCGTCATGGACATCAACGTCTTGCTTCCAGACAAATTAAACAACTTCTTTGCCCGCTTTGAGGACAATACAGTGCCACTGACGCGGCCCGCTGCCAAAGACTGTGGGCTCTCCTTCTCCGTGGCCGACGTAAGTAAAACATTTAAACATGTTAAGGCTGCCGGCCCAGATGGCATCCCTAGCCGCATCCTCAGAGCATGCACAGACCAGCTGGCTGGTGTGTTTACGGACATATTCAATCAATCCCTATCCCAGTCTGCTGTCCCCACATGCTTCAAGATGGCCACCATTGTTCCTGTTCCCAAGAAAGCCAAGGTAACTGAACAAAAGGACTATTGCCCCGTGGCACTCACTTCTGTCATCAAGAAGTGCTTTGAAAGACTGTTTAAGGATAATATCACCTCCACCCTACCTGTTACCCTAGACCTACTTCAATGTGCTTACCAATAGGTCCACAGACAATAGATTTTCCATCACACTGCACACGGCCCTGTCCCATCTGGATAAGAGGAATACCTATGTAAGAATGCTGTTCATTGACTACAGATCAGCCTTCAACACCATAGTACCCTCCAAGATCATCATTAAGCTCAAGGCCATGGGTCAGAACAGTGCCCTGTGCAGCTGGGTCCTGGACTTCCTGACGGACCGCCCCCAGATGGGAAACAACATCTCCACTCCGCTGATCCTCAACACTGGGGCCCCACAAGGGTGTGTTCTCAGCCCCCTCCTGTACTCCCTGTTCACCCACGACTGTGTGGCCAAGCACGCCTCTAACTCAATCATCAAGTTTGCAGACAACACAGTGGTAGGCTTGATTACCAACAACGACGAGACAGCCTAACAGATAGGAGGCTCGGGCCCTCGGAGTGTGGTGCCAGGAAAATAACCTCTCACTCAATGTCAGCAAAACAAAAGAGATGATCGTGGACTTCAGGAAACAGCAAAGGGAACACCCCTCTTTCCACATCGACTGGACAGCAGTGGAGAAGGTGGTGGAGAGCAGCAGTGGAGTTCCTCAGTGTACATATCCCCGACAATCTGAAATGGTCCACGCACACAGACAGTGTGGTGAAGAAGGCGCAACAACACCTCTTCAACCTCAGGAGGCTGAAAATATGTGACTTGTCACCGAAAAACTTCACTAGCTTTTACAGGTGCACAATCGAGAGCATCCTGTCGGACTGTATCACCGCCTGGTACGTAAACTGCACCGCCCACAACCGCAGGGCTCTCCAGAGGGTAGTGAGGTCTGCACAACGCATCACCGGGGGCAAACTACATGCCCTCCAGGACACCTATAACACCCGATGTCACAGGAAGGCCATAAAGATCATCAAGTACAATAACCACCCGAGCCAATGCCTGTTCAGCCTGCTTCTATCCAGAAGGCGAGGTCAGTACAGGTGCATCAAAGCTGGGACAGAAAGATTGAAAAAACAGTTTCTATCTCAAGGCCATCAGATTGTTCAACAGCCATCACTAGCACAGAGGGGCAGCTGCCTACCGACTTGATATCATTGGCCACTTTAACTTCTTCATGTTTTTTTTTATTTTACCTTCATTTAACTAGGCAAGTAATTTAAGAAAAAAATATTATTTTCAATGACAGCCTAGGAACAATGGGTTAACTGCCTTGTTCAGGGGCTGAATGACAGATTTTTACCTCGGCAGTTCTTGGATTCAACCTTGCAACCTTTTGGTTACTAGTCCAACGCTCTAACCACTAGGCTACCTCCCACAGGACAGTTGAGCTAATGTAGGCTAATGTAATTAGCATAAACAGAACACTAGTCACTTTAATAATGCCACTTTAAGAATATTTACATATCTCGCAATACTTATCTCATATGTACTGTATTCTACACTATCTATTCTATATTATCTATTGCATCTCAGCCGCTCTGTCACTGCTCATCCATATATTTTATATGTCTATATTCTCATCCCATTCCTTTACTAGATTGTGTGTATTAGGTTTTGTAGATATTAGATGTTAGATGTTAGATATTATGTTTTGTTGTGGAATTGTTAGATATTACCTGTTAGATACTGCTGCACTGTCAGATCTAGAAGCATAAGCATTTCACTACACTATAACACTACACAATAACATCTGCTAACCATGTGTATGTGACCAATACAATTGTATTTGATTTGATTTTGTATCTCCTGGAAAGGATCAGGGTATTTGCTGCTTCTGACTCCACAGCAGCATACATCATCTCTCCTTGGCTACATCCCAAATGGCACCCTATTCCCTATGTAGTGCACTAGTTAATGGCACCCTATTCCCTATGTAGTGCACTAGTTAATGGCACCCTATTCCCTATGTAGTGCACTAGTTAATGGCACCCTATTCCCTATGTAGTGCACTAGCTTTGACGAGGACCCATAGGGCTCTGGCCAAAAGTAGTTGGTGGTGATATATCATGTAGGGATAGGGTGGTGATATAATATAGGGTTAGGGTGGTGATATAATATAGGGTTAGGGTGGTGATATAATGTAGAGTTAGTGTGGTGATATAATGTAGGGTTAGGGTGGTGATATAATATAGGGTTAGGGTGGTGATATAATGTAGAGTTAGGGTGGTGATATAATGTAGGGTGGTGATATATAATGTAGGGTTAGGGTGGTGAAATAATGTAGAGTGGTGATATAATGTAGGGTGATATATAATGTAGGGTGGTGATATAATGTAGGGTGGTGATATAATGTAGGGTGATATATAATGTAGGGTGGTGATATAATGTAGGGTTAGGGTGGTGATATAATGTAGGGTGGTGATATATAATGTAGGGTGATATATAATGTAGGGTGGTGAATTATATAATGTAGGGTGGTGATATAATGTAGGGTTAGGGTGGTGATATAATGTAGAGTGGTGATATATAATGTAGGGTTAGGGTGGTGATATAATGTAGGGTGGTGATATAATGTAGGGTTAGGGTGATATATAATGTAGGGTGGTGATATATAATGTAGGGTTAGGGTGGTGATATATAATGTAGGGTGGTGATATATAATGTAGGGTGGTGATATATAATGTAGGGTGGTGATATAATGTAGGGTGGTGATATATAATGTAGGGTGGTGATATAATGTAGGGTGGTGATATATAATGTAGGGTGGTGATATATAATGTAGGGTGGTGATATATAATGTAGGGTGGTGATATATAATGTAGGGTGGTGATATATAATGTAGGGTGGTGATATATAATGTAGGGTGGTGATATATAATGTAGGGTGGTGAAATAATGTAGAGTGGTGATATATAATGTAGGGTTAGGGTGGTGATATAATGTAGGGTGGTGATATAATGTAGGGTTAGGGTGATATATAATGTAGGGTTGTGATATATAATGTAGGGTTAGGGTGGTGATATATAATGTAGGGTTAGGGTGGTGAGATATAATGTAGGGTGGTGATATATAATGTAGGGTGGTGATATATAATGTAGGGTGGTGATATATAATGTAGGGTGGTGATATATAATGTAGGGTGGTGATATATAATGTAGGGTGGTGATATATAATGTAGGGTGGTGATATATAATGTAGGGTGGTGATATATAATGTAGGGTGGTGATATATAATGTAGGGTGGTGATATATAATGTTTGTTTTTTGTTGTTGTTTTTTTTTCATTTGTTGACTTCTGTGATCGAAAAAGCCTTGGTTTCATGCATGTCAACATCAGAAGCCTCCTCCCTAAGTTTGTTTTACTCACTGCTTTAGCACACTCTGCTAACCCTGATGTCCTTGCTGTGTCTGAATCCTGGCTCAGGAAGGCCACCAAAAATTCAGAGATTTCCATACCCAACTATAACATCTTCCGTCAAGATAGAACTGCCAAAGGGGGCGGAGTTGCAGTTTACTGCAGAGATAGCCTGCAAAGTAATGTCATACTTTCCAGGTCCATACCCAAACAGTTCGAACTACTAATTTTGAAAATTACTCTCTCCAGAAATAAGTCTCTCACGGTTGCCGCCTGCTACCGACCCCCCTCAGCTCCCAGCTGTGCCCTGGACACCATTTGTGAATTGATCGCCCCCCATCTAGCTTCAGAGTTTGTTCTGTTAGGTGACCTAAACTGGGATATGCTTAACACCTCGCCAGTCCTACAATCTAAGCTAGATGCCCTCAATCTCACACAAATCATCAAGGAACCCACCAGGTACAACCCTAACTCTGTAAACAAGGGCACCCTCATAGACGTCATCCTGACCAACTGGCCCTCCAAATACACCTCCGCTGTCTTCAACCAGGATCTCAGCGATCACTGCCTCATTGCCTGTATCCGCTACGGAGCCGCAGTCAAACGACCACCCCTCATCACTGTCAAACGCTCCCTAAAACACTTCTGTGAGCAGGCCTTTCTAATCGACCTGGCCCGGGTATCCTGGAAGGACATTGACCTCATCCCGTCAGTTGAGGATGCCTGGTCATTCTTCAAAAGTAACTTCCTCACCATTTTAGATAAGCATGCTCCGTTCAAAAAAATGCAGAACTAAGAACAGATACAGCCCTTGGTTCACCCCAGACCTGACTGCCCTCGACCAGCACAAAAACATCCTGTGGCGGACTGCAATAGCATCGAATAGTCCCCGTGATATGCAACTGTTCAGGGAAGTCCGGAACCAATACACGCAGTCAGTCAGGAAAGCTAAGGCCAGCTTCTTCAGGCAGAAGTTTGCATCCTGTAGCTCCAACTCCAAAAAGTTCTGGGACACCGTGAAGTCCATGGAGAACAAGAGCACCTCCTCCCAGCTGCCCACTGCACTGAGGCTAGGTAACACGGTCACCACTGATAAATCCATGATTATCGAAAACTTCAATAAGCATTTCTCAACGGCTGGCCATGCCTTCCGCCTGGCTACTTCAACCTCGGCCAACAGCTCCGCCCCCCCCGCAGCTCCTCGCCCAAGCCTCTCCAGGTTCTCCTTTAACCAAATCCAGATAGCAGATGTTCTGAAAGAGCTGCAAAACCTGGACCCGTACAAATCAGCTGGGCTTGACAATCTGGACCCTCTATTTCTGAAACTATCTGCCACCATTGTCGCAACCCCTATTACCAGCCTGTTCAACCTCTCTTTCATATCGTCTGAGATCCCCAAGGATTGGAAAGCTGCCGCAGTCATCCCCCTCTTCAAAGGGGGAGACACCCTGGACCCAAACTGTTACAGACCTATATCCATCCTGCCCTGCCTATCTAAGGTCTTCGAAAGCCAAGTCAACAAACAGGTCACTGACCATCTCGAATCCCACCGCACCTTCTCCGCTGTGCAATCTGGTTTCCGAGCCGGTCATGGGTGCACCTCAGCCAAACTCAAGGTACTCAACGATATCATAACCGCCATCGATAAAAGACAGTACTGTGCAGCCGTCTTCATCGACCTTGCCAAGGCTTTCGACTCTGTCAATCACCATATTCTTATCGGCAGACTCAGGAGCCTCGGTTTTTCGGATGACTGCCTTGCCTGGTTCACCAATTACTTTGCAGACAGAGTTCAGTGCGTCAAATCGGAGGGCATGCTGTCTGGTCCTCTGGCAGTCTCTATGGGGGTGCCACAGGGTTCAATTCTCGGGCCGACTCTTTTCTCTGTGTATATCAATGATGTTGCTCTTGCTGCGGGCGATTCCCTGATCCACCTCTACGCAGACGACACCATTCTATATACCTTCGGCCCGTCTTTGGACACTGTGCTATCTAACCTCCAAACAAGCTTCAATGCCATACAACACTCCTTCCGTGGCCTCCAACTGCTCTTAAACGCTAGTAAAACCAAATGCATGCTTTTCAACCGGTCGCTGCCTGCACCCGCATGCCCGACTAGCATCACCACCCTGGATGGTTCCGACCTAGAATATGTGGACGTCTATAAGTACCTAGGTGTCTGGCTAGACTGCAAACTCTCCTTCCAGACTCATATCAAACATCTCCAATCGAAAATCAAATCAAGAGTCGGCTTTCTATTCCGCAACAAAGCCTCCTTCACTCACGCCGCCAAGCTTACCCTAGTAAAACTGACTATCCTACCGATCCTCGACTTCGGCGATGTCATCTACAAAATGGCTTCCAACACTCTACTCAGCAAACTGGATGCAGTCTATCACAGTGCCATCCGTTTCGTCACTAAAGCACCTTATACCACCCACCACTGCGACTTGTATGCTCTAGTCGGCTGGCCCTCGCTACATATTCGTCGCCAGACCCACTGGCTCCAGGTCATCTACAAGTCCATGTTAGGTAAAGCTCCGCCTTATCTCGGCTTACTGGTCACGATGGTAACACCCATCCGTAGCACGCGCTCCAGCAGGTGTATCTCACTGATCATCCCTAAAGCCAACACCTCATTTGGCCGCCTTTCGTTCCAGTACTCTGCTGCCTGTGACTGGAACGAATTGCAAAAATCGCTGAAGTTGGAGACTTTTATCTCCCTCACCAACTTCAAACATCAGCTATCTGAGCAGCTAACCGATCGCTGCAGCTGTACATAGTCTATTGGTAAATAGCCCACCCTTTTTCACCTACCTCATCCCCATACTGTTTTTATTTATTTACTTTTCTGCTCTTTTGCACACCAATATCTCTACCTGTACATGACCATCTGATCATTCATCACTCCAGTGTTAATCTGCAAAATTGTAATTATTTGCCTACCTCCTCATGCCTTTTGCACACATTGTATATAGACTCCCCCTTTGGGGGAGGATGTTGATATAATATAGGGTTAGGGTGGTGATATAATATAGGGTTAGGGTGGTGATATAATGTAGGGTTAGGGTGGTGATATATAATGTAGGGTTAGGGTGGTGATATATAATGTAGGGTTAGGGTGGTGATATAATGTAGGGTTAGGGTGGTGATATAATGTAGAGTTAGGGTGGTGATATAATGTAGGGTTAGGGTGGTGATATAATGTAGGGTGGTGATATATAATGTAGGGTTAGGGTGGTGATATAATGTAGGGTTAGGGTGGTTATATAATGTAGAGTTAGGGTGGTGATATATAATGTAGGGTGGTGATATATAATGTAGGGTGGTGATATATAATGTAGGGTTAGGGTGGTGATATAATGTAGGGTGGTGATATATAATGTAGGGTTAGGGTGGTGATATAATGTATGGTGGTGATATATAATGTAGGGTTAGGGTGGTGATATAATGTCGGGTGATATATTTAATGTAGGGTTAGGGTGGTGATATAATGTAGGGTGGTGATATATAATGTAGGGTTAGGGTGGTGATATAATGTAGGGTTAGGATGTTGATATAATATAGGGTTAGGGTGGTGATATAATGTAGGGTTAGGGTGGTGATATCATGTAGGGTTAGGGTGGTGATATAATGTCGAGTTAGGGTGGTGATATAATATAGGGTTAGGGTGGTGATATAATGTAGGGTTAGGGTGGTGATATAATGTAGGGTTAGGGTGGTGATATAATGTAGAGTTAGGGTGGTGATATATAATGTAGGGTTAGGGTGGTGATATAATGTAGGGTGGTGATATATAATGTAGGGTTAGGGTGGTGATCTAATGTAGGGTTAGTGTGGTGATATAATGTAGGGTTAGGGTGGTGATATAATGTAGGGTTAGGGTGGTGATATATAATGTAGGGTTAGGGTGGCGATATAATGTAGGGTTAGGGTGGCGATATAATGTAGAGTTAGGGTGGTGATATATAATATAGGGTTAGGGTGGTGATATATAATGTAGGGTTAGGGTGGTGATATAATGTAGGGTTAGGGTGGTGATATAATGTAGAGTTAGGGTGGTGATATAATGTAGGGTTAGGGTGGTGATATAATGTAGGGTGGTGATATATAATGTAGGGTTAGGGTGGTGGTATAATGTAGGGTGGTGATATATAATGTATGGTTAGGGTCATGATATAATGTAGGGTGGTGATATATAATGTAGGGTTAGGGTGGTGATATAATGTAGGGTGGTGATATATAATGTAGGGTTAGGGTGGTGATATAATGTAGGGTTAGGGTGGTGATATAATGTAGGGTTAGGGTGGTGATATAATGTAGAGTTAGGGTGGTGATATAATGTAGAGTTAGGGTGGTGATATAATGTAGGGTTAGGGTGGTGATATAATGTAGGGTGGTGATATAATATAGGGTTAGGGTGGTGATATAATGTAGGGTTAGGGTGGTGTTATAATGTAGGGTTAGGGTGGTGATATCATGTAGGGTTAGGGTGGTGATATATAATGTAGGGTTAGGGTGGTGATATAATGTAGGGTTAGGGTGGTGATATAATGTAGAGTTAGGGTGGTGATATAATGTAGGGTTAGGGTGGTGATATAATGTAGGGTGGTGGTATATAATGTAGGGTTAGGGTGGTGGTATAATGTAGGGTTAGGGTGGTGATATAATGTAGAGTTAGGGTGGTGATATATAATGTAGGGTGGTGATATATAATGTAGGGTGGTGATATATAATGTAGGGTTAGGGTGGTGATATAATGTAGGGTGGTGATATATAATGTAGGGTTAGGGTGGTGATATAATGTAGGGTGGTGATATATAATGTAGGGTTAGGGTGGTGATATAATGTAGGGTGGTGATATATAATGTAGGGTTAGGGTGGTGATATATAATGTAGGGTTAGGGTGGTGATATAATGTAGGGTGGTGATATATAATGTAGGGTTAGGGTGGTAATATAATGTAGGGTTAGGATGTTGATATAATATAGGGTTAGGGTGGTGATATAATGTAGGGTTAGGGTGGTGATATCATGTAGGGTTAGGGTGGTGGTATAATGTCGAGTTAGGGTGGTGATATAATATAGGGTTAGGGTGGTGATATAATGTAGGGTTAGGGTGGTGATATATAATGTAGGGTTAGGGTGGTGATATAATGTAGGGTGGTGATATATAATGTAGGGTTAGGGTGGTGATATAATGTAGGGTTAGGGTGGTGATATATAATGTAGGGTTAGGGTGGTGATATAATGTAGAGTTAGGGTGGTGATATATAATATAGGGTTAGGGTGGTGATATAATGTAGGGTTAGGGTGGTGATATAATGTAGGGTGGTGATATAATGTAGGGTGGTGATATATAATGTAGGGTTAGGGTGGTGATATAATGTAGGGTGGTGATATATAATGTAGGGTTAGGGTGGTGATATAATGTAGAGTTAAGGTGGTGATATAATGTAGGGTGGTGATATATAATGTAGGGTTAGGGTGGTGATATAATGTAGGGTGGTGATATAATGTAGGGTTAGGGTGGTGATATAATGTAGGGTGGTGATATAATGTAGGGTTAGGGTGGTGATATAATGTAGGGTGGTGATATAATATAGGGTTAGGGTGGTGATATAATGTAGGGTTAGGGTGGTGTTATAATGTAGGGTTAGGGTGGTGATATCATGTAGGGTTAGGGTGGTGATATATAATGTAGGGTTAGGGTGGTGATATAATGTAGAGTTAGGGTGGTGATATAATGTAGGGTTAGTGTGGTGATATAATGTAGGGTTAGGGTGGTGATATAATGTAGGGTTAGGGTGGTGATATAATGTAGAGTTAAGGTGGTGATATAATGTAGGGTGGTGATATAATGTAGGGTTAGTGTGGTGATATAATGTAGGGTTAGGGTGTGCGTGAAACAAATAATTTTTCCAACAATTGTTTACAGATTATTTCACTTATAATTCACTGTATCACAATTCCAGTGGGTCAGAAGTTTACATACATTAAATTGACTGTGCCTTTAAACAGCTTGGAAAATTCCAGAAAATGATGTCATGGCTTTAGAAACTTCTGATAGGCTAATTGGCATCATTTGAGTAAATTGGAGGTGTACCTGTGGATGTATTTCAAGGCCTACCTTCAAATTCAGTGCCTCTTTGCTTGACATCATGGGAAAATCAAACGAAATCAGCAAAGACCCCAGAAAAACAATTGTAGACCTCCACAAGTCTGGTTCATCCTTGGGAGCAATTTACAAATGCCTTAAGGTACCACATTCATCTGTACAAACAATAGAACGCAAGAATAAACTCCATGGGACCACACAGCCGTCATACCGCTCAGGAAGGAGACCTGTTCTGTCTGTTAGAGATTAACGTACTTTGGTTCGAAAAGTGCAACTCAATCCCAGAACAACAGGAAAGGACCCTGTGAAGATGTTGGAGGATATAGGTTCAAAAGTATCTATATCCACAGTAAAACGAGTCCAATATCGACATAACTTGAAATGCGCTCGGCAAGGAAGACGACACTGCTCCAAAACCGCCATAAAAAAGCCAGACTATGGTTTGCAACTGCACACGGGGACAAAGATCGTACTTTTTGGAGAAATGTCCTCTGGTCTGATGAAACAAAAATTGAACTGTATGGCCATAATGACCATCGTTAAGTTTGGAGAAAACGGGGGAGGCTTGTAAGCCGAAGAACACCATCCCAACTGTGAAGCACGAGGGTGGCAGCATCATGTTGTGGGGGTGCTTTGCTGCAGGAGGGACTGGTGCACTTCACAAAATAGATGGCATCATGAGGAATTAAAATTATGTGGATATATTGAAGCAACATCTCAAGACATCAGTCAGGAAGTTAAAGCTTGGTCGCAAATGGGTCTTCCAAATAGACAATGACCCCAAGTATTCTTCCAAAGTTGTGACAAAATGGCTTAAGGACAACAAAGTGAAGATACTGGAGTGGCCAACACAAAGCCCTGACCTCAATCCTATAGACAATTTGTGGGCAGAACTGAAAAAGCGTGTGCGAGCAAAGAGGCCTACAAACCAGACTCAGTTACACCAGCTCTGTTAGGAGGAATGGGCCAAAATTTACCCAACCTATTGTGGGAAGCTTGTGGAAGGCTACCCAAAACGTTTGAGCCAAGTTAAACTATTTAAAGGCCATGCTACAAAATACAAATTGAGTGTATGTAAACTTCTGACCCACTGGGAATGTGATGAAAGAAACAAAAGCTGAAATAAATAATTCTCTCATTATCTAAATTGCAGCCGCGAATCCGCCATAGAAAAATAAATAACATAAGCTTTGGTAATATGGATAGCCTAACTATTGAAGCAATGAGCGAGTTGGTTTTCCATGGCCCCGGTACCCCTGGTGGGTGGAGAGTTCTCTTTAGGATCAATGGAATGGTTGAAAAGAATCAAACAAATAGGAGGTGCTTATGTTTGTCCTGTTTCACATACAGTGGGGAGAACAAGTATTTGATAACCTGCAAAATCGGCAGTGTTTCCTACTTATAAAGCATGTAGAGGTCTGTCATTTTTTATCAATGGGTACACTCCAACTGTGAGAGACGGAATCTAAAATACTTATGTCATGCAATAAAATGCTAATTAATTACTTAAAAATCATACAATGTGATTTTCTGGATTTTTGTTTTAGATTCCATCTCCCACAGTTGGGAAGTGCATTGGAAAACCAACTCGCTCATTGCTTCAATAGTTAGGCTATCCATATTACCAAAGCTTATGTTATTTATTTTTCTATGGCGGATTCGCGGCTGCAATTTAGATGTACCCATTGATACAAAAATTACAGACCTCTACATGCTTTGTAAGTAGGAAAACCTGCAAAATCGGCAGTGTATCAAATACTTGTTCTCCCCACTGTATGTGTAGTGTGAAATGGACATGTGTTTCTTTTGCATATCCCACTCCCCCTGAGACATCCTCAGAAAGTGGGGTCACGGCCAGAGGTCAGTCATTATTGATGGCGAAACTGGAGCAATTAAGGTTAACTGTCTTGCTCAAGGGCAGATCAACAGATATTTCACCTAGTCGGCTCTGGAATTCAAACTAGCAACCTTTCGGTGACTGGCCCAATGCTGTAACCGCACCTGGGGCACAGGGCCATGCAAAAACAAATTTGCCTAAAACTCGTCTGGCCATCCTCTTTCAGCTCGAGAAAGTGGATTTCTAATGGTGCGGGCATTTAACATAAAGCCTCATGGCTCTCATTGATTAAACAACACAATGCAGTAACACTGCTAAAGCCAATTTAACAATATGTCAATCAAACGGTTTCTCTGGAGACATTAGTGTTCTGTGTGTGACCTTTACTTCCTGAAGTGCACTGGAGTGTTGTTTTTGCTTCTCGGAAGGCTTGATTATCACTGAGCATTCTAAAAGTGCTTGATTTATCACTGAGCATTCTAAAAGTGCTTGATTAATCACTGAGCATTCTAAAAGTGCTTGATTAATCACTGAGCATTCTAAAAGTGCTTGATTAATCACTGAGCATTCTAAAAGTGCTTGATTAATCACTGAGCATTCTAAAAGTGCTTGATTAATCACTGAGCATTCTAAAAGTGCTTGATTAGTCACTGAGCATTCTAAAAGTGCTTGATTAGTCACTGAGCATTCTAAAAGTGCTTGATTAGTCACTGAGCATTCTAAAAGTGCTTGATTATTACTGAGCATTCTAAAAGTGCTTGATTAATCACTGAGCATTCTAAAAGTGCTTGATTAATCACTGAGCATTCTAAAAGTGCTTGATTATCACTGAGCATTCTAAAAGTGCTTGATTATCACTGAGCATTCTAAAAGTGCTTGATTATCACTGAGCATTCTAAAAGTGATTGATTATCACTGAGCATTCTAAAAGTGATTGATTATCACTGAGCATTCTAAGTGCTTGATTAATCACTGAGCATTCTAAAAGTGCTTGATTATCACTGAGCATTCTAAAAGTGCTTGATTATCACTGAGCATTCTAAAAGTGCTTGATTATCACTGAGCATTCTAAAAGTGCTTGATTATCACTGAGCATTCTAAAAGTGCTTGATTATCACTGAGCATTCTAAAAGTGCTTGATTATCACTGAGCATTCTAAAAGTGCTTGATTATCACTGAGCATTCTAAAAGTGCTTGATTATCACTGAGCATTCTAAAAGTGCTTGATTATCACTGAGCATTCTAAAAGTGCTTGATTATCACTGGGCATTCTAAAAGTGCTTGATTATCACTGAGCATTCTAAAAGTGCTTGATTAATCACTGAGCATTCTAAAAGTGCTTGATTAATCACTGAGCATTCTAAAAGTGCTTGATTAATCACTGAGCATTCTAAAAGTGCTTGATTATCACTGAGCATTCTAAAAGTGCTTGATTATCACTGAGCATTCTAAAAGTGCTTGATTATCACTGAGCATTCTAAAAGTGCTTGATTAATCACTGAGCATTCTAAAAGTGCTTGATTAATCACTGAGCATTCTAAAAGTGCTTGATTATCACTGAGCATTCTAAAAGTGCTTGATTATCACTGAGCATTCTAAAAGTGCTTGATTATCACTGAGCATTCTAAAAGTGATTGATTATCACTGAGCATTCTAAGTGCTTGATTAATCACTGAGCATTCTAAAAGTGCTTGATTATCACTGAGCATTCTAAAAGTGCTTGATTATCACTGAGCATTCTAAAAGTGCTTGATTATCACTGAGCATTCTAAAAGTGCTTGATTATCACTGAGCATTCTAAAAGTGCTTGATTATCACTGAGCATTCTAAAAGTGCTTGATTATCACTGAGCATTCTAAAAGTGCTTGATTATCACTGAGCATTCTAAAAGTGCTTGATTATCACTGAGCATTCTAAAAGTGCTTGATTAATCACTGAGCATTCTAAAAGTGCTTGATTAATCACTGAGCATTCTAAAAGTGCTTGATTAATCACTGAGCATTCTGAAAGTGCTTGATTAATCACTGAGCATTCTAAAAGTGCTTGATTAATCACTGAGCATTCTAAAAGTGCTTGATTAATCACTGAGCATTCTAAAAGTGCTTGATTATCACTGAGCATTCTAAAAGTGCTTGATTATCACTGAGCATTCTAAAAGTGCTTGATTATCACTGAGCATTCTAAAAGTGCTTGATTAATCACTGAGCATTCTAAAAGTGCTTGATTAATCACTGAGCATTCTAAAAGTGCTTGATTATCACTGAGCATTCTAAAAGTGATCTATGCCATTTAAAGTCCTTATAATAGACTGCACTACCACTCACCCCCTCCTAACCTGCTCAACTCTGATCACCACTTCCTCTCTCTGTCAGTGTGCGTTGTGTTGTGTCATGTCGACTGCGTGGGGCCGCCTCACTTCTTGCTCAGGAAGGGACGCAGAGGGCAGGCTGGTGAGCACTTCCCTCTCTCATCTGCTTGTGGGTCCATCACCATTCACGGAACTCTGGGTCCAGAAGTTGACACTCAGAATCAGTCTGACAAGAACAAGCACAGTACTAAGGCAGATACTAAGGCAAACGCATGGACCCAGACTGCCACAGTAACAGACTGCCACGGTAACAGACTGCCACAGTAACAGACTGCCACAGTAACAGACTGCCATAGTAACTGATTGACAAGAAACGTGGAGACAATGACAAGTCGAAAGGAATTGTCAAACTACAGCATGATGTGTTGATTTTAGTCTTGTGTGTGAGGAGTTAAAATTACCACATTTCAGGAACAGTTTCCAAACAAAAAAAAGATGAGATCATCTCGAAATAATTTCTCCACATAATCAAAACAGATACAGTAGATTAACAAAGTCCACCCCTAGAGTATAGTTACCAACCTTTGCATCAGCATATAGTTAAAGGATACATTTACACAAATATAATATATTTTTATTGCCCTCAATCCCTCAAAACAAAAATAAACCACATTTAGAATAGATTCGTATCACGAGAAAGAAAACATTAGAAAATACAGAAATCAATTAGTCCAAGAAGAAAAAACCTTACAAAACAAAATGTGTATATGTGTGAATTGAACATTTTTACCCCACAGCATATTATAAAATAAACAGAACAAGCCACTTTCATTACAGGTGTCTCCGTCTAAACTAGTAACCTGTTAGGGGCTTCTTCTTGCTTGAAAGCACATTCTTCCATTCTATTGTGTTAGTAGGACTTTCTGGAAGTAATGACTTATTTTTCAACACTGGCATTTGAGTTCCAGCAGAGGGCACCAAACACATCATCTGCCCTTACTGGCCTCAAGACCTCCCGTGTAACTCTATGCTCTTTTATTTTAGCCGGGGAATCAGAGTGACTACTGGGTGTAGAGGGCACAGCGCCTACTGTAGCCCCTTGTTACAACCCTTCCATGTTCATTAAACATTACATTTTTGTCATTCAGCAGACACTCTTATCCAGAGTCACTGCACAAACGTCCATCTTAAAGATAGGTAGGTGAGACAACCACATATCACCGTCATAGTCAGTACATTTTTCCTCATTAAATGATCAAAGCTAGTAAGAAAAGAGTAGTGGTAGTACCAGTGTCAACAAGGGTGTTAGTTAAAGATACTGAAGAGGTGGGTTTTCAGAAGATGGGCAGTGTCCTGATTTTAGGGGGAACTGGATGCTTGTTCCACCATTTGGGTACCAGGAGAGAGATTAGATTTGCCTGGGATGAACGGGAGCCAGGCTCACCCTGGTATTTTTCTGTGTTGGGAAAACTAATCAGAAAAGACAGTTTAGCAAGCTACCAGTTACCTCACACTGGAAGAAGTTAAGAAAAATAGTTTACTTAACTACAGTTATTTTGAAAAGTAGTTCACTACATCCAAACTACTTTGTGAAAACAGATCATATCTAAATCTGAAATGTCAGACTACAAATTGCAAGAAGAGATCACTTTAGGGTCATATTACACATTCTGTTAATATTTAGCCTAAACACAAAAACGATGTTTCAAGTGAGAAACGGGTTGGTCTGATGCCCAAAAATGGAAATGATGGCCTACTTCACTCATCTTATTTTAGCCAAAAATGTAGTGTGTAGTTCCAGTAGTTGGCTACACGGCTAAAACGTAGTGTGTAGTTACAATAGTTGGCTACACGGCTAAAACGTAGTGTGTAGTTCCAGTAGTTGGCTACACGGCTAAAACGTAGTGTGTAGTTCCAGTAGTTGGCTACACGGCTAAAACGTCGTGTGTAGTTCCAGTAGTTGGCTACACGGCTAAAACGTCGTGTGTAGTTCCAGTAGTTAGCTACACTGCTACATGACAACAAGTAATGAACTACTGCAAACACTATCTAGATTTGAATTTAGTTCCACTATCACCAAGCTACTGCAAAATGTAGTTAATTTACTAGTAATCTGGTGCAGTAGCAGACACAGGGTCAGGTACGGGGCCAGGAGCCCATGGGATGGGAGCACCATGGATACTCCTGTCCACTACCCTCCCAGTTAGCCCAGCTGGTAGCAGGTCTATGGGTTTTCCCAGGAGCCTCTGCTTCATCTCATAACTTTCCTTGGAAGGTCCTACAAGGCGGAGGAGATCTCCAGCATGATTGACGAGGACAGTAGGATAAATTATATTATACTTCTGAACCAGTTCATGAATTCTAACCTGTCGGTCGCGATCGAGTGTCCATAGTGGGATTTCTTGAGTTCGTAGTCTTAAATTAAGCTTGTTGAGAAAAACCTGCAGCTTTTCCATAACCCGCTCTGGACTCTTCCCTTCAAGGAAAACATAGCAGAGGTCTGAACCTTCAGCTGGCTTAACATCCATTTGAGTTGTGTGGCCTCCAAGAATGGAATCAATGTCCTTTTTCCTGACGCACTGGGCATAACGGAGCACATCTGCGTCCGTTATGAAGAAGACCTCACTGCAAGATGGGGTCTGGGAGATGGGTTCCACTGGTTTGGGGGATGTGTTCCTCATATGGGTCAAGTTGTCCCCAACATACCCTGTTGCTTGCGGGCTGGGAAATGGGTTGCAGCGGATTGAGGATTTGGAAATGGCCCCAGAGGCTGGCTATTGAGACTGGATGGCGAAGGGCTGCTGTGGCGCAGGGTGTTTGTGTCCTGGGGTAAGACCTGCTGCAGTTGGGCCTTCACTGCAGTGAACTTCTGAAAGGAGCCCTGAATGGGTAGCTGGGGAATCTCGTTCACAGGCTGGAGCACCTCCTCGCTGTCCTTGGAGAACATGCTCACATCCAGATCGGCCTTGACTGGCACGTCCACCTGCGACACACACATAACACATAAATAAAACTCTTCTGCAACGCTCGTTGGTCTTGGAATGACCTGCAACCGACTTGAAAACTGAAGGTAGATGGTGTTGCTTACTGAGTTTTAAAGCTCTGATTAAGAAAAAAAATTTTGTTGACCACTAATTGTTTTTAATGTCAAGTATTGTATGTACATGCTGACTACTTCGTCATGACCTCTTGCCAGCTCAACTCGAAAAAATGGTTTATTCCCTGGTAAATTAAAGGTTCGATAAAGGAAATTGTAACCATACTTTTTACAGGACATGGATTGCAATATGATGTGTCTTTTTACTACCTCAGGCGTGTCAGCGTTCCTGAATTTAAGAGGAAAGTGTTGTCCATCCACTTCTAAGACATGGATCCGCTGCAACACACGTGCAGCCACTGCAACAGAGAGGACAGGAAGTTAGATGAATGACATGGTTTTTACCACAAATGTACAGTGGGGCAAAAAAGTATTTAGTCAGCCAACAATTGTGCAAGTTCTCCCACTTCAAAAGATGAGAGAGGCCTGTAATTTTCATCATAGGTAAACTTCAACTATGACAAACAAAATAGGTCACAGGTGTCTTTTATACTGATAACAAGTTCAAACAGGTGCCATTAATACAGGTAACGAGTGGAGGACAGAGGAGCCTCTTAAAGAAGTTACAGGTCTGTGAGTGCCATAAATCTTGCTTGTTTGTAGGTGACCAAATACTTATTTTCCACCATAATTTGCTAATAAATTCATTAAAACTCCTACAATGTGATTTTCTGGATTTTTTTTTCTAATTTTGTCTGTCATAGTTGAAGTGTACCTATGATGAAAATTACAGGCCTCTCTCATCTTTTTAAGTGGGAGAACTTGCACAATTGGTGGCTGACTAAATACTTTTTTGCCCCACTGTATCCATATATTCTGTAGCAAATAGTACATTATCACAAACTAATATTAGACTATGTGTACCTAAAAATAGATATCTGTAGTTTCATCCATTCGATAAGCCTACCTTCTGGATCCTCAAACATGACAAAGGCCTGTCCTGGGCTGTAGGATAGAAACTGTACTCTCTTTACCTCTCCTCCCCCGTTCCCTGGTCGTTGGAAGTGTATTGTGAGCTTGTCAACCATTCTAACAGAGGCAAGGATATCGTCGGGGACGCCAAGCACCTCCACGGGTGTTCCCTCCATGACAATACTGGGGAAAGGAGATAGAGGTGAGCAATGACCACAGGTGACACCACCTCAGGTTGTAGCAGTCTTATTGGCTGAATGTGATATGCAACATCTGGGACTAGCATTAGCTAATCCAGCATGGAGGTGAAAAATTGTGTTTCATAAAGAAAGCATGCATATTTTCCCACATTCTCGACATTAACTAGTTAAGGAGGAAATGGATGGCTTTGCAGCCTGAATGGAGAATGTTTACCACCCTGTCCACAGGGGATATGTAGGGCCCTATAAAATCTGTTACATTTGTTTTGCCTGATTCCGTTTAGTTTTTCCCCCAAATTCCATTTAGTTTTTCCAGATTTCCGTTTCCCCCGAATATTTTCAGGTTTCAAAAAGAAAACATTTCAGAATTGAATGTTCTAAGTCCACAACAATGTTTAAACCACATCAGGAGACCATTTTAGAGGTCTGGGGGGAAAAATAAAGATGTTTTAATGTTTTGGCGTGCAAGTGTGCACCAGGAAGAGACCATTGTTTGGCTAAGCAGTGTTTCTGTAGCACTCATGTGGTTGCAGAGTTCGTAAAATGATCACCTGGTTTGAAGCAAATAATCATTCTGCCAGGTAGGCATAGGCTACTTTTTAAATAACATTCATTTGAGAAGGTTTTTGGGAAAACCTTTCCGTTTCTAACAGAAGGTTATCATTAGAATCGTCGCTAATGGATATGCAAAGTGTAGACAAGTGTGCAAATACCCACAGACTGGGGCATTCTTGTGACTTACTTCACAAATGAATGCATTTTCCAATAAGTCCAATTTGTTTTTGTTGATTTCCTACAAAGTCAAAATTTTTAAATATTGTTGAATTCTATTTTAATGTCTGGATTATATGATTCTGTCCACAATGTGGATGTTATAGTGCCCTAGATATGAGTGTATAGCCGGCTGCATAAGTTCCATTTGGACGGTAAAATGAAACGACTCGATATCGCCATCTGCCGGCCTCTCACGGAGTTGAGAGCAGACTAGAGTTTTTATTTATTTTATTAACCTCTGACTCCTTTGAGTTGCTATGCGTCAATAACTAGTGATGGACACGAATCATTCTGAAGCATTGAGGTTTTTCAGCGAATTGTGTCAAATAGGTTCATTTACTCAGGGCTTTGATCAACACAGTGTACACTAGTGGCACCTGCTGGTCAAAAGAATTTAGAGCAGCCATATTATTATAGATGATGTCCCACACCCTGTAGCGTGTCCGCAGCATAGCCTTTTTGCCTTCTACCAGAGTAGAAGAGGGAGGCCCAACTCAGCGGAAAATCTGTCTCCCTCCGGCAGGAGGCGTTTTTTCCCCTTGTTTTGCCCACCAAACAAGGAGCTTTTGTATGCAGATCAATGAGAGTGTGTCAAACTAAAAAAATGTATGGCTTTTTTGCTACATGAGGTCAATTTGACTGAATAGAAGTTTCGTAATGCTTAAGTTGTTACGAGTGTACTGATATAAGTAGGACACGTGACATCCCGGCAACTTTGAGAAAAGAAAAACACTTTATATCGGAGTTGTCTCGAGATGGCTATGCATATTCATGACATGAGGCTAGTAGCATAGCATCTCTCGGGTTGACGTCAACAACCCTCATCGAATATTCCAAATGTATCCACCAATCCAAAGAAAGGATAGGCGGGAGCAACACTGCTTTGTGGACAACGACTCCCATTGTTTTTTAAAACGTTACTTTAAAAATGTAACATTAACCTAATAAAACATTTGTTGTGGGAATGACGAGCAGTAGGCCTAATACATTATCACAGCATATTGGCTATGTGCCTGGCCTGGTAATATTGTTCTTCTCAGACCGTATTATATTTTAAAACTCAAGCTTTGATAACAAAATAGATCAGTTGGTGTAGCACTTGCAAGGCACAGCTGAGCATAAATTTAAATCATTTGCTTTTTTTATTTTACTGGACTGATGGTACCTCCTGCATCTGTCATGGTGCTTTCAAGACAACTCAACAGGTCAAATCATGACGTCAGTGATCTGCAGGTCGGAAAGTCAGAGCTCTAGAAACATGCCGGAGTTTCCGACATGGAATTCTGAGTTGGATGACCATTCAAAACGATGGTCATCCAAGTTCCCAGTTGTCTTGAACGCACTGAATTCGGGAAGTCTGAGATTTCAGAGTAAAGAGTTCAGTTGTTTTGAACATGGCCTTATTCTCAGTGGAGGGAGGGAGCAAGAGAGCAGCAGAGGGTCCATCTCTCATGGTCCCTGCTCTCTCCTTCCTTTCCTCTGGTGAGACTGACCAGAGAGAGGGGACAGTCTTCCACCTGATGGCGTATCTCGAGTCGTACCGCATAACCAATATGCATAAATTCATGTTGTTCCTATGACCAGAGAAAGTGAAATATTCTCCCATATTAAAATGGCTATCGTTACACTTGTCTACTCATTCATTGCACCTGCAGCACGAGAGAAGGACGTTTTATGTTTTGTAATAATGTTGAATAAAAACAGTGACAGCGGTGAAAATAATATTAAAACATACACACTCTTATCAACAGCTATATTCTTTGACAGTCTCTCTCTGGTCATGGTTTTAAAAGTTATGAAAATCTCACTTAGGCTACAAACTTTTCTGTGGCTGGGGAAGCTGTAGGCAAGGTGAGCTATCAAATTGGTCAGCGCAGTAGGTCGCACTTGATTTAGCCACAGATCTCCCGGTCCACAGATCTCCCGGTCCACAGATCTCCCGGTCCACAGATCTCCCGGTCCACAGATCTCCCGGTCCACAGATCTCCCGGTCCACAGATCTCCCGGTCCACAGATCTCCCGGTCCACAGATCTCCCGGTCCACAGATCTCCCAGTCCACAGATCTCCCAGTCCACAGATCTCCCAGTCCGCCATGTTCCTCTTTTCAGACAAATGAAATGGTACAAAATGGGAACACTTTGCGCAGAGCTTCTGAATCAAGTGAAAACCTACTGCCAACAGTGCAACATCCATTTTAAAAAGTAATGCCTTGAAGATAGACCAGTTGGACTGGTTGGTGACCACTGGACTATGCCTCAGTCACGCACTAGTCAGAAATAGGAAAATTTCTCACTGGTTGTAGTTATACACGTGCCGTGTTCAACCAGTTAGCAAGTCGAATATTTTCAAGTATCCTAGTTCCGACTAGCACGTGAACGCGGCAACTGTTTCGAAGTACACTGCTTAGCGATCTCGACACATGCCTTGGAGCTCCGGCATCAAACGTACCATCACTAGTCAATACTAGAGGTTGAACAATTAATCGGAATGGCCGATTAATTAGGGCCCATTTCAAGTTTTCATAACAATCGGTAATCTGCATTTTTGGACACCGATCATGGCCGATTACATTGCACTCCATGAGGAGACTGCGTGGCAGACTGACTACCTGTTATGCGAGTGCAGCAAGGAGCCAAGATAAGGTGCTAGCTAGCATTAAACGTATCTTATAAAAACAATCAATCTTAACATAATGACTAGTTAACTACACATGGTTGATGATATTACTAGTTTATCTAGCTTGTCCTGCGTTGCATATAATCGATGCGGTGCCTGTTAATTTATCATTGAATCACAGCCTACTTCGCCAAACGGGTGATTTAACAAGCGCATTCGCAAAAAAGCCCCATCGTTGCACCAATGTGTACCTAACCATAAACATCAACGTCTTTCTTAAAATCAATACACAAGTATATATTTTTAAACCTGCATATTTAGTTAATATTGCCCGTTAACATGAATTTCTTTTAACTAGGGAAATTGTGTCACTTGTCTTGCGTTCTGTGCAACAGAGTCAGTGTTTATGCAGCAGTTTGGGCCGCCTGACTCGTTGCGAACTGTGTGAAGACTTTCTTCCTAACAAAGACAGCCAACTTCGCCAAACGGGGGATGATTTAACAAAAGCGCATTTGAGAAAAAAACACAATCGTTGCATGAATATACCTAATCATAAACATGAATGTCTTTCTTAAAATCAATACACAAGTATATGTTTTTTAAACCTGCATATTTAGTTAAAAGAAATTCATGTTAGCAGGCAATATTAAAATAGGGAAATTGTGTCACTTCTCTTGCGTTCATTGCACGCAGAGTCAGGGTATATGCAACAGTTTGGGCCACCTGGCTCGTTGAGAACTAATTTGCCAGAATTTTACGTAATTATGACATAAATTGAAGGTTGTGCAACGTAACAAGAATATTTAGACTTAGATAAAATACGGAACGGTTCCGTATTTCACTGAAATAATAAACGTTTTGTTTTCGAAATGATCGTTTCCGGATTTGACCATATTAATGACCTAAGACTCGTATTTCTGTGAGTTATTATGTTATAACTAAGTCTATGATTTGATAGAGCAGTCTGACTGAGCGATGGTATGCAGCAGCAGGCTCATAAGCATTCATTCAAACAGCACTTTCGTGCGTTTGCCAGCAGCTCTTCGCTGTGCTTCAAGCATTGCACTGTTTATGACTTCTGCACTGTTGGAGCGAAGAACACAAGCATTTTGCTACACCCGTAATAACATCTGCTAAATATCTGTATGCGACCATTACAATTTGATTTGAGTGGTAGAGGAAGATGGGTACAGGGTGAGGGATCCTGAGAGGATTCCTGTGAGTAGGCAGAGACCAAGAGAGTGATGGTAAGAGTATGTGCTTCAGTAAGGTGGGCTTTTTAGCATTCATAGCCATGGTTGTCAATTATACTGCAGAAATGGATCAGAAGTGACAGAAAATAGAAGTTGTGGAGGCAGTAGCTGAGAAGTACTCGGGATTGTGAGGATTTACTGCAGAACAGCTGCTTTGGGTGTTGAGTGGTAAGTGGTCTGTCCTCTCAGACTATCGGTATGGAGTAGTATTAGATCGGGTTAAATAGTGGAAGGTGTGGTGTTTTTTGTTGTTGTTGTGAGGGCTATTAGTTGGCAGGGCAATTTTCCTTGTTTCCAATGTTGTATTACCATAACAAAAATGTAACGTAGGTAGGTCGTGAATGGCATCACACACCAGTACAGTAGGTGGCGGTGTATACAACTAAACGTTGGATGCGATCCACCAACCAAATCCTAAAGAAGTACAGCTGTGGTCGTATTTGATTAAATAACATTTTATTAAAATGTATGGATTTCAGCAAACAAAGCACGGCACGCAAAAACATACAGTAGGTACACAGTAAGGGTTTTAGAATGTTTAAAAAAATAAGTATCGACGCTTTGCAACTAGAAAGACCATAAACAAACGGGTCTGTGGTACTTGGCAATGTAAAGTGAAGAACTGGAATGTAACTGAAAAAGTAATTATTGACAGTACGAAATATTCAATTGACAGCACGCAATATTATTGCATTAAATTAACTGTGTATGGATGTGAGTTATCTACGTTTTCTCAATCAATGTGATTGGTTTAGGTTTGGCAATATTGTAATCCGATTCCCAATTTCCCTCTCCCGTTTTTCGCTAAGAAAACACTGAAAATATACTTGATGTAAATTATTATGCATTAACAGCAAACGTGTTTTTATTTTCCTTCAAAAAGTTGTCATTTGAATCAAACTTACCTATATCGGGTTGTCGGTTTGTTCAAAATAAGGTCGTCACCACTGAAGTATGGTCGTACTATGCATTTCGAGAAAAGTGAAAAGTTGTTAGCGTCACGCATAGACTGATGCCGCGTTCAAATGCTAATCGGAACTAGGAAACTCGTACATTTCCGACTTGTTATCCGTTGACGCGGGCACGTGTATAACTATATCAATTCAATTCAATTCAAGGGCTTTATTGGCATGGGAAACATGTGTTAACATTGCCAAAGCAAGTGAGGTAGACAACATACAAAGTGAATATATAAAGTGAAAAACAACAAAAATTAACAGTAAACATTACACATACAGAAGTTTCAAAACAGTAAAGACATTACAAATACCATATTATATATATATACAGTGTTTTAACAATGTACAAATGGTTAAAGGACACAAGATAAAATAAATAAGCATAAATATGGGTTGTATTTACAATGGTGTTTGTTCTTCACTGGTTGCCCTTTTCTCGTGGCAACAGGTCACAAATCTTGCTGCTGTGATGGCACACTGGAATTTCACCCAGTAGATATGGGAGTTTTTCAAAATTTGATTTGTTTTCGAATTCTTTGTGGATCTGTGTAATCTGAGGGAAATATGTGTCTCTAATATGGTCATACATTGGGCAGGAGGTTAGGAAGTGCAGCTCAGTTTCCACCTCATTTTGTGGGCAGTGAGCACATAGCCTGTCTTCTCTTGAGAGCCATGTCTGCCTACGGCGGCCTTTCTCAATAGCAAGGCTATGCTCACTGAGTCTGTACATAGTCAAAGCTTTCCTTAATTTTGGGTCAGTCACAGTGGTCAGGTATTCTGCCACTGTGTACTCTCTGTGTAGGGCCAAATAGCATTCTAGTTTGCTCTGTTTTTTTGTTAATTCTTTCCAATGTGTTAAATAATTATATTTTTGTTTTCTCATGATTTGGTTGGGTCTAATTGTGCTGCTGTCCTGGGGCTCTGTAGTGTGTGTTTGTGTTTGTGAACAGCCCCAGGACCAGCTTGCTTAGGGGACTCTTCTCCAGGTTCATCTCTCTGTAGGTGATGGCTTTGTTATGGAAGGTTTGTGAATCGCTTCCTTTTAGGTGGTTGTAGAATTTAACAGCTCTTTTCTGGATTTTGATAATTAGTGGGTATCGGCCTAATTCTGCTCTGCATGCATTATTTGGTGTTCTATGTTGTACACGGAGGATATTTTTGCAGAATTCTGCGTGCAGAGTCTCAATTTGGTGTTTGTCCCATTTTGTGAAGTCTTGGTTAACTATAACCAGTTAGCAACTCGGAAATTTCAGAGTGAACGCGGCAGAGTCTATGGCGTTGCTGCTGACAACCTTTCACTTTCGATTCTCTCGAAATGCACAGGGACACCATACCTCCTCCTTCTTTCTCTATTTCTTTAAGTTATATTGGCGAATCGCAACCAACTGACAGGTGCTTTACACCGAAACCTACTGCACTGGAGTGTGAGGCCAGTCACTCCCTATCTATACCACTATATTCTCTAAACTAACCCTGCATTTCTAATCAAATGTAATCTCACTACTAACCTCACTACTCCCATCACCCACACCCAAAATACCACCCACTCCCCATTACGTCCAACCTCTCTGACCCTGTCAAACAACCTCTCTCTTTCTACATAATACGTTTCACAATATAATAATACATGTCCAACCGTTTCCGCTACCATGCAGCCATTACACATCCCAGTACCATGTTTCCCTATCAAATTTGAAGAGGAATTACAATCCCATATGTCCTAATCTCATCCTACACAACATAACTTCCTCCCTTCTGTTCCCATTATATGACACTATCTCCCGTGCAGATTTCCTTGTACTATAAATATGTCTGCCCTTACTACTTTCGTCCCATTGTATCTGCCAGCAATCTAACACATTTTTCAGAATCAACGTTTTAATTTCCCCTCTGAACAACCTCACCTGTAAATCCACAATATTATTTGTCTCTGCTCTTTGTGTTGTTAAATCTACTACATCATGTCCATAAACTCCAGTATGACCAGAATCCAATAGATTTGAATACCATTTCCTTGTTACCCTAACAACAGCATCATTATGTCTACCCATAAATCCTCACATTCTGACTTCCCAGATCGTAAACTACACAGTCCCAACATATTACTAATCTTCTTGGTTACAACTTCTCTATCCATTGCAAGCTAACAATTATGGCAACCATTTCTGTTGAATATACAGATAAATCATTTATTAGTATCGTGCATAGATTAACATTAAACTCAGGAATAAATTCACCTGCTCCTGTCTTCCCATTCATGGCATCCTTTGAACCATCTGTATACACTGCAAGACAAGAATAAAACTGATTGCTAATATATTGATCAGCTTTTGTTCCTACATTATCTTCTTCACACCACTGTTTATTATCTTCGATCAGGCTCAGATCAACATGTGGTCTTGTATAAAATTAAAGGATATCAAACTCAACCCGTTGATCTTTTCCAGTGATGAAAACACGGACGTCTCATGGTATGTTTTAAATCTGGAATGTAGTGATTGTTGTTGCCTTCTTGGCCAGGTCTCTTGAATGTTTTGGCATTCAGGTCCACTCTCACTTTCTGAACAATTCTATCATTAAAATCAAAAGAGGTGCTGTCAAAAAGTGATTGAATTTACCATATATTTACCATAAAAACATGCAAAATGACAATATGTCACATATTATTTTTTGATCATTTGTGATTTGAATCTTGAGTTGATATATTTTGATAAAACTTCTTACCTATCCTTTTGCAGTGACTGCCAGTGTCTTTACCTATCCTTTTGCAGTGACTGCCAGTGTCTTTACCTATCCTTTTGCAGTGACTGCCAGTGTCTTTACCTATCCTTTTGCAGTGGCTGCCAGTGTCCTTACCTATCCTTTTGCAGTGACTGCCAGTGTCCTACCTATCCTTTTGCAGTGGCTGCCAGTGTCTTACCTATCCTTGTGCAGTGACTGCCAGTGTCCTACCTATCCTTTTGCAGTGGCTGCCAGTGTCCTTACCTATCCTTTTGCAGTGGCTGCCAGTGTCCTTACCTATCCTTCTGCAGTGGCTGCCAGTGTCCTTACCTATCCTTTTGCAGTGGCTGCCAGTGTCTTTACCTATCCTTTTGCAGTGACTGCCAGTGTCCTACCTATCCTTTTGCAGTGGCTGCTAGTGTCCTACCTATCCTTTTGCAGTGGCTGCCAGTGTCCTTACCTATCCTTTTGCAGTGGCTGCCAGTGTCCTACCTATCCTTTTGCAGTGGCTGCCAGTATCTTTACCTATCCTTTTGCAGTGACTGCCAGTGTCTTACCTATCCTTTTGCAGTGACTGCCAGTGTCTTTACCTATCCTTTTGCAGTGACTGTCAGTGTCTTACCTATCCTTTTGCAGTGACTGCCAGTGTCCTACCTATCCTTTTGCAGTGACTGCCAGTGTCCTACCTATCCTTTTGCAGTGACTGCCAGTGTCCTACCTATCCTTTTGCAGTGACTGCCAGTGTCTTTACCTATCCGTTTGCAGTGACTGCCAGTGTCTTTACCTATCCTTTTGCAGTGGCTGCCAGTGTCTTTACCTATCCTTTTGCAGTGACTGCCAGTGTCCTACCTATCCTTTTGCAGTGGCTGCCAGTGTCTTTACCTATCCTTTTGCAGTGACTACCAGTGTCTTTACCTATCCTTTTGCAGTGACTGCCAGTGTCTTACCTATCCTTTTGCAGTGACTGCCAGTGTCTTTACCTATCCTTTTGCAGTGACTGCCAGTGTCTTACCTATCCTTTTGCAGTGACTGCCAGTGTCCTACCTATCCTTTTGCAGTGGAGCCAGTAGAGGGAAAGAGCCTATAGGGTGCTGTGGTCCTCGAGGGGAGGAGCCAATAGAGGGGAAGGGCCTATAGAGTGCTGTGGTCCTCGAGGGGAGGAGCCAAAAGAGGGGAAGAGCCTATAGAGTGCTGTGGTCCTCAAGGGGAGGAGCCAATAGAGGGGAAGAGCCTATAGAGTGCTGTGGTCCTCGAGGGGAGGAGCCAATAGAGGGGAATCGTAGTTTATTAGTGTATCCTGTAGTTTATTAGTGTTGAGATGTGGTCTATCTGCTGTATCCTGTAGTTTATTAGTGTGGAGATGTGGTCTATCTGCTGTATCCTGTAGTTTATTAGTGTTGAGATGTGGTCTATCTGCTGTATCCTGTAGTTTATTAGTGTTGAGATGTGGTCTATCTGCTGTATCCTGTAGTTTATTGGTGTTGAGATGTGGTCTATCTGCTGTATCCTGTAGTTTATTAGTGTGGAGATGTGGTCTATCTGCTGTATCCTGTAGTTTATTAGTGTGGAGATGTGGTCTATCTGCTGTATCCTGTAGTTTATTAGTGTGGAGATGTGGTCTATCTGCTGTATCCTGTAGTTTATTAGTGTGGAGATGTGGTCTATCTGCTGTATCCTGTAGTTTATTAGTGTGGAGATGTGGTCTATCTGCTGTATCCTGTAGTTTATTAGTGTGGAGATGTGGTCTATCTGCTGTATCCTGTAGTTTATTAGTGTGGAGATGTGGTCTATCTGCTGTATCCTGTAGTTTATTAGTGTGGAGATGTGGTCTATCTGCTGTATCCTGTAGTTTATTAGTGTGGAGATGTGGTCTATCTGCTGTATCCTGTAGTTTATTAGTGTGGAGATGTGGTCTATCTGCTGTATCCTGTAGTTTATTAGTGTGGAGATGTGGTCTATCTGCTGTATCCTGTAGTTTATTAGTGTGGAGATGTGGTCTATCTGCTGTATCCTGTAGTTTATTAGTGTGGAGATGTGGTCTATCTGCTGTATCCTGTAGTTTATTAGTGTGGAGATGTGGTCTATCTGCTGTATCCTGTAGTTTATTAGTGTGGAGATGTGGTCTATCTGCTGTATCCTGTAGTTTATTAGTGTGGAGATGTGGTCTATCTGCTGTATCCTGTAGTTTATTAGTGTGGAGATGTGGTCTATCTGCTGTATCCTGTAGTTTATTAGTGTGGAGATGTGGTCTATCTGCTGTATCCTGTAGTTTATTAGTGTGGAGATGTGGTCTATCTGCTGTATCCTGTAGTTTATTAGTGTGGAGATGTGGTATATCTGCTGTATCCTGTAGTTTATTAGTGTGGAGATGTGGTCTATCTGCTGTATCCTGTAGTTTATTAGTGTGGAGATGTGGTCTATCTGCTGTATCCTGTAGTTTATTAGTGTGGAGATGTGGTCTATCTGCTGTATCCTGTAGTTTATTAGTGTGGAGATGTGGTCTATCTGCTGTATCCTGTAGTTTATTAGTGTGGAGATGTGGTCTATCTGCTGTATCCTGTAGTTTATTAGTGTGGAGATGTGGTCTATCTGCTGTATCCTGTAGTTTATTAGTGTTGAGATGTGGTCTATCTGCTGTATCCTGTAGTTTATTAGTGTGGAGATGTGGTCTATCTGCTGTATCCTGTAGTTTATTAGTGTGGAGATGTGGTCTATCTGCTGTATCCTGCAGTTTATTAGTGTGGAGATGTGGTCTATCTGCTGTATCCTGTAGTTTATTAGTGTGGAGATGTGGTCTATCTGCTGTATCCTGTAGTTTATTAGTGTGGAGATGTGGTCTATCTGCTGTATCCTGTAGTTTATTAGTGTGGAGATGTGGTCTATCTGCTGTATCCTGTAGTTTATTAGTGTGGAGATGTGGTCTATCTGCTGTATCCTGTAGTTTATTAGTGTGGAGATGTGGTCTATCTGCTGTATCCTGTAGTTTATTAGTGTGGAGATGTGGTCTATCTGCTGTATCCTGTAGTTTATTAGTGTTGAGATGTGGTCTATCTGCTGTATCCTGTAGTTTATTAGTGTGGAGATGTGGTCTATCTGCTGTATCCTGTAGTTTATTAGTGTGGAGATGTGGTCTATCTGCTGTATCCTGTAGTTTATTAGTGTGGAGATGTGGTCTATCTGCTGTATCCTGTAGTTTATTAGTGTGGAGATGTGGTCTATCTGCTGTATCCTGTAGTTTATTAGTGTTGAGATGTGGTCTATCTGCTGTATCCTGTAGTTTATTAGTGTGGAGATGTGGTCTATCTGCTGTATCCTGTAGTTTATTAGTGTGGAGATGTGGTCTATCTGCTGTATCCTGTAGTTTATTAGTGTGGAGATGTGGTCTATCTGCTGTATCCTGTAGTTTATTAGTGTGGAGATGTGGTCTATCTGCTGTATCCTGTAGTTTATTAGTGTGGAGATGTGGTCTATCTGCTGTATCCTGTAGTTTATTAGTGTTGAGATGTGGTCTATCTGCTGTATCCTGTAGTTTATTAGTGTGGAGATGTGGTCTATCTGCTGTATCCTGTAGTTTATTCGTGTGGAGATGTGGTCTATCTGCTGTATCCTGTAGTTTATTAGTGTGGAGATGTGGTCTATCTGCTGTATCCTGTAGTTTATTAGTGTGGAGATGTGGTCTATCTGCTGTATCCTGTAGTTTATTAGTGTTGAGATGTGGTCTATCTGCTGTATCCTGTAGTTTATTAGTGTGGAGATGTGGTCTATCTGCTGTATCCTGTAGTTTATTAGTGTGGAGATGTGGTCTATCTGCTGTATCCTGTAGTTTATTAGTGTTGAGATGTGGTCTATCTGCTGTATCCTGTAGTTTATTAGTGTGGAGATGTGGTCTATCTGCTGTATCCTGTAGTTTATTAGTGTGGAGATGTGGTCTATCTGCTGTATCCTGTAGTTTATTAGTGTTGAGATGTGGTCTATCTGCTGTATCCTGTAGTTTATTAGTGTGGAGATGTGGTCTATCTGCTGTATCCTGTAGTTTATTAGTGTGGAGATGTGGTCTATCTGCTGTATCCTGTAGTTTATTAGTGTGGAGATGTGGTCTATCTGCTGTATCCTGTAGTTTATTAGTGTGGAGATGTGGTCTATCTGCTGTATCCTGTAGTTTATTAGTGTGGAGATGTGGTCTATCTGCTGTATCCTGTAGTTTATTAGTGTTGAGATGTGGTCTATCTGCTGTATCCTGTAGTTTATTAGTGTGGAGATGTGGTCTATCTGCTGTATCCTGTAGTTTATTAGTTTCAGATGTGGTCTATCTGCTGTATCCTGTAGTTTATTAGTGTGGAGATGTGGTCTATCTGCTGTATCCTGTAGTTTATTAGTGTGGAGATGTGGTCTATCTGCTGTATCCTGTAGTTTATTAGTGTGGAGATGTGGTCTATCTGCTGTATCCTGTAGTTTATTCGTGTGGAGATGTGGTCTATCTGCTGTATCCTGTAGTTTATTAGTGTGGAGATGTGGTCTATCTGCTGTATCCTGTAGTTTATTAGTGTGGAGATGTGGTCTATCTGCTGTATCCTGTAGTTTATTAGTGTGGAGATGTGGTCTATCTGCTGTATCCTGTAGTTTATTAGTGTGGAGATGTGGTCTATCTGCTGTATCCTGTAGTTTATTAGTGTGGAGATGTGGTCTATCTGCTGTATCCTGTAGTTTATTAGTGTGGAGATGTGGTCTATCTGCTGTATCCTGTAGTTTATTAGTGTTGAGATGTGGTCTATCTGCTGTATCCTGTAGTTTATTAGTGTGGAGATGTGGTCTATCTGCTGTATCCTGTAGTTTATTAGTGTGGAGATGTGGTCTATCTGCTGTATCCTGTAGTTTATTAGTGTTGAGATGTGGTCTATCTGCTGTATCCTGTAGTTTATTAGTGTGGAGATGTGGTCTATCTGCTGTATCCTGTAGTTTATTAGTGTGGAGATGTGGTCTATCTGCTGTATCCTGTAGTTTATTAGTGTGGAGATGTGGTCTATCTGCTGTATCCTGTAGTTTATTAGTGTGGAGATGTGGTCTATCTGCTGTATCCTGTAGTTTATTAGTGTGGAGATGTGGTCTATCTGCTGTATCCTGTAGTTTATTAGTGTGGAGATGTGGTCTATCTGCTGTATCCTGTAGTTTATTAGTGTGGAGATGTGGTCTATCTGCTGTATCCTGTAGTTTATTAGTGTGGAGATGTGGTCTATCTGCTGTATCCTGTAGTTTATTAGTGTGGAGATGTGGTCTATCTGCTGTATCCTGTAGTTTATTAGTGTGGAGATGTGGTCTATCTGCTGTATCCTGTAGTTTATTAGTGTGGAGATGTGGTCTATCTGCTGTATCCTGTAGTTTATTAGTGTGGAGATGTGGTCTATCTGCTGTATCCTGTAGTTTATTAGTGTGGAGATGTGGTCTATCTGCTGTATCCTGTAGTTTATTAGTGTGGAGATGTGGTCTATCTGCTGTATCCTGTAGTTTATTAGTGTGGAGATGTGGTCTATCTGCTGTATCCTGTAGTTTATTAGTGTGGAGATGTGGTCTATCTGCTGTATCCTGTAGTTTATTAGTGTGGAGATGTGGTCTATCTGCTGTATCCTGTAGTTTATTAGTGTGGAGATGTGGTCTATCTGCTGTATCCTGTAGTTTATTAGTGTGGAGATGTGGTCTATCTGCTGTATCCTGTAGTTTATTAGTGTGGAGATGTGGTCTATCTGCTGTATCCTGTAGTTTATTAGTGTGGAGATGTGGTCTATCTGCTGTATCCTGTAGTTTATTAGTGTGGAGATGTGGTCTATCTGCTGTATCCTGTAGTTTATTAGTGTGGAGATGTGGTCTATCTGCTGTATCCTGTAGTTTATTAGTGTGGAGATGTGGTCTATCTGCTGTATCCTGTAGTTTATTAGTGTGGAGATGTGGTCTATCTGCTGTATCCTGTAGTTTATTAGTGTGGAGATGTGGTCTATCTGCTGTATCCTGTAGTTTATTAGTGTGGAGATGTGGTCTATCTGCTGTATCCTGTAGTTTATTAGTGTGGAGATGTGGTCTATCTGCTGTATCCTGTAGTTTATTAGTGTGGAGATGTGGTCTATCTGCTGTATCCTGTAGTTTATTAGTGTGGAGATGTGGTCTATCTGCTGTATCCTGTAGTTTATTAGTGTGGAGATGTGTCTATCTGCTGTATCCTGTAGTTTATTAGTGTGGAGATGTGGTCTATCTGCTGTATCCTGTAGTTTATTAGTGTGGAGATGTGGTCTATCTGCTGTATCCTGTAGTTTATTAGTGTGGAGATGTGGTCTATCTGCTGTATCCTGTAGTTTATTAGTGTGGAGATGTGGTCTATCTGCTGTATCCTGTAGTTTATTAGTGTGGAGATGTGGTCTATCTGCTGTATCCTGTAGTTTATTAGTGTGGAGATGTGGTCTATCTGCTGTATCCTGTAGTTATTAGTGTGGAGATGTGGTCTATCTGCTGTATCCTGTAGTTTATTAGTGTGGAGATGTGGTCTATCTGCTGTATCCTGTAGTTTATTAGTGTGGAGATGTGGTCTATCTGCTGTATCCTGTAGTTTATTAGTGTGGAGATGTGGTCTATCTGCTGTATCCTGTAGTTATTAGTGTGGAGATGTGGTCTATCTGCTGTATCCTGTAGTTTATTAGTGTGGAGATGTGGTCTATCTGCTGTATCCTGTAGTTTATTAGTGTGGAGATGTGGTCTATCTGCTGTATCCTGTAGTTTATTAGTGTGGAGATGTGGTCTATCTGCTGTATCCTGTAGTTTATTAGTGTGGAGATGTGGTCTATCTGCTGTATCCTGTAGTTTATTAGTGTGGAGATGTGGTCTATCTGCTGTATCCTGTAGTTTATTAGTGTGGAGATGTGGTCTATCTGCTGTATCCTGTAGTTTATTAGTGTGGAGATGTGGTCTATCTGCTGTATCCTGTAGTTTATTAGTGTGGAGATGTGGTCTATCTGCTGTATCCTGTAGTTTATTAGTGTGGAGATGTGGTCTATCTGCTGTATCCTGTAGTTTATTAGTGTGGAGATGTGGTCTATCTGCTGTATCCTGTAGTTTATTAGTGTGGAGATGTGGTCTATCTGCTGTATCCTGTAGTTTATTAGTGTGGAGATGTGGTCTATCTGCTGTATCCTGTAGTTTATTAGTGTGGAGATGTGGTCTATCTGCTGTATCCTGTAGTTTATTAGTGTGGAGATGTGGTCTATCTGCTGTATCCTGTAGTTTATTAGTGTGGAGATGTGGTCTATCTGCTGTATCCTGTAGTTTATTAGTGTGGAGATGTGGTCTATCTGCTGTATCCTGTAGTTTATTAGTGTGGAGATGTGGTCTATCTGCTGTATCCTGCAGTTTATTAGTGTGGAGATGTGGTCTATCTGCTGTATCCTGTAGTTTATTAGTGTGGAGATGTGGTCTATCTGCTGTATCCTGTAGTTTATTAGTGTGGAGATGTGGTCTATCTGCTGTATCCTGTAGTTTATTAGTGTGGAGATGTGGTCTATCTGCTGTATCCTGTAGTTTATTAGTGTGGAGATGTGGTCTATCTGCTGTATCCTGTAGTTTATTAGTGTGGAGATGTGGTCTATCTGCTGTATCCTGTAGTTTATTAGTGTGGAGATGTGGTCTATCTGCTGTATCCTGTAGTTTATTAGTGTGGAGATGTGGTCTATCTGCTGTATCCTGTAGTTTATTAGTGTTGAGATGTGGTCTATCTGCTGTATCCTGTAGTTTATTAGTGTGGAGATGTGGTCTATCTGCTGTATCCTGTAGTTTATTAGTGTGGAGATGTGGTCTATCTGCTGTATCCTGTAGTTTATTAGTGTGGAGATGTGGTCTATCTGCTGTATCCTGTAGTTTATTAGTGTGGAGATGTGGTCTATCTGCTGTATCCTGTAGTTTATTAGTGTTGAGATGTGGTCTATCTGCTGTATCCTGTAGTTTATTAGTGTGGAGATGTGGTCTATCTGCTGTATCCTGTAGTTTATTAGTGTGGAGATGTGGTCTATCTGCTGTATCCTGTAGTTTATTAGTGTGGAGATGTGGTCTATCTGCTGTATCCTGTAGTTTATTAGTGTGGAGATGTGGTCTATCTGCTGTATCCTGTAGTTTATTAGTGTGGAGATGTGGTCTATCTGCTGTATCCTGTAGTTTATTAGTGTATCCTGTAGTTTATTAGTGTGGAGATGTGGTCTATCTGCTGTATCCTGTAGTTTATTAGTGTGGAGATGTGGTCTATCTGCTGTATCCTGTAGTTTATTAGTGTATCCTGTAGTTTATTAGTGTGGAGATGTGGTCTATCTGCTGTATCCTGTAGTTTATTAGTGTGGAGATGTGGTCTATCTGCTGTATCCTGTAGTTTATTAGTGTGGAGATGTGGTCTATCTGCTGTATCCTGTAGTTTATTAGTGTGGAGATGTGGTCTATCTGCTGTATCCTGTAGTTTATTAGTGTGGAGATGTGGTCTATCTGCTGTATCCTGTAGTTTATTAGTGTATCCTGTAGTTTATTAGTGTGGAGATGTGGTCTATCTGCTGGATCCTGTAGTAGATTTTTTGTTGTTGCTGTTTTATTGATTAAAAGAAATACTGTGTATTATTTTCCCTGCACTGTAATGTCCACTAGGGGACAGTAGGGGACAGGCCTGAAGCTTCACCCAGGTAGGCCTATTCTGGTGGCTGTGAAATAAGACCAGATTTACTGTAGCTGCAGCCCAGTCATCCACAAGTTGTCTGATAGACTATGTAGCATACTGAAGACAGCAAGATTCAGGCCTACCTGTCTCAGTTTACTCTCTGTAGTCATCTGTAAAAACAAATTGGGGGAATTTGCGAATTACATACTCATTCGACCAACTTAATGAATTATATGGAGTATCCTATCTTCCCCATTCAAATTCTACTTCTTCTTGGCCTTTTCAATTCAAATTCAGACTGTGTTGACCAATGCGATCTGACCACAACCCAACCCTCTTTGTAGTGGAACATACAATAAAGGGCAGTTGGAAATGTATTCAGTAATGGCTTTGATGGTGGGTGGTGACTGCGGTCACAGAGGACTTACACAGAGGACTGGCATGGTGGATGACTCAGAATACATAATTACTACATTAGACAACAATACTCTCTCTGTCTCTCTAACTCTCTCTCTCTCTCTGTCTCTGTCTCTCTCTCTCTCTTTGTTTTTTTAAATTAATTTTATTTATACAGGTTTTTCTCATTGAGATATCATCTCTTTTCCAAGACAGACCTGGTCCAATAGCTGTGTTTGTCTATGGAAATGCTGACTGTCTCTCCAGTTGCAGTGGTTTGCATGCAGATGGACTGACTACCAGGCCTAAAACACTTGCATCTGTGTTTGTCTATGGAAATGCTGACTGTCTCTCCAGTTGCAGTGGTTTGCATGCAGATGGACTGACTATCAGGCCTAAAACACTTGCATCTGTGTTTGTCTATGGAAATGCTGACTGTCTCTCCAGTTGCAGTGGTTTGCATGCAGATGGACTGACTACCAGGCCTAAAACACTTGCATCTGTGTTTGTCTATGGAAATGCTGACTGTCTCTCCAGTTGCAGTGGTTTGCATGCAGATGGACTGACTACCAGGCCTAAAACACTTGCATCTGTGTTTGTCTATGGAAATGCTGACTGTCTCTCCAGTTGCAGTGGTTTGCATGCAGATGGACTGACTACCAGGCCTAAAACACTTGCATCTGTGTTTGTCTATGGAAATGCTGACTGTCTCTCCAGTTGCAGTGGTTTGCATGCAGATGGACTGACTACCAGGCCTAAAACACTGTGTTTGTCTATGGAAATGCTGACTGTCTCTCCAGTTGCAGTGGTTTGCATGCAGATGGACTGACTACCAGGCCTAAAACACTTGCATCTGTGTTTGTCTATGGAAATGCTGACTGTCTCTCCAGTTGCAGTGGTTTGCATGCAGATGGACTGACTACCAGGCCTAAAACACTTGCATCTGTGTTTGTCTATGGAAATGCTGACTGTCTCTCCAGTTGCAGTGGTTTGCATGCAGATGGACTGACTACCAGGCCTAAAACACTGTGTTTGTCTATGGAAATGCTGACTGTCTCTCCAGTTGCAGTGGTTTGCATGCAGATGGACTGACTACCAGGCCTAAAACACTTGCATCTGTGTTTGTCTATGGAAATGCTGACTGTCTCTCCAGTTGCAGTGGTTTGCATGCAGATGGACTGACTACCAGGCCTAAAACACTGTGTTTGTCTATGGAAATGCTGACTGTCTCTCCAGTTGCAGTGGTTTGCATGCAGATGGACTGACTACCAGGCCTAAAACACTTGCATCTGTGTTTGTCTATGGAAATGCTGACTGTCTCTCCAGTTGCAGTGGTTTGCATGCAGATGGACTGACTACCAGGCCTAAAACACTGTGTTTGTCTATGGAAATGCTGACTGTCTCTCCAGTTGCAGTGGTTTGCATGCAGATGGACTGACTACCAGGCCTAAAACACTGTGTTTGTCTATGGAAATGCTGACTGTCTCTCCAGTTGCAGTGGTTTGCATGCAGATGGACTGACTACCAGGCCTAAAACACTGTGTTTGTCTATGGAAATGCTGACTGTCTCTCCAGTTGCAGTGGTTTGCATGCAGATGGACTGACTACCAGGCCTAAAACACTGTGTTTGGAATAGAACAGCATTTGTTCGTTTCGGTGTCTTGTCTAAATCATGGCAGTTGGGAATTTAGCAGTGTGTTTTTTATAACGGAAATGCCTGGGGAAAGAGTTTAGTGTGACACACAGGGGAGTTCTCAAACCCCATTGGTAGAGGGTCCAGTCTAGAGGTATTAGACTTTACGCAACATGTTAAGAGAGGCCATTGAAAAAGAGCCATTAATTTGACAAAAGTTGGATCCCTTCTTGCCATGACCCTGGTAGAACAATAGAAATGGCATGCACCGAACACCCGATTTAACCCTTTCACTCTTGGAAGCACTGTACCCATCTGTGATCATGTCCTGCATGTGGCCATAATGTAATTTAATCTCTTTGAAATGTATTTGTATAACTTAATTTAAGAAAATCTGCTCAAATTCATTTTAATAATGTACTAGACCTATGGCAATTCCAGTTTGCCCAAGCATGAATAGTCATCCATCTAATGGACTTTGTCATTGTCTATGTCACAGATCCTTCCGGAACTGTGTCATTACACACACCTGGTCCCCAGTTACCAAATGTGCCCTTTGGTTCACCGTTGGGCTGTCGATTATTATTCCAATGTCCGGTGTGCCTGTGAGTACCTGTGCCTTGTTGTTTTGGCTTTTGTGACGCTTGTATTGCGTAGATGGTTACGGGTCCCGTCCCGTGTGTTAATCATTGTGCTCTTGTGTATTTATTCCAGGTACTCCTCGCTCTTTTGTTGGGGTCTCAACCCTGTGTTTTGTATACGTGTTTGTCTCCATGCTTTTACATGGCTGTAATTCGGGTAAATAAAAATTAAATAAAAATATTACGCATTCCTGCGCCTGTCTCCCGATCTATTTATACCAACGTGACAGTCTACTCTGATACCTGTGTATATATGAGTAGGAGTAGTTATGTTAAAGGACAATGGGGCGGCTTCCCGGACACAGATTAAGACTAAATTCTGGACTAAAAAGTCCAATGGAGAATCTATATTTTAAATCCAGCACTAGGTCTAATCTATGTCCAGGAGTCTGGCCACTTTTAATTCCTCCTTGACTCTTCTTAAATCAGCCTGAAGCAGGAGGAAGAGGTCAGATTCTGTCATTAATCTTTTAACTTTGTAACCCTAGTGACGGCACAGCAACCACTGCTCTACGCAGTCAGTGCTCTTAATCCCTAATCTACCTAACTGAGTTCTGGGTACTAGCATCATGTTTAACTCCCCTGGGCTTCTCAAGGCACGGTGACAGAGTTTAGTCTGTCTCAGCAGACGAGGTTAGAGGTGGAGATTTTCACGTGGAAAAGGGTGAGATGGACTTTTTATTCTAGGAAATAATATTATAATTGTAATAGTATAGTTCAACCCATCACCAGATCCACCAGAAACACAAAAATACATCTGTCCTCGTTACCCAGCTGTGGAGTGATACAGAGGGGAGGGTGTTTAGGCTTTGTATCTGAAGGTTATGTAAGGGCTGATGTGAATGTTGTCTTTGTTTTGTGTCCGCATGCTGCACACTCCTCATCAGCTGACTGCCTTGTGCACTGGGACTGGATGGACAAGATACACACCTTCGCACTCAACTCATGTCCTTTTGTATTCATTGAGAGTAAATGTCAGGACTGCATGCAGAATGTGCATGTTTGTACATTCATGCCAGTGTGTCTATGCACATAATTGCATGTCTGGTCCATATGGGTTGCATCCCAAAATGGCACCCTATTCCCTTTAGAGTGCACTACTTTTGACTAGGACACATAGGGCTCTGGTGAAAAGTAGTGCACTATGTAGGGAATGGGGTACCATTTGGGACGCCTATATGTTTGTTCCAGTGGATTGCCAGCCACCAAAACGGTCCCAGATACAAAAAGAGAACATGAGAGATGTATTTTTAACTAGGCAGGCTGGTTACGAAAAAGTTCTTATTTTTACAATTATGGCCTACCATGCCCAAACCCTAACGAAACTGGGCCAATTGTGCACTGCCCAATGAGACTCCCAATTACGGCCAGTTGTGATACAGCCCAGGATCGAACCAGAGTCTGTAGTGACGCCTCTAGCACTGAGATGCAGTGCCTTAGACTGCTGTGCCACTCGGAAGCCCTGCGATACAGCTTAGTCTCCAGCTGGTCCACATAACAATGAAGTCTGTTATGAAGTAATGTAGATCTGAGTCCGTACCACAAAGCATCTCGGAGTAGGAGTGCTCCTGAATAAGATTATACGGACAGTTCCTAGATCAGGGATCCTACTCTGAGACACTATGTGGGATTTATATTTATTATGGATCCCTCTTTCTCGGGGCCCAGCAAAATTAGGGCAGTTATACCATTTTTTAAAAACATTACAATACATTCACAGATTTCACAACACACTGTGTGCCCTCAGGCACCTACTCCACCACTACCACATATCTACAGTATCCATGCGTGTGCATAGTGGATATGTTATTGTGTGTGTGTGTGTGTGTGTGTGTGTGTGTGTGTGTGTGTGTGTGTGTTTGTGTGTGTGTGTGTGTGTGTGTGTGTGTGTGTGTGTGTGTGTGTGTGTGTGTGTGTGTGTGTGTGTGTGTGTGTGTGTGTGTGTGTGTGTGTGTGTGTGTGTGTGTGTGTGTGTGTGTGTGTGTGTGTGTGTGTGTGTGTGTGTGTGTGTGTGTGTGTGTGTGTGTGTGTGTGTGTGTGTGTGTGTGTGTGTGTGTGTGTGTGTGTGTGTGTGTGTGTGTGTGTGTGATGCTTCACAGTCCCCACTGTTCCTTAAACTGGATTTGTATCTGTTTAAAAAAAATATATATATACAATTTTACTTGTTTGCATCAGTTACTTGATGTGGAATAGACTTCCATGTAGTCATGGCTCTATCGTTGCTGGCATGTCATGCCTAAGTTTGCTAATCTTTCCCAATAAAAGAATCATTGAAGTAGTTGGAAATATCAATGGGGTTTTGTGATGAATGAGCCATCTGATTCAGTGAATGATGGAGCTGAGTTTGCCCTTTTTCCCAAAATTTCATTCAAGGCTTTTTACAGTCATTCTTTGTCATTTATCATTTGGCCGCCTTTCCTTCCAGTTCTCTGCTGCCTGTGACTGGAACGAATTGCAAAAATAGTTGAAGTTGGAGACTTTTATCTCCCTCACCAACTTTAAACATCTGCTATCTGAGCAGCTAACCGATCGCTGCAGCTGTACATAGTCCATCAGTAAATAGCCCACCCAATTTACCTACCTCATCCCCATACTGTTTTTATTTATTTACTTTTCTGTTCTTTTGTACACCAGTATCTCTACCTGCACATGACCATCTGATCATTTATCACTCCAGTGTTAATCTGCTAAATTGTAATTATTCGCCTACCTCCTCATGCCTTTTGCACACAATGTATATAGACTCTTTCTTTTTTTCTACTGTGTTATTGACTTGTTTATTGTTTACTCCATGTGTAACTCTGTGTTCACACTGCTATGCTTTATCTTGGCCAGGTCGCAGTTATAAATGAGAACTTGTTCTCAACTAGCCTACCTGGTTAAATAAAGGTGATATATTAGTATTTATGCTGCAGTAGTTTATGTGTCGGGGGGCTGGGGTCAGTTTGTTATATCTGGAGTACTTCTCCTGTCCTATTCGGTGTCCTGTGTGAATCTAAGTGTGCGTTCTCTAATTCTCTCCTTCTCTCTTTCTTTCTCTCTCTCGGAGGACCTGAGCCCTAGGACCATGCCCCAGGACTACCTGACATGATGACTCCTTGCTGTCCCCAGTCCACCTGGCCATGCTGCTGTTCCAGTTTCAACTGACCTGAGCCCTAGGACCATGCCCCAGGACTACCTGACATGATGACTCCTTGCTGTCCCCAGTCTACCTGGCCATGCTGCTGCTCCAGTTTCAACTTCCACCTGACTGTGCTGCTGCTCTAGTTTCAACTGTTCTGCCTTATTATTATTCGACCATGCTGGTCATTTATGAACATTGAACATCTTGACCATGTTCTGTTATAATCTCCACCCGGCACAGCCAGAAGAGGACTGGCCACCCCACATAGCCTGGTTCCTCTCTAGGTTTCTTCCTAGGTATTGGCCTTTCTAGGGAGTTTTTCCTAGCCACTGTGCTTCTCCACCTGCATTGCTTGCTGTTTGGGGTTTTAGGCTGGGTTTCTGTACAGCACTTTGAGATATCAGCTGATGTACGAAGGGCTATATAAATAAATTTGATTTGATATAAAAAATAAATAAAAAATAAAAAATCATTGTTTCATAGTGTAGTTTCTTCTTCTTTTTATTCAGTTTAGTCACATGATTTTTCAATTTGAAATATGTTTGCCAATCGGTTGTGCAGCCAGACTTATTTGCCATTCCTTTTGCCTCATTCCTCTCTACAATACAATTTTTCAAATCCTCATCAATCCAAGGGGATTTAACGGTTTTTAGTCATTTTCTGAATGGGTGCATTGCTTATTAGTAACTGGAATAAGCAATTTCATAAATGTGTCAAGTGCAGCGTCTGTTTGCTCCTCATTACACACCACGGACCAACAAATATTCTTTACATCAACAACATAGGAAACACTACAAAACATATTGTATGACCTATGGGGCCCTATGGTGATTTAGGGTCTTACAGGGTTGTAATCTGTTAATAATGAAGACCGAATCCAGCCAGGCCTTGGGCTGCTTTTGTAGAACACAGCTAATCCCGTTCACCTGACCTGCTCACTGAGATGATAGATATTCTTACAGGGGTCATGCATGCAAATGTGGTCTGGAATTAGTATCTGCCCATTTTCTATCATTCAACTTGTTTTGCATTGAATTCAAGACCAGCTGTTGGACTGCGTTTTAAGCAGGCCGAATTGGGCTTCCAGTGTAGAAGCAGCATTAGACTTTAAACTTTTAGGGGGTCACAAAATTGCGACTAAGCAAATGTGAGACCTGAAAGCTTTAAATGCTCTTAACATTTGTATATGTACAGCCTTTAACCTTTTATTTAACTATACAAGTCAGTTATTAACACATTCTTATTTTCAATGGCAGCCTAGGAACAGTGGGTTAACTGCCTTGTTCAGGGGCAGAACAACATGTTTTTATCTCATCAGCTCTGGGATTCAATCTTGCAACCTTTCGGTTACAAGTCCAAAGCTCTAACCACTAGGCTACCTGCCCACCCACTGCTGTACAGTGAGGGGGAAAAGTATTTGATCCCCTGCTGATTTTGTACGGTTGCCCACTGACAAAGAAATGATCAGTCTATAATTTTAATGGTAGATTTATTTGAACAGTGAGAGACAGAATAATAACAACAAAATCCAGAAAAGTGCATGTAAAAAATTTTTTTAATTGATTTGCAATTTAATGATTTTTATTTTTATTTATTCTTTCCCTCACTGTACTGTAAGATCTATTCAATGGGACATATGTAGTTATTGTTTACTAACTATATAGTTATTGTTTTTTTTCTATTTTGCATCATTCTGAAGATGAATAATAATAATATCTGTTTAGAAATGATCCCCTGAGCAGATTTCAAGAACATGATTTCCCCCACAGCATGCTCTTATATTCAAACCCTCAGACTACTCTCTCTCTGTCTCTCTCTCCCTCTCTATGTGACTCCATTAATCCTTCCATAAACGTCTCTAGTCTGCATATTTCCCCTCCTCTCCTCCTCGGTGCCCTGCCAACCACAGTCAGGGGAACTTCCTCTTTCCTTCTCTCTCTTCCTCCCATGGCACACGGGGAGAGATTAAGTCCAGGTTATTTCTGGAGGCCAGATCCCTGTCTAAGAGTCTTATCACACCGCTGAATGTACCATGACTGTGCAGACGAAGTGAGGACAGGTGGGGACACGTGACCCAGATGATGCTCCACCAAAATCACGCCATTAATGACCAGTACAAGCAATAATAACCATGCCTGCCACAGTATGGCTGTGTCCCAAATGGCACCCTATTCCCATTTTGTGCTCTGGTCAGAAGTAGTGCACTACATAGGGAATAGGGTGCTATGTGGGACTTATACTAAGAGGCAGGTTGACGTTTATTAGTGTGAGCCTTGTTCTGGAAGTAGATTTCCACTAGATGCTTTATTGTCTATACTGTAAAAAATGAATGACTCTGCTTTATGTTCTTAATTTAAGTTTAGGGTTAGGCCCTTTTTGTTTTACTACATGTAGCCCATGTATCTGATGCTGTCTGGACAGTGAATCAGAGCCCCTCTGTCTCAGTATGTGTAGACCATGTATCTGATGCTGTCTGGACAGTTAATCAGAGCCCCTCTGTCTCAGTATGTGTAGACCATGTATCTGGTGCTGTCTGGACAGTTAATCAGAGCCCCTCTGTCTCAGTATGTGTAGACCATGTATCTGATGCTGTCTGGACAGTTAATCAGAGCCCCTCTGTCTCAGTATGTGTAGACCATGTATCTGATGCTGTCTGGACAGTTAATCAGAGCCCCTCTGTCTCAGTATGTGTAGACCATGTATCTGATGCTGTCTGGACAGTGAATCAGAGCCCCTCTGTCTCAGTATGTGTAGACCATGTATCTGATGCTGTCTGGACAGTGAATCAGAGCCCCTCTGTCTCAGTATGTGTAGACCATGTATCTGATGCTGTCTGGACAGTTAATCAGAGCCCCTCTGTCTCAGTATGTGTAGACCATGTATCTGATGCTGTCTGGACAGTGAATCAGAGCCCCTCTGTCTCAGTATGTGTAGACCATGTATCTGATGCTGTCTGGACAGTGAATCAGAGCCCCTCTGTCTCAGTATGTGTAGACCATGTATCTGATGCTGTCTGGACAGTGAATCAGAGCCCCTCTGTCTCAGTATGTGTAGACCATGTATCTGATGCTGTCTGGACAGGGAAACAGAGCTCCTCTATCTCAGTATGTGTAGACCATGTATCTGATGCTGTCTGGAAAGTGAATCAGAGCCCCTCTGTCTCAGTATGTGTAGACCATGTATCTGGTGCTGTCTGGACAGTGAATCAGAGCCCCCCTGTCTCAGTATGTGTAGACCATGTATCTGATGCTGTCTGGACAGTGAATCAGAGCCCCCCTGTCTCAGTATGTGTAGACCATGTATCTGATGCTGTCTGGACAGTGAATCAGAGCCCCTCTGTCTCAGTATGTGTAGACCATGTATCTGATGCTGTCTGGACAGTGAATCAGAGCCCCTCTGTCTCAGTATGTGTAGACCATGTATCTGATGCTGTCTGGACAGTGAATCAGAGCCCCTCTGTCTCAGTATGTGTAGACCATGTATCTGATGCTGTCTGAACAGTGAAACAGAGCCCCTCTGTCTCAGTATGTGTAGACCATGTATCTGATGCTGTCTGGACAATGAATCAGAGCCCCTCTGTCTCAGTATGTGTAGACCATGTATCTGATGCTGTCTGGACAGTGAATCAGAGCCCCTCTGTCTCAGTATGTGTAGACCATGTATCTGATGCTGTCTGGACAGTGAATCAGAGCTCCTCAGTATGTGTAGACCATGTATATGATGCTGTCTGGACAGTGAATCAGAGCTCCTCTGTCTCAGTATGTGTAGACCATGTATCTGATGCTGTCTGGACAGAAATAATATGACATGCCACACTATTTTGGTCCAGACAGCATCAGATACATGGTCTACACATACTGAGACAGAGGGGCTCTGATTCACTCGTTCAGATGCTCTATCTGAGATTGATGTTGTTTTTCTTTTTGGAGTGCATCTCAGTCAAATAAACGATCAATATTTCAATATTATTTTTGACCCGGCAAGAAGAAGATACGGTCGGGTGGCAAAAGGTAAAAGGTGGCTACTTTGAATAATTTAAAATATAAAATATATTTTAATTTAAACACTTGTTTGATTACTACATGATTCCATATGTGTTATTTCATCGTTTTGATGTCTTAACTATTATAGAACATAGTCAAAATTAAGAAAAGTGTTTACATATTTAAGTGCTTAGTTAGTATGTATAAGTAGTATAGTATAAATAGTGTAGTGTGTTTCGTTAGTTTGCTAGCTATTCATTTTTTCAAATGTAGTATTTTCGAATTCAACTGTTATCATTAGCCAACGACGCCAACGGGTGCTACTGCTAACAGTAAGGTTAGCTAACGTCGTTAGCTGTTGGAAAATAACATCACCATGAACAGGATCAAGACGTGTACCATGATGAAAGATGGTAATATTTTAGAGGAGAGCGGTCAGCTCCTCAAAACATTGCTGTGCAGCTCCTCTGTCAAATTCTCCAGTCTGTCGTTCCACTCTTTCCCTGCCGATGATGAGCTACAAAAGAAGTGGGTGATCAACATCTGACGAGACATCTTCAGCATCGACAAAACGCTCTTTTGTTGAAATGTTTGCTGGATCACCAAGACCTGTAAATAGATCAACACTCTGAGCACGTTAGCCTGCCTTGTCTCCTGCTGATTTCATGTCCTTATGATTGCTACAATCAACCCATTTTACACTGACATTGACAGTCTTTTTTTTATCCTTTTTTATCCCAGTTGTGAATTAATATGCTGGTTTAGGTTTTTTCTTAATCAGTTAATTTAATATTATATTGCCTTTATATTTTAGGATATGTTGTTACTATATATGTTAGGATATGTTGTTACTATATATGTCAGGATATGTTGTTACTATATATGTCAGGATATGTTGTTACTATATATGTTAGGATATGTTGTTACTATATATGTCAGGATATGTTGTTACTATATATGTTAGGATATGTTGTTACTATATATGTTAGGATATGTTGTTACTATATATGTCAGGATATGTTGTTACTATATATGTTAGGATATGTTGTTACTATATATGTCAGGGTATGTTGTTACTTGCAAAAGTGTTCACCCCCTTGGCGTTTTTCCTATTTTGTTGCCCGAGAACACCATCCCTACAGTGAAACATGGTGGTGGCAGCATCATTTTCATTGGCAGGGACTGGGAAACTGGTCAGAATTGAAGGAATGATGGATGGTGCTAAATAGAGGGAAATTCTTCAGTCTTCCAGAGATTTGAGATTGGGACGGAGGTTCACCTTCCAGCAGGACAATGACCCTATGCATACTTCTAAAGCAACACTCAAGTGGTTTAAGGGGAAACATTTAAATGTCTTGGAATGGCCTAGTCAAATCCCAGACCTCAATCCAATCGAGAATCTGTGGTATGACTTAAAGATTGCTGTACACCAGCGGAACCCATCCAACTTAAAGGAGCTGGAGCAGTTTTGCCTTGAAGAATGGGCAAAAATCCCAGTGGCTAGATGTGCCAAGCTTATAGAGACATACCCCAAGAGACTTGCAGCTGTAATTGCTGCAAAAGGTAGCTCTACAAAGTATTGACTTTGGGGGGTGAATAGTTATGCATGCTAAATTTTTCTGTTTTTTTGTCTTATTTCTTGTGTGTTTCACAAAAAAAATTATTTTGCATCTTCAAAGTGGTAGGTATGTAGTCTCAATCAAATGATACAAACCCACCAAAAATCTATTTTAATTCCAGGTTGTAAGGCAACAAAATAGGAAAAATGCCAATGGGGGTGAATACTTTCGCAATCCACTTTATATGTTTGAGAATGCTCAATTGACCGTTATTTATCGGTTGTTTTGTACAGTTCACATGTTAAAGGAAGTGATAGTCTACTGTTTGTACTCTACCGTCATGGCCCATGGAACATTACCAGGAATCAAAGGAAAAAGTTGCATGACATGAATCGCAAGCCAAAAACCTCAAGATGCATATCTTAACTGAGATGTTAAAGACCATGTATCAGCCATTACCTAGTGTATAATTTGCAGTGCACTATGGCCAATCTAAGATTTGACCAATTGATAGTTTTGACATCAGCATATACAGTATCAAACATATTAAAGTGATTTGTTAGCTCATGGTACACTAGATCAGAACTCCCTGCTTGCCTGTCTGCTTGTCTGTCTGTCTGTCTGTCTGGGGTCCTGGTCAAAAGCAGTGCCCTACGTAGGGAATAGGGTGTCATTTGGGACACAACCTGGGATAAAATCCCCAACAATTATTGAAAATGATTCTGCTGTTATTCTGTCGTTGTTTCATTTAGATCATGGGGTTGTGTATGACAAAGGGATGTTTTGATATACTGAGTCGTTTAGGCCGATCCAACACTTTGATGGTCTGATGGTCAGACACCACACTTGAACCCTCTGTAAAGTCAGTCAGCCTGGTTAATCTGAGGGTGGATTCCCCAGTGGATTGTAGTCTGGACAGGGTAAAAGGGTGAGATGGAGAGTAGATTGGTAGAGGGGGCAGAGCAGGCCACTGAGGCCCCAGACAGGACCTTGGTTAGCCCCTCATAGAGAAAGGGGTTGCTAATCACACTGTCTGGATCTGGGTCCCAAATGGCACCCTATTCCCTATATAGTGCAGTACTAGGGCAGCAGTCTGGGTCTCAGTCATGGCAGACTCACGTGCCCCTCAATGGAGCAGCTGTGGAGACTTCAATACAGGAGGAAGCTTAAGTTGTTCCAGATCTCAAGCTTTATTTGATTGTTGCGGCAATTAGAACTCCATCAGACTGGCACTAATGGTGACATAGATGTGAGGAGACAGACTTGAGGTGGAGGGCAGGGCACAGAGGTACTGTACTGAACACAACAGTCAGGGTGAGGCGAGGTCCTCCTGGACAGAACATACTGATCTAGAGCACTGGACGATGTTGAATGGGGAGTCTGTTCCTTGGGCTACCAGTGGACTACCTGTGGGCTACCTCTCTCTCTCTCTCTCTCTCTCTCTTTGTGTGTGTCTCTCTCTCTCTCCGTCTCTCTCTCGCTCTGTGACTCCATTAATCCTTCCATAAATGTCTCTAGTCTGCATATTTCCCCTCCTCGGCGCCCTGCCAACCCCAGTCAGGGGAACTTCATCTCTCCCTCTCTCTCTCTACCTTCCATGGCAAGGCCCTATGGGGCCTGGTCAACAGTAGTGCACTAAATAGGGAATAGGGTGCCATTTGGTGCGCAACCCAGGCCACAGGAGGATGTCACTCAACTTCCTGTGATGGGGCTGATCAAAGATAAAAGTCAGACTCTCACGAGTGAGTGAACATGTTTTGATCTATCAAGAGGATTTAGGCTTAACAATCCTTTTAACCTGTTAGCCAACCGCCTGGCAGGTTACTTGTTGGTTGGAGGCCGGTCACAAAACAGGATACACTTGACTTCTGACCTCCCATTGAATGCCAAAGTACAGGCTGGATTCAGGCTAAGTGACAATCTGGTTGCTAAGTGCTCTGGCTCCACCAATCAACCGCCAATCAAGGCGGAAGTGCATAAAACCATGGGAACCCCCTGTGGTGAATTTCCATTGAGTGACAAGGCAGACCAGGTAGACAGTTATTTTCCACTGTTGGACATAGGGTGAAGAACATGTGACAGGGTGGGAAGGTTAGATGGTTAGAGAACATATGACATTGTGGGAAGGTTAGTTAGAGAACATATGACAGGGTGGGAAGGTTAGTTAGAGAACATATGACAGGGTGGGAAGGTTAGTTAGTTAGTTAGAGAACATATGACAGGGTGGGAAGGTTAGTTAGTTAGTTAGTTAGTTAGTTAGTTAGTTAGTTAGTTAGTTAGTTAGTTAGTTAGTTAGTTAGTTAGTTAGTTAGTTAGTTAGTTAGTTAGTTAGTTAGTTAGTTAGTTAGTTAGTTAGTTAGTTAGTTAGTTAGTTAGTTAGTTAGTTAGTTAGTTAGTTAGTTAGTTAGAGAACATATGACCGGGTGGGAAGGTTAGATGGTTAGAGAACATATGACAGGGTGGGAAGGTTAGTTAGTTAGTTAGTTAGTTAGTTAGTTAGTTAGTTAGTTAGTTAGAGAACATATGACAGGGTGGGAAGGTTAGTTAGTTAGAGAACATATGACCGGGTGGGAAGGTTAGATGGTTAGAGAACATATGACAGGGTGGGAAGGTTAGTTAGTTAGTTAGAGAACATATGACAGGGTGGGAAGGTTAGTTAGTTAGTTAGAGAACATATGACAGGGTGGGAAGGTTAGTTAGTTAGTTAGAGAACATATGACAGGGTGGGAAGGTTAGTTAGTTAGTTAGAGAACATATGACAGGGTGGGAAGGTTAGTTAGTTAGTTAGTTAGTTAGTTAGTTAGTTAGTTAGTTAGTTAGAGAACATGTGACAGGGAGGGAAGGTTAGATGGTTAGAGAACATCTGGACAGTAAAGAGCCTGATGTTTTGCTCTGAATGGGGGCCATAGCGGACTGAGGGGAACATGTTGTCCCTATGGCTCATGTCAGTTTGGTCAAATACTCCACACACTCCACATGGATAGATTTCCCCAAAATAGTCCCAGATACAGGCAAGCCTCCCATTCACATACAGCCCCACATACAGAGTTCAGAGTTCAGAGTTCAAGCCAAATAATCTAAAGGCAAACAATATTGACTTGAGTAGAAACCAAAGAGTGAGTGGTGTCCCACATCTCAGCCACAGCTCGTTGATAAATCAGTCCTCCTCCCAGGCCATTATATGTGATCCGTTAGCAATGGTCCCTGTCAGGGATCAGGCCTGGGATAAACTCTGTCATTGAGGAGAGTTACAGGGGATCTGGTCTGTGGGACTGGCTGGATTGGTTTTTAACACCATTATATCTGTCATTGAGGAGAGTTACAGGGGATCTGGTTTGTGGACTGGCTGGATCGGTTTTTAACACCATTATCTCTGTCCCAAATCCCCTGGGAACAGGCTAAAGTCAAGGCAGCTCAAACTGATCTGGGACCAGACTAAAGTCAAGGCAGCTCAAACTGATCTGGGACCAGACTAAAGTCAAGGCAGCTCAAACTGATCTGGAACCAGGCTAAAGTCAATGAGAGGGCTAAAGTCAAACCTTGCCTCAGTGGCCTGACTGGCCTCAATGGAAAAACTTCAGAGCAGATTTAATACAAAAAAAATGGCTTGTTGTCTCAACGTGAAACTTAATCAGCGCCGGGTGCTGTCGGAAATGAGGGGTGACAAACACACACAACACCAGATGTCTGAAGTTCTTTCCATCGTCAGGGAAGTTAGCTATTATTAGCCAAACACATTTGAGTCAGGGCCAAGGAAATAGCATATCTGCAGGAGGTAAAGTCCAAGTTGCCATTTGTCTCTCACACACTGTGCTGTTCCCGAGCTGCACGGTCGACCTTTTGAAGTGCCTGACGGGAACAAGAAAGATACTGTGGCGTTATTAACTCACACAGAGGCCCTGAGGTCATCTCAGACTGAGGACGTACAACAGATATGTCTGTCTGTCAATCATTGAGGAGGAAAATGACAGCCCTGTTTTTTATTATTAAGTCATCCGTTGGGGGGGGTTCTAAGTTGACATCTGGAATTGTTTTAAGATGGCCATACTATGGATCATTTAGATACTTGATTTAAGTGTAAAAAAATATCTAGATTGTTTTTTGGAGGGGGGGGGGGGGTAAAATATAGAATTTTGCCTTTACAACTATAGTCCATAGAAACATCTTGAATAACACATTCATAAATGGCTAAAAAAAGAGAGTCAAAAGGAAAAAAATTAAGGGAATAAGGTTTTGAAGTGTCTGTCTTCTCACAAGATATCTGCTCTTCTCATGAAAATGTCTATAGCGTCTATAGCGACTCTCACAAACACAATGGTGGTCTCCGTTTTCCTCTACGACCCCCACAAGTGACACAGGACTCGTCTGAAAGTAACCAATACTGAGACTCGTCTGAAGGTAACCAGTACTGAGACTCTTCTGAAGGTAACCAGTACTGAGACTCGTCTGAAGGTAACCAATACTGAGACTCGTCTGAACCAGCACCAGTTTGGAAAATGAACGGAAGTATGAAGGAAGTTTTGTGCCTACCCCAAAAAAGGGGTTGAATACTGTACAGTATGTGTAAAGAAATCTAGATAAATATAATTCTTTAGCTTAAACTGATGGACTTTGAAGGAGATTTTTGTATTATGTTACTTAGATTTTTGAATTATGTTACTTAGACTATAGGGGTATTAAAGTAGTGGTGAGGGTCAAATACCAAGGAATTAACATATTTACATGGAGTCTTCCTTTCCTAGAGGGTAGAAAGACCACTTCTTATTTATCTCTTTCACTATTACTTCCCTGAGTCCTACTGAATAGTCCTACTGAAGAGTCCTACTGAATAGTCCTACTGAAGAGTCCTACTGTAGAGTCCTACTGAAGAGTCCTACTGAAGAGTCCTACTGAATAGTGCTACTGAAGAGTCCTACTGAATAGTCCTACTGAAGAGTCCTACTGAAGAGTCCTACTGAATAGTGCTACTGAAGAGTCCTACTGAAGAGGCCTACTGAAGAGTCCTACTGAATAGTCCTACTGAAGAGTCCTACTGAAGAGTCCTACTGAAGAGTCCTACTGAATAGTCCTACTGAAGAGTCCTACTGAAGAGTCCTACCGAATAGTCCTACTGAAGAGTCCTACTGAAGAGTCCTACTGTAGAGTCCTATTGAAGAGTCCTATTGAATAGTCCTACTGAAGAGTCCTACTGAAGAGTCCTACTGTAGAGTCCTATTAAAGAGTCCTATTGAAGAGTCCTACTGAAGAGTCCTACTGTAGAGTCCTACTGAAGAGTCCTACTGTAGAGTCCTACTGAAGAGTCCTACTGAAGAGTCCTACTGAGAAGTCCTACTGAAGAGTCCTACTGAATAGTCCTTCTGAAGAGTCCTACTGAAGAGTCCTACTGTAGAGTCCTATTAAAGAGTCCTATTGAAGAGTCCTACTGAAGAGTCCTACTGAAGAGTCCTACTGTAGAGTCCTACTGAAGAGTCCTACTGAAGAGTCCTACTGTAGTGTCCTATTAAAGAGTCCTATTGAAGAGTCCTACTGAAGAGTCCTACTGAAGAGTCCTTCTGATGAGCCCTACCAATGTTGTCTAAAGAAGAGGCCTACCGATGAGCTGTACCGATGAGCCGTACTGATGAGCCCTACAGATGAGCCCTACTGTAACCATGTTAATCTCTGCTGTAGGTCACTCTGGACTTGGTACAGTTTATAATCATAAAGACAGAACATGTTTTATGTGTCTGTGTTTTGTCTGGTTGTGTGTTGTGGTCTGCCAGAGATAAGATCTGTCTATGATATCATCCCAAATCAAATTGCACCTTCTATTTCCTATGGGCCCTGGTTAACTTCTTGGCGCACCAATCCCTTTAGCGGGATCATTTTCATCAACATCCGCTGAATTGCAGAGCTCCAAATTCAAATTAAATTACAAAAAATATTACATTTTCATGAAATCACAAGTGCAATATAACAAAACACAGTTTAGCTTCTTGTTAATCCACCTGGCGTGTCAGATTTCAAAAAAGCTTTTCGGCAAAAGCAAACCAAGCGTTTATGTGAGGACATCTATCTCAGCAGACAAAACATTACAAACAGCTAGCAGCAAAGTAGATTGGTCACGAAGTCAGAAAAGCAATACAATTAATTGCTTACCTTTGATGATCTTCGGATATTATATCCAAAATACCTCCATTTGGTTGGCGCGTTATGTTCAGAAATCCACAGGCACGAGAGGTCACGACGGGGCAGAAAACTCCAAATAGTATCCGTAAAGTTCGTAGAAACATGTCAAACGTTTTTTATAATCAATCCTCAGGTTGTTTTTACAATAAATATTCAATAATATTTCAACCGGACCGTAGCTTTTTCAAGTTTTTGCAAAACTCTGCTGGCACCCAGCCATCCACTGACGCGAAGTGATCTTTCTCGCTAATTTTTCAGAATAAAAGCCTGAAACTATGTCTAAAGACTGTTCAGACCATGTGGAAGCCATCGGAAAAGGAATCTGGTTGATATCCCTTTAAATGGAGGGAAGGCATGCAATGGAACAGGGAGCTTTCAAAATAGAAGGCACTTCCTCTTTGGATATTCCTCAGGTTTTCGCCTGCAATATCAGTTCTGTTATACTCACAGACAATATTTTGACTGTTTTGGAAACTTTAGAGTTTTCTATCCTAATCTGACAATTATATGCATATTCTAGATTCTGGGCCTGAGAAATAGGCAGTTTCATTTGGGTATGTTTTTCATCCAAACATCAAAATACTGCCCCCTACACTCAAGAGGTTTGAAAGGTAGTGCACTATAAAGGCAATAGAGTGCCATTTGGGATGCAATAATACTGTCGTAAATGTTCCTGCATCTCCTGCCTCCAGCTGTTGTTGCTGGCCTGGTCTGGACGGTGTCTTTGGGAGAGTGTTCCTCTCCCATCCCTCCCTGTCTGACCCCTGCCTCCCTGTCTGACCCATCCCTCCCTGTCTGAGTCATCCCTCCCTGTCTGACCCCTTCCTCTCTGTCTGACCCCTCCCTGTCTAACCCCTTCCTCTCTGTCTGACCCCTTCTTCTCTGTCTGACCCCTTCCTCTCTGTCTGACCCCTTCCTCCTTGTCTGGCCCATTCCTCCCTGTCTGACACATCCCTCCCTGTCTGACCCCTCCCTTTCTGTCTGACCCTCCCTCCCTGTCTGACCCCTCCCTGTCTGTCTGACCTCTCCCTCCCTGTCTGACCCATCCCTCCCTCTCTGACCCGTCCCTCCCTGTCTGACTCCTCCCTGCCTGCCTGACCCCTCCTTCCCTGTCTGACCCCTCCCTTTCTTTCTGACCTCTCCCTCCCTGTCTGACTCCTCCCTCCCTGTCTGACCCAACCCTCCCTGTCTGACCCATCCCTCCCTGTCTGACCCAACCCTCCCTGTCTGACTCCTCCCTGTCTGTCTAACCCCTCCCTCCCTGTCTGACTCGTCCCTCCCAGTCTGACCCATCCCTCCCAGTCTTACCCATCCCTCCTGGTCTGACTCCTCGCCGTCTGTCTAACCCCTCCCTGTCTGACTCGTCCCTCCCTGTCTGACTCGTCCCACCCTGTCTGACCCCTCCCTGTCTGACCAGTCTGACCCATCCATCCCTGTCTGGAACACTGGACTGTGCTGTGATATGAGACACTCTCACCCAGGAAATAAACCTGCCACCTCCCCCCTTGTCTCCTACATGACCTCTCCCTCCCTCCATCCATTCATTCCATTCCATCCCTCCATCCATCCACTTCATTAATCCATTCTTTCATAAACTGAGTTTATCTTTACTATCCCCCCCTGACCTCAGTCCCGTCCAATCCCCTTCCTGTATCCGCCCTCCATTTACAATCTAAGCTTCTTGTTGTGGGAGACTGTGATTTCTCAATGATGGTTTTATCTTGAGATTATACTGTGCAGAGCCTTCCATGGCTGAGGTATAAACTGGGTAATCTGGTTTAATCCCAACTAACCAAAGCTCACTCCATCCCATCTGTTGAGAGAGAAGTACTGCCCGGTCCCCTGGGAGGAAAAGAAGCACCCCTAGCTGTGACCCATATAGGTTAGGAGGAGTTAGCTTCAAATGGAACACTATTCGTTATATTGTGCGCTACTTTAGACCAGTGCCCTAAAAAAGTAGTAGTGCAGTATATAGGAAATAGGGTGCCAATAGGCTGTATACTAGGATACCAATCAGTGATAGTGGCATGCAGACCACACACATACAGTGGGGCAAAAAAGTATTTGGTCTGCCACCAATTGTGCAAGTTCTCCCACTTAAAAATATGAGAGAGGCCTGTAATTTTCATCATAGGTACACTTCAACTATGACAGACAAAATGAGGGGGAAAAATCCAGGAAATCACATTGTAGGATTTTTTATTAATTTATTTGCAAATTATGGTGGAAGGGTTGTGCCTGCATGTGCTTGTGTGTGTGTGTGTGTGCACACGTGTCTGTACCCTTGTGAGCGCATGTACTTGGTGTGTGTGTGTGTGTGTGGTGGAAGGATTGTGCCTGCATGTGCGTGTGTGTGTGTGTGCACACGTGTCTGTACCCTCGTGAGCGCATGTACTTGGTGTGTGTGTGTGTGTGTGAGGGGTGTGTGTGTGTGTGTGTGTGTGTGTGTGTGTGTGTGTGTGTGTGTGTGTGTGTGTGTGTGTGTGTGTGTGTGTGTGTGTGTGTGTGTGTGTGTGTGTGTGTGCGTGCGCGCGCGTCAGAGAGGGAGAAACTAGGGAATGCATTGCATAACTTCTGAATGTAGCAGACCACCTCACGTGACATGTTTGGCACCATCCCAAATGGCACCCTATCCCCTACACAGTCAAAAGTAATGCACTAGGTAGCAGCGTCTCTGTTGTGCACCACTGATCTGATCAGCCTCTAGTTCCCATGGTTCAGCTCACTGGATCCTAACTGCTCTGCTGATCACCACCTTGTAATGAGCTTTCATAATACCACGTGGTGCTGAAAGGGGCAATCTGTAGTTCAAACAATAACAAGGTGGGTTCACCCGCCAATAACCCAACAACCCCTGTCACTGATTAGGGAAACAGCTTAGGAATGGAGCTGGAGAAATACATTCAAATACAGAGCTATGGATGCAAAGACTGCCCATCCATGATATCACAATTATAGTTTTAACCATGTTTTATGGTGTTTGTTTAAGATTTACTTTGTTTTCCAAACATTGGAGTAAAACAAGCTTATATTTGGGGTTCTGATGGGGGTACGACAGTTGAACTAAGCTCATGAGGCATTTATAGGGCTCCCGAGTGGCGCAGCATTGCATCTCAGTTGCTTGAGGCATCATTACAGACACCCTGGTTTGAATCCACAACCGGCCGTGATTGGGAGTACCATAAGGTGGCTCACAATTGTCACAGCGTCGTCCGGGTTTAGCCGGTGTAGGCCGTCATTGTAAATAATAATTTTGTTCTTAACTGATTTGCCTAGTTAAATAAAAAAACATTTAAGTCCATAGATGGATGTCTCCTACCAATCGCAGAATACCCCTTTAAATCCAGTTTGTTGTGTGTTTAATAGTTTGTCTTCTGTGTTACCAACCCATCATCATACCCTTTATAATGTTATTTGAGGAAGGATTGTAAGTGGTTTCTTCATGTTTACCTTGTCAGACTTCCATTCAGATTAAGTCGACAAGATGAAAACAAGATCTCAAAAGGTTTACCTGTCCCCAAATGTTCTACGAAACCACAACTAATTTGGAAATTGATGAAAGAATGAGATTATGCTCTAAAAATAGCCCTAAGATCCAAATTAGAGCATGACAGACGTAGGTTTACCATGTTAAGAAATAAGGTGATGAAAGAAATCAGACACGCCAAGGCAAACTTTTTAATTAACAGAATTGGTGAAGCAAAGGGAAATTCTAAACTGATCTGGGAGAATCTACAAAAGTTAACAGGGAAAGACCATAGTAACACTGCAAAAAGACTAGAAATCATGGTGAATAACAATCTAACACAGGATGCAGTCGAAATAGCAATATCCTTCAATTCCTACTTTATTGAATCTGTCAGGGTACTGATACAGAACCCCTCCACTGGTTTCTTGGGCTCAGTGCTAGTAAATGACACTCAACCTGTCTTCATCATAAGGGAGGTTTCTGAGTCAAAGGTGAACAAGGTGATTAGCTCACTAAAGAACTCTAAAGCCAAAGATGTGTTTGGGCTGGACTCTACCTTTCTTAAAAACTACAAAGAGTCACTCATTGGCACCATTACTAAGGTCACCAACACATCTATTGGTCTCGGGGTGTTTCCAAGGGTATGGAAGTCGGCCATAATAATATCTTTAAATCAGGCGACCCTGCTGACGTGAGTAACTACAGGCTCATTAGTATACTACATGTGGTGTCGAAGGTTGTTGAAAAGTGTGTAGCTGAACAACTGATTACCCACCTCAACAACAGCTCTTCACATTACACTCCATGCAGTTTGGCTTCAGAGCGAAACACTCCACAGAAACGGCCAACTGCTTTCTTCTGGAAAATGTGAAGTCCAAGATGGACAAAGGGGGCGTTGTTGGGGCTGTGTTTCTGGACCTAAGGAAGGCTTTTGATACTGTTAACCATGAGATTCTCATCACAAAATTGTCTAAGATCAACTTTTCCCTTGATGCCTTGAGATGGATGAAATCATACCTTGAAGGCAGAACTCAGTGTGTCAGGGGGAGCAATGAGCTGTCGCCCACTCTTAGCAATGATGTGGGCGTGCCCCAAGGGTCAATACTGGGGCCCCTCCTGTTCAGCCTGTACATTCATGATCTGCCTTCTGTCTGTATTCGGTCTGAAGTTAAAATGTATGCAGATGATACAGTGATATATGTGCAAAGAGCAAAACAACAAGCTGCACAAGAACTCACTACTGTAATGGTCCAGGTTACAAAGTGGCTCAGTGACTCGTGTTTGCATCTCAATGTGAAAAAAACAGTTTGCATGTTCTTCACAAAGAGGGCAACAGATGCTACTGAGCCAGATGTCTATGTGTCAGGGGAGAAGCTCCAGGTGGTATCTGATTTTAAGTACCTTGGCATCATACTTGATTCCAACCTCTCTTTTAAAAAGCATGTGAAAAAGGTAATTCAAATAACCAAATTCACCCCAGCTAATTTCCGATTTATACGAAATTGTTTGACTACAGAGGTAGCAAAACGGTACTTCAAATCTATGATATTCCCCTACTTAACATACTGCTTGGCTAGTTGGGCCCAAGTTTGCTGTACAACATTAAGACCTATTCAGCCTGTCTACAAACAGGCTCTCAAAGTGTTTGATAGGAAGCCCAATAGCCATCATCACTGTTACATCCTCAGAAAGCATGAGCTCCTAAGGTGGGAAAATCTTGTGCAATACACCGATGCATGTCTTGTATTCAAGATCCTAAATGGCCTGGCTCCCCCTCCACTATCTTTGTTAAACAGAAAACCCAAACATATGGCAGCAGATCCACAAGGTCTTCCATGAGAGGTGACTGTAAAGCACCTTTAGTAAATCTGTAAATCCATTTTCTCTGTGAGAGCTTCTCATGTCTGGAATACACTACCATCAGACACACATAACTGCACCACATATCACACTTTCACAAAATGCTTGAAGACATGGCTAAAGGTCAGTCAGATTTGTGAACATGGTCCCTAGCTGTGTGTTGTCGCTTTCCATGTTGTCTGTTGTCTGTAGCTTGTGAGGTGTGGAAACACTTTGTTGCTTTTATGAATTTTGTCTTGCTGCTTTTTGTTCTATGTTTCTATGTCTATATGCTACGTCTCGCTTGTCTTATGTTGCTCTGTCTGTATGCTATGTCTTGCTTGTTCTATGTTGCTATTGTCTATATTGTAATTGTTTTTAATAACCTGCCCAGGGACTGCAGTTGAAAATTAGCCGGCTGGCTAAAACCATAACTTTTACTGAAACGTTGATTAATGTGCACCGTCCCTGTAAAAATAAAATAAACTCAAACTCCAACCCAGTTCTAAGGAAACCTAACTCTACCCCTTGTTGCCATGTTGTCAGAATATAAGATGCTAGTACTCTCTATTAGAACATTAATATGGAGTATTCTGAGAACTGGGTGAATTCTGTTTGGCATTAAGGGGAATGTTCGCCTTTTTTGTCACCTTCGTTTAACCAGGTAAGTTAGTTGAGAACACCTTCATTTAACCAGGTAAGTTAGTTGAGAACACCTTCATTTAACCAGGTAAGTTAGTTGAGAACGCCTTCATTTAACCAGGTAAGTTAGTTGAGAACACCTTCATTTAACCAGGTAAGTTAGTTGAGAACAAGTTCTCATTTACAACTGCGACCTGGCCAAGATAAAGCAAAGCAGTGCGACAAAAACAACAACACAGAGTTACACATGGAATAAACAAACGTACAGTCAATAACAATAGAAATGTCTATATACAGTGAGTGCAAATGAGGTAAGATAAGGGAAGTAAGGCAATAAATAGGCCAAGGTGGCGAAATAATTACAATTTAGCAATTAAACACTGGAGTGATAGATGTACAGAAGAATGTACTGTATGTGCAAGTAGAGATACTGGGGTACAAAGGAGTGTAACGGATGTGAAACGGCTAGCTAGTTAGCGGTGGCGCTAAATAGCGTTTCAATCGGTGACGTCACTTGCTCTGAGACCTTGAAGTAGTTGTTCCCCTTGCTCTAAAAGAGCCGTGGCTTTTGTGGAGTGATGGGTAACGATGCTTCGTGGGTGACTGTTGTTGATGTGTGCAGAGGGTCCCTGGTTCCCGCCCGGGTATGGGCGAGGGGACCGTTTAAAGTTATACTGTTCCATTGATGCTGTTGACCCGTAACACTGGTTGCTGCGGAAAAGCAGGAGGTCAAAAGGGGGGTGAGTGTAACGGATGTGAAACTGCTAGCTAGTTAGCGGTGGCGATAAATAGCATTTCAATTGGTGACGTCACTTGCTCTGACACCTTTAAGTAGTGGTTCCCCTTGCTCTGCAAGAGTACAGTACAGTAGAGTAGAGAACAGTAGAGTACAGTACAGTAGAGTACAGTAGAGTAGAGTAGAGAACAGTAGAGTAGAGAACAGTAGAGTACAGTAGAGTAGAGTAGAGAACAGTAGAGTAGAGTAGAGCACAGTACAGTACAGTAGAGTACTGTAGAATAGAGCACAGTACAGTAGAGTAGAGCACAGCACAGTAGAGTAGAGTAGAGCACAGTAGAGTACAGTAGAGTAGAGTAGAGTAGAGTAGAGAACAGTAGAGTAGAGTAGAGCACAGTAGAGTAGAGCACAGCACAGTAGAGTACAGTAGAGTAGAGTAGAGTAGAGAACAGTAGAGTAGAGTAGAGCACAGTACAGTAGAGTAGAGCACAGCACAGTAGAGTAGAGTAGAGTAGAGAACAGTAGAGTAGAGTAGAGCACAGTACAGTAGAGTACTGTAGAATAGAGCACAGTACAGTAGAGTAGAGCACAGCACAGTAGAGTACAGTAGAGTAGAGTAGAGTAGAGAACAGTAGAGTAGAGTAGAGCACAGTACAGTAGAGTAGAGCACAGCACAGTAGAGTAGAGTAGAGCACAGTACAGTAGAGCACAGCACAGTAGAGTACAGTAGAGTAGAGTAGAGTAGAGCACAGTACAGTAGAATAGAGCACAGTACAGTAGAGTAGAGTAGAGAACAGTAGAGTTAGAGTAGAGCACAGTACAGTAGAGTACTGTAGAATAGAGCACAGCACAGTAAAGTAAAACATTTTGAGTAGAGTATAGTTCATTACAGTACCTTAGAGCACAATAGAGTTGAGTACACTATAATGTACTGTACTGTACTGGGCTCTACATTACTGTACTGGGCTCTACATTACTGTACTGGGCTCTACTGCACTGTACTTTGATGTCGAAACTTGTGAAACAGACGTCTATGATTGGTTCAGATTGGGTCCGGTTCGGACCAACCAAATTTGGTCCTGTATGGGAGCAGAGGTCATTAAAATAATAGCCAGTGTGTGGAACAATACCCAAATACGCAAAGGAAGATACAGTGAGGGGAAAAAGTATTTGATCCCCTGCTGATTTTGTACGGTTGCCCACTGACAAAGAAATGATCCGTCTATAATTTTAATGGAAGGTTTATTTGAACAGTGAGAGACAGAATAACAACAAAAAAATCCAGAAAAACACATGTCAAAAATGTTATAAATTGATTTGCATTTTAATGAGGGAAATAAGTATTTATTTATTTATTTATAGTATATATTTACAGCTCCCACAGCCTGAAAAACACCCTTTCTGAGTAGACATCTACTTTCATAGACACACACACACACACCACACACACACCACACACACACACACCACACACACACCACACACACACACACACCACACACACACCACACACACACACACACCACACACACACACACACCACACACACAAACACACACACACACCACACACACCACACACACACACACACCACACACACACACACACACACACACACACACACACACACACACACACACACACACACACCACACACACACACACACACACACCACACACACACACACCACACACACACCACACACCACACACACACACACACCACACACACACACACACACACACACACACACCACACACACACACACACCACACACACACACACACACACCACACACACACACACACCACACACACACACACACCTTTGATTACAGCAGCCTGTCTTATTCAACCAGGGAAGGAAGTGACAGCCAATCTAAGTGGATGTTCCCTCTGACTCTGTCTGGCTCAGTCTGCACGTTGGTCCGTAAACAGGATCCTTTAACAAGGTCAGAGATCAAAGAGCGATTCTAAAGGGTTCTGTTTCTCCCTGGGTAATGTTCCGGAACCCCTTTGAAGTTGTCACTTAAGTGATAATGCCAGAGAAGCCGGTGTTTGGAGGATATATTGGCATGGGTGTTGTTAGGCCCGAGACGAAGTCAAGGGCTGGCAAACCGTCCCAATGTATCCTCCAAACATCAGCTTCGAGGGCATTATAATTTTTATACAACGGGTTACCAACATAATCAAATAATGATTTACATATTTTTATTAGAAATGTTACTTTTATGAATTTATTATTATTATTATTTATTTATCCTTCCACGAGATATAGTCCCTGTACAAATCTAGGGTTGCTACCCAAACCGTCTGGTCATCCGTTTTATCGGTTCGGTTGCCAGAGATGCGCCCGGTCGTTGTCTTTTTGTTCTGTATCTATGGATGTGACCCAGTCGTTAGTTCTAAATGTTCCATTGCCATAATGGCTTGCAACATTCTTATCCCTCGCTTGCTAGCTAGCCAACTACGGCTAACTTACAGTCACGTCAAACAGTACAGCCAGAATAACAGCAAAGTAGATACACTTGCATTTGTTTAAGCTGTTTTCTAGTGACATTAATTTCGATACATACATATCAATGAGCTAATGAAGCACAATTTCACCTGGCATAGAAAATGTGTTCTCTAGTCAGGACACTGTTGTTCAGAGGAGCTAGCCAACAACACAGCTAACATCACTGCAGTCTTTCCCCACAAGCTGGAAAGACTGAAAATGAGCTGCTCTTCGTTTCGTTTAATCTGTTTTCAATTGCTATTTCTGTAAGGACAGATGCTGGGAGACAAGAAGCAATTACAGTGAGTGATAAACAGACAGGAAACATAACACGAACAGCATCTGGACAAGGGAAACATAACGACATTAATGCTGAATCGGGAAAGAAACTGAGGAAGTGACAGATATTGGGGAGGTAATTAATAACGTGATGGAGTCCAGGTGAGTCTGATGAAGCGCTGATGCGCGTAACGATGGTGACAGGTGTGCGTAATGATGAGCAGCCTGGTGGCCTTGAGAGCCAGAGGGTGGGCAGACGTGACAGTTTCTTTGTATACAGTATATCCATAAAATTAGGCTGATTCGTGATTTCGACAGACTGAGAAAAGATGCCTTCCTGTCTGTCTCATCTCGATTCCCAACACGTTCATTACTATGGGACAGCTGGTGATCGAATTTGAAAATTGTAACAATGTTGCTAATGTCTGAGAGACAGACAGTGAGGTTTATACAAAACTAAATGTTAGTCTAAAAGAAATGGGAGATAATGTCATGATGCTTTTCATAGTGGAGACCAAGTTTATAAATTGCCTGGCTGGGCTGATGAGACAATGGATTGCGTAGTCAGATGGAACAGAGCAAATAGGCATTTTAACATCATATATTTAGCCGTGGCAACTTGTGGAATAGACACCAGATGGACTGCGGTTTTAACCAATCCGCATTCAGGATTAGACCCACCCGTTGTATAAATCAATCAATCAATCAAATGTATTTATAAAGCCCTTTTTACATCATGTCACAAAGTGCTGTACAGAAACCCAACCTAAAACCCCAAACAGCCAGCAATGCAGATGTAGAAGCACGGTGGTTAGGAAAAACTCCCTAGAAAGGCCAGAACCTAGAAAGGAAACCTAGAGAGATACCAGGCTCTGAAGGGTGGCCAGTCCTCTTCTGGCTGTGCTGGAGATTATAACAGTACATGACCAAGATGTTCAAACGTTCATAGATAACCAGCAGGGTCAAATAATAATAATCACAGTGGTTGTAGAGGGTGCAACAGGTCAGCTCCTCAGGAGTGAATGTCAGTTGGCTTTTCATAGCCATTCAGAGTTAGAGACAGCAGGTGCGGTAGAGAGAGAGGGTTGAAAACAGCAGGTCCGGAACAAGGTAGCACGTCCGGTGAACAGGTCAGGGTTCCATAGCCGCATGCAGAACAGTTGAAACTGGAGCAGCAGCACGACCAGGTGGACTGGGGACAGCAAGAAGTCATCTGGCCAGGTAGTCCTGAGGTATAAAAGTGATCAAAACAAAGGAGATGCTTGTGGACTACAGGAAAAGGAGGACTGAGCACGTAGTAATAGAGAAGAGACAGACAAAAGTGCATTGTTGATAAGTGAGTCCCATTCACCTGACATGCCGAGACCCGAGACAAGGAAATTCTCTGAAATGTACACTTAATTAATACATTTAGTGTTGGCCCAAATCAGAAACGTAGCCTACACTATGTTAAAACACCTCTAGTATTAATGTCAGTCACACACAACTCCCAAGTCAAAAAATCTATAGGTTAATAAGGACTACAGGACTACATTTATACAGGCTGTCTGACTACAGGCTGTCTGACTACAGGCAGTCTGACGACAGGACTACATCTATACAGGCAGTCTGACTACAGGACTACATCTATACAGGCAGTCTGACTACAGGACTACATCTATACAGGCAGTCTGACTGCAGGACTAGTTCTATACAGGCAGTCTGACTACAGGCAGTCTGACTACAGGACTACATCTATACAGGCAGTCTGACTACAGGCAGTCTGACTACAGGACTACATCTATACAGGCAGTCTGACTATAGGACTACATCTATACAGGCAGTCTGACTACAGGACTACATCTATACAGGCAGTCTGACTACAGGACTACATCTATACAGGCAGTCTGACTACAGTACTACATCTATACAGCCAGTCTAACTACAGGACTACATTTATTCAGTGACAAAGAATATGAACAGAAGAGTGGTCAATAAGTCAATAAGATCACAGTCATTCCACCTCAATGTTCCATTATAGAATGGTTGTGCTGAGTGGCAACTAACATGGAAATGAACGTGTGGATGAAGATGTTAATCAAACACTATCTTTGTGCCACGTGTGCCGCTCAGGGTTCTAATTCCAGCACCATCCATCCATGTCAATGTGGGAAGCTGCGAGACCTACAACACGAGGAGGAGATTACTAAGAACCATCACACAGTTCTATACCTAGTCCGAGGCGTTGGTTTATATGGAGAAATTAGAGTGGTCACTTGTGACTTAATTACTGTAAACAAACAGCCTCCCAATTCAAAGTGCAGGGATATCTTTATTCCCCTTTTTAGAAGAAAAAAAGCTCTACAATAGGAAATGATTAATTATGAACTGAATTAATTGAGTTATAACTTGATTACATGGATATGCTATGATTTATTCTTATTATACTACTGTGTATATGTTTAAATTGACCAACCAAAATGGACACTTAAAAAAATAACATAACTTCTGTAATTTCTCTGGTAAGGAGAAGGCAGCTCCCATCCACAGCGGTAGCGTCAGTTACTGCAGGTCAGGGAGGGGTGCTGCTGGTTCCTGATGTGGTATCTGTCTGGTAGTGTGAGGGGTTAGAGGGGTTAGATTAATGAGGATTTGAGGTGGAATCAGCCCAGGGCAGGGCACAGTCCCAGTTCCCAGAGGAACAGATTTTCCCTGTTCCCTAACACATCGCCTTTTCTGTTCTTAATCATTCCTATACCCAGGCTAGCTTCACCATCTCTGACCCTTAATCATTCCTACACCCAGGCTAGCTTCACCATCTCTGACCTTTAATCATTCCTACATCCAGGCTAGCTTCACCATCTCTGACCCTTAATCATTCCTACATCCAGGCTAGCTTCACCATCTCTGATCCTTAATCATTCCTACACCCAGGCTAGCTTCACCATCTCTGACCCTTAATCATTCCTATACCCAGGCTAGCTTCACCATCTCTGACCCTCAATCATTCCTATACCCAGGCTAGCTTCACCATCTCTGACCCTTAATCATTCCTATACCCAGGCTAGCTTCACCATCTCTGACCCTTAATCATTCCTACATCCAGGCTAGCTTCACCATCTCTGACCCTTAATCATTCCTACATCCAGGCTAGCTTCACCATCTCTGACCATTAATAATTTTCTCTTTCTCTCTCTCCCCCTCTTTCTTTATGTCTCTCTCTCTTCCCCCCTCTTTCTTTGTCTCTCTCTCTCCCTCTTTCTTTGTCTCTCTCTCTCTTTTTTCCTCTCTCTCTCTCTCTTTCTTCCTCTCACTCCTACTCTCTCTCCCTCCCTCTCTCACCCTGTACAAACAGTAGGCAGCAGTAGTCCTTTAGATAGCCCTGCAGACATACTTGATTAAACTCCTGTCATGACATCATAGTGCCCAGCCTTTTGTTTCACTTTCTAGTGCACTACTTTGGACCATTACTCTATGGACCCTAGTCAAAAGTAGTGCACTATATGGGGAATAGGGTGCCATTTGGGATGCATACAACAGGTCTTCAGGATGTTAGGGAGCTCACCCTCCTAGTGATATAATCTTTCTTTTAATCAAAACAATAAAACACAGTTCTGTTCTTCTCTCTGACCTAGCAGGGGAGAGATGGCAGATATCTCAATCACACAGCTGAATCAAATCAGAGTTTATTTGTCACGTGCCCCCGAATACAACAGGTGTAGACCTTACAGTGAAATGCTGAATACAACAGGTGTAGACCTTACAGTGAAATGCTGAATACAACAGGTGTAGACCTTACAGTGAAATGCTGAATACAACAGGTGTAGTAGACCTTACAGTGAAATGCCGAATACAACAGGTGTAGTAGACCTTACAGTGAAATGCTGAATACAACAGGTGTAGTAGACCTTACAGTGAAATGCTGAATACAACAGGTGTAGACCTTACAGTGAAATGCTGAATACAACAGGTGTAGTAGACCTTACAGTGAAATGCCGAATACAACAGGTGTAGTAGACCTGACAGTGAAATGCTGAATACAACAGGTGTAGACCTTACAGTGAAATGCTGAATACAACAGGTGTAGACCTTACAGTGAAATGGTGAATACAACAGGTGTAGTAGACCTTACAGTGAAATGCTGAATACAACAGGCTCTAACCAACAGTGCAAAAAAGGTATTAGGTGAACAACAGGTAAGTAAGTAAATAAAAACAACTGTAAAAAAATAACAGTAGAGAGGCTATATACAGTAGAGAGGCTATATACAGTAGTGAGGCTATATACAGTAGAGAGACTATATACAGTAGAGAGGCTATATACAGTAGAGAGACTATATACAGTAGAGAGGCTATATACAGTAGAGAGGCTATATACAGTAGAGAGACTATATACAGTAGAGAGGCTATATACAGTAGTGAGGCTATATACAGTAGAGAGACTATATACAGTAGAGAGGCTATATACAGTAGAGAGACTATATACAGTAGAGAGGCTATATACAGTAGTGAGGCTATATACAGTAGTGAGGCTATATACAGTAGAGAGGCTTTATACAGTAGTGAGGCTATATACAGTAGAGAGGCTATATACAGTAGTGAGGCTATATACAGTAGTGAGGCTATATACAGTAGAGAGGCTATATACAGTAGAGAGGCTATATACAGTAGAGAGGCTATATACAGTAGAGGTTATATACAGTAGTGAGGCTATATACAGTAGAGGTTATATACAGTAGAGAGGCTATATACAGTAGAGGTTATATACAGTAGTGAGGCTATATACAGTAGTGAGGCTATATACAGTAGAGAGGCTATAACAGTAGTGAGGCTGTATACAGTAGAGAGGCTATATACAGTAGAGAGGCTATATACAGTAGAGAGGCTATATACAGTAGAGAGGCTATATAAAGTAGAGGTTATATACAGTAGTGAGGCTATATACAGTAGAGAGGCTATATACAGTAGAGAGGCTATATACAGTAGAGAGGCTATATACAGTAGTGAGGCTATATACAGTAGAGAGGCTATATACAGTAGAGAGGCTATATACAGTAGTGAGGCTATATACAGTAGAGAGGCTATATACAGTAGAGAGGCTATATACAGTAGAGGTTATATACAGTAGTGAGGCTATATACAGTAGAGGTTATATACAGTAGAGAGGCTATATACAGTAGAGGTTATATACAGTAGTGAGGCTATATACAGTAGTGAGGCTATATACAGTAGAGAGGCTATAACAGTAGTGAGGCTGTATACAGTAGAGAGGCTATATACAGTAGAGAGGCTATATACAGTAGAGAGGCTATATACAGTAGAGGTTATATACAGTAGTGAGGCTATATACAGTAGTGAGGCTATATACAGTAGTGAGGCTATATACAGTAGAGAGGCTATATACAGTAGTGAGGCTATATACAGTAGTGAGGCTATATACAGTAGAGAGGCTATATACAGTAGTGAGGCTATATACAGTAGAGAGGCTATAACAGTAGTGAGGCTATATACAGTAGAGAGGCTATATACAGTAGTGAGGCTATATACAGTAGAGAGGCTATATACAGTAGAGAGGCTATATACAGTAGAGAGGCTATATACAGTAGAGAGGCTATATACAGTAGAGAGGCTTTATACAGTAGAGAGGCTATATACAGTAGAGAGACTATATACAGTAGTGAGGCTATATACAGTAGTGAGGCTATAACAGTAGAGAGGCTATATACAGTAGTGAGGCTATATACAGTAGAGAGGCTATATACAGTAGTGAGGCTATATATAGTAGTGAGGCTATATACAGTAGAGAGGCTATATACAGTAGTGAGGCTATATACAGTAGAGAGGCTATAACAGTAGTGAGGCTATATACAGTAGAGAGGCTATATACAGTAGAGAGGCTATATACAGTAGAGAGACTATATACAGTAGTGAGGCTATATACAGTAGTGAGGCTATAACAGTAGAGAGGCTATATACAGTAGTGAGGCTATATACAGTAGAGAGGCTATATACAGTAGTGAGGCTATATATAGTAGTGAGGCTATATACAGTAGAGAGGCTATATACAGTAGTGAGGCTATATACAGTAGAGAGGCTATAACAGTAGTGAGGCTATATACAGTAGAGAGGCTATATACAGTAGAGAGGCTATATACAGTAGTGAGGCTATATACAGTAGAGAGGCTATATACAGTAGTGAGGCTATATACAGTAGAGAGGCTATATACAGTAGTGAGACTATATACAGTAGAGAGGCTAGATATAGTAGAGAGGCTATATACAGTAGAGAGGCTATATACAGTAGTGAGGCTATATACAGTAGTGAGGCTATATACAGTAGAGAGGCTATAACAGTAGAGAGGCTATATACAGTAGTGAGGCTATATACAGTAGTGAGGCTATATACAGTAGTGAGGCTATATACAGTAGAGAGGCTATATACAGTAGAGAGGCTATATACAGTAGTGAGACTATATACAGTAGAGAGGCTATAACAGTAGTGAGGCTATATACAGTAGAGAGGCTATATACAGTAGTGAGGCTATATACAGTAGAGAGGCTATATACAGTAGTGAGGCTATATACAGTAGAGAGACTATATACAGTAGTGAGGCTATATACAGTAGCGAGGCTGTAACAGTAGTGAGGCTATATACAGTAGCGAGTCTATATACAGTAGCGAGGCTATAACAGTAGCGAGGCTGTAACAGTAGCGAGGCTGTATACAGTAGAGAGGCTATATACAGTAGAGAGGCTATATACAGTAGAGAGGCTATAACAGTAGTGAGGCTATATACAGTAGTGAGGCTATAACAGTAGCGAGGCTGTAACAGTAGTGAGGCTATATACAGTAGTGAGGCTATATACAGTAGCGAGGCTATAACAGTAGCGAGGCTATATACAGTAGCGAGGCTATAACAGTAGCGAGGCTATATACAGTAGAGAGGCTATATACAGTAGAGAGGCTATATACAGTAGCGAGGCTATAACAGTAGCGAGGCTATATACAGTAGCGAGGCTGTAACAGTAGCGAGGCTATAACAGTAGCGAGGCTATATACAGTAGTGAGGCTATATACAGTAGAGAGGCTATATACAGTAGCGAGGCTATAACAGTAGCGAGGCTATATACAGTAGCGAGGCTGTAACAGTAGCGAGGCTATAACAGTAGCGAGTCTATATACAGTAGCGAGGCTATAACAGTAGCGAGGCTATAACAGTAGCGAGGCTGTAACAGTAGCGAGGCTATAACAGTAGCGAGGCTGTATACAGTAGAGAGGTTGTAACAGTAGCGAGGTTGTAACAGTAGTGAGGCTATAACAGTAGTGAGGCTGTATACAGTAGTGAGGCTATAACAGTAGTGAGGCTATATACAGTAGTGAGGCTATAACAGTAGTGAGGCTGTATACAGTAGTGAGGCTATAACAGTAGTGAGGCTATATACAGTAGCGAGGCTGTATACAGGCACCGGTTAGTCAGGCTGATTGAGGTAATATGTACAGTAGTGAGGCTATAACAGTAGTGAGGCTGTATACAGTAGTGATGCTATAACAGTAGTGAGGCTATATACAGTAGTGAGGCTATAACAGTAGTGAGGCTGTATACAGTAGTGAGGCTATAACAGTAGTGAGGCTATATACAGTAGCGAGGCTGTATACAGGCACCGGTTAGTCAGGCTGATTGAGGTAATATGTACATGTAGACATGGTTAATAAAGTGACTATGCATACAGTATATGATAAACAGAGAGTAGCAGTAGTGTAAAAAGAGGGGTTGGGTGGGGGCACACAATGCAAATAGTCCAGGTAGCCATTGATTACCTGTTCAGGAGTCTTATGGCTTGGGGGTAAAAACTGTTGAGAAGCCTTTTTGTCCTAGACTTGGCACTCCGGTATCGCTTGCCATGCGGTAGTAGAGAGAACAGTCTATGACTGGGGTGGCTGGGGTCTTTGGCAATTTTTAGGGCTTTCCTCTGACACCGTCTGGTGTAGAGGTCCTGGATGGCAGGCAGCTTAGCCCCAGTGATGTACTGGGCGGTACGCACTACCCTCTGAAGTGCCTTGCGGTCGGAGGCTGAGCAGTTGCCGTACCAGGCAGTGATGCAACCAGTTGCTCTCGATGTAGCTGTAGAACCTTTTGAGGATCTGAGGACCCATGCCAAATCTTTTTAGTCTCCTGAGGGGGAACAGGCTTTGTCGTGCCCTCTTCACGACTGTCTTGGTGTGTTTGGGCCATTCTAGTTTGTTGGTGATGTGGACACCAAGGAACTTGAAGCTCTCAACCTGCTCCACTACAGCCCCGTCGATGAGAATGGGGGCGTGCTCGGTCCTCCTTTTCCTGTAGTCCACAATCATCTCCTTAGTCTTGGTTACATTGAGGAATAGGTTGTTGTCCTGGCACCACCTCCCTGTAGGCTGTCTGATTCTTCTCAGTGATCAGGCCTACCACTGTCGTGTTGTATGCAAACTTAATGATGGTGTTGGAGTAGTGACTGGCCATGCAGTCATGGGTGAACAGGAAGTACAGGAGGGGACTGAGCACGCACCCCTTAGGGGCTCCAGTATTGAGGATTAGCGTGGCAGATGTGTTGCTACCTACACATACTACCTGGGGGCGGCCCGTCGTGAAGTCCAGGTTCCAGTTGCAGAGGGAGGTGTTTTGTTCCAGGATCCTTGGCTTAGTGATGAGCTTTGAGGGTACTATGGTGTTGAACGCTGAGCTGTAGTCAATGAATAGCATTCTCACGTAGGTGTTCCTCTTGATGGGACAACCACAGCTTTTTACTTATATACTAGAGAAGGGCCTGATTCAATTAATTTAAATTTAAATTTAAATTTAATTTAATTACTCAATTAATCACCTGGGTTGGGTATAAAAAAAAAAACTCACCTAAAAGGACTGTCTTTTTTGTTTGAGTTAGCAATGTTCTTATTTATTTACACACTAGCTATTGTTTTGTGGAGTTAGTGCATGAATCCAAATGGACAAGAACTCTGACACAGGTTACCAGGTGTGAATATACAGGTAACTGCCTAAATAAAGAAAACACTTAAGTAAATGAGGGATACAAAGTACATTTGAAAGTGTGGTTCCTGAGTTAATTAAGCATTTAACATCCTATCCTGCTTAGGGTCATGTATGAAAAAAAGCCCATTATTTTGGCTAGGATGGCTATGCCCCCATCCACAGGGCTCAAGTGGTCACTGAATGGTTTGATGAGCATGAAAACGATGTAAACCATATGCCATGGCCGACTCAGTCTCAACCCAACTGAACACATATGGGAGATTCTGGAACAGCGTTTTCCACCACCGTCAACAAAACACCAAATGGTGTAATTTCTCATGGAACAATGGTGTCTCATCCCTCCAATAGAGGTCCAGACACTTGTAGAATCTATGCCAAGGCGCATTGAAGCTGTTGTGGCTCGTGTTGGACCACCGCCCTATTAAGACACTTTAGTGTGACTGTTTGAGGTTGTGGACAGGTGTCTTTTATACTGATAACAAGTTCAAACAGGTGCCATTAATACAGGTAACGAGTGGAGGACAGAGGAGACTCTTAAAGAGTTACAGGTCTGTGAGAGCCAGAAATCTTGCTTGTTTGTAGGTGACCAAATACTTATTTTCCACCATAATTTGCAAATAAATTCATAAAAAATCATACAATGTGATTTTCCGGATTTTTTTCTAATTTTGTCTGTCATAGTTGAAGTGTACCTATGATGAAAATTACAGGCCTCTCTCATCTTTTTAAGTGGGAGAACTTATGCCATGGCCGACTCAGTCTCAACCCAACTGAACACATATGGGAGATTCTGGAACAGCTTTTTCCACCACCGTCAACAAAACACCAAATGGTGTAATTTCTCATGGAACAATGGTGTCTCATCCCTCCAATAGAGGTCCAGACACTTGTAGAATCTATGCCAAGGCGCATTGAAGCTGTTGTGGCTCGTGTTGGACCACCGCCCTATTAAGACACTTTAGTGTGACTGTTTGAGGTTGTGGACAGGTGTCTTTTATACTGATAACAAGTTCAAACAGGTGCCATTAATACAGGTAACAAGTGGAGGACAGAGGAGACTCTTAAAGAGTTACAGGTCTGTGAGAGCCAGAAATCTTGCTTGTTTGTAGGTGACCAAATACTTATTTTCCACCATAATTTGCAAATAAATTCATAAAAAATCATACAATGTGATTTTCCGGATTTTTTTCTAATTTTGTCTGTCATAGTTGAAGTGTACCTATGATGAAAATTACAGGCCTCTCTCATCTTTTTAAGTGGGAGAACTTATGCCATGGCCGACTCAGTCTCAACCCAACTGAACACATATGGGAGATTCTGGAACAGCTTTTTCCACCACCGTCAACAAAACACCAAATGGTGTAATTTCTCATGGAACAATGGTGTCTCATCCCTCCAATAGAGGTCCAGACACTTGTAGAATCTATGCCAAGGCGCATTGAAGCTGTTGTGGCTCGTGTTGGACCACCGCCCTATTAAGACACTTTAGTGTGACTGTTTGAGGTTGTGGACAGGTGTCTTTTATACTGATAACAAGTTCAAACAGGTGCCATTAATACAGGTAACAAGTGGAGGACAGAGGAGACTCTTAAAGAGTTACAGGTCTGTGAGAGCCAGAAATCTTGCTTGTTTGTAGGTGACCAAATACTTATTTTCCACCATAATTTGCAAATAAATTCATAAAAAATCATACAATGTGATTTTCTGGATTTTTTTTCTCATTTTGTCTGTCATAGTTGAAGTGTACCTATGATGAAAATTACAGGCCTCTCTCATCTTTTTAAGTGGGAGAACTTGCACAATTGGTGGCTGACTAAATACTTTTTTTGCCCCACTGTATGCTGGGGTTTCCTTTATTTTGGCAGTTACCTGTAGGTCTTTAAGCCTATGAGCTTCGAGTATATGAATATAGTTAATATATTCATGATGCTATAAAGAGTTCCAAAGAATACAAAATAAAAGTGTCTGGTATGTTGTGTAACCTACTGAAATAATGACAATTATATGACAAGGATGTGTGGATGATGGCCAGACACCATGTCTGTTAGCTAAGTGCATGAGTTCATCAAGTCTATCTACAGTTCAGTTCCACTGACCCTGTCCCCTGACCTGGATAAATGGTTTTACTTGTTTGTTTTCTAATCTGAATGAATGTGCAAAAAAATACAAGTCAAAATCCCACATTATCTGTTGGAGAGTCTTTGGCACTAATCTCATATCCTGTAAAAAAGAAATACATTTAAAAGCTCTAAAAAGACCATGGTTTGGGGAAGAGTAGTGCATTTCTGTGTTTAATATTCGTACCACTCTGTATATACAGAAATGTACATTACTTGGAAGTGCATGAGTCTCATTTGGCCAGGATCCAGCTGAAATGGGTTTGATATTCTCGTATCACTATGTGTATACCAGAGGAGGCTGGTGAGAGGAGCTATTGGAGGACGGGCTCATTGTAATAGAGCACTGCTACCTGACCCAAGCCCGACAGGCCTCGACGTTATACATCGGGTTAGGGCTGGATAGGTCCTGTTGTCTCATCAATAACTAGGGTCCGGGTAGGACTCAGGTATTACTAAATTGATCAGTTACATTTTGAAGTTGAGCCATTTGCTTGTGCTCTGCTTCAGAGTACAGTCATTTCTGACTTAGGTCATGACATGGTGTCAGAAGTGCTTCAACCTTGTCAAATATAAGACCTATTCATTACCGTGGTGTACGTTCCCCATGCTACGTCAATGCGCCACGCGGTGCATTCTGGAGTGAAAGGAGTGATTTAAAAAGGGTTTTACCTTTATTTAACTAGGCAAGTCAGTTAAGAACAAATTCTTACTTAGTATTACGGCCTACCAAGAGCCTCCTGTGGGGACGGGGTCTGGGATTAAAAATAAAAAATATATATATATATAAATATAGGACAAAACACAATTATGGACACTCTTACTGACACTTGTGGATGCTTCGTGTGATGTATTGTTGTCTCTACCTTTGTGCTGTTGTCTGGGCCCAATAATGTTTGGACCATGTTTTGTGCTGCTACCATGTTGTGGAGCAACCTTGTTGTTGTCTTAGGTCTCTCTTGTGGTAATGTGTGTTTTGTGTTATATATTTATTTTTAATCCCAGCCCCCGTCCCCGCAGGAGGCCTTTTGCCTTTTGGTGGGCCGTCATTGTAAATAAGAATTTGTTCTTAACTGACTTGCCTAGTTGAATAAAGATTAAAAAATAAACAGTACAAGTAAATCAAACATAATCTCAACTCAACTGCTATATGACAGTCAATCGATGTGATCTATCATTAGCTCGGACAACAATGCCATTACCCATTGATGGGTCCAGTTCTATTTTCCATTGCCTTGCCGCTAGATAGTTTCTGTTGTTGATTGAGTGGGTCTGTGCCATGTGGTCGACCTTGACAGAGAGAGGGAGGGTTGGTACACCAAGCCCCCCTGGCTGGCTCCACTCTGTAGTAACTGTGCCAACAGGACAGTGTCACGTATAAATGAACATCCTCTGATCTATATTGGGCTATTTTCCAATAGCGGTAAGAGAGTGGTGATAGGGTACACAGTGAGGACCTGACCCCCTATCTGATTGATGACCAGTGCTTGCATCCCAAATGGCACCATATTCCCTATGTAGTGCACTACTTTTGACCAGGGTCCATATAGGGAATAGGTTGCCATTTGGGACAAAGCCACAGTGTTGATTTGCCTCCCCAGCCTTTATTGATTACTTTGATTACTGTATAACATCCTTCTGTGTCCCAAATGGCCCCCTATTCGGGTCCTGGTCAAAATTAGTGCACTATATAGGGAATAGGGTAACATTTGGGATTTGGGCTCAACTGTGCCCACTATGCTGTTTTAAACCGTCTGCCAAGCCACAGCACAAAACATAGACAGAGTACAGCAGACCAGGGTCAATTTCATGTTAAAGCTAGGATCACCACAGGCCCCTGGAGCCCATCCTGCAAGGGCCAGAGAGAGAGAGAGAGGTAATCAGAGACTAAATGGCCAATGAAGGACAATAGGAGAGAAGAAGAAAAGGAGAGAAGAAGAAAAGGAGAGAAGAAGAAAAAATAAATAAGAAGGAAGGGAGAGAGAGAGAGAGAGAGAGAGAGAGAAGAAGGAAAGGAGAGAAGAAGGAAAGGAAAGAAGAAGGAAAGGAGAGAAGAAGGAAAGGAGAGAAGAAGGAAAGGAGAGAAGAAGGAAAGGAAAGAAGAAGGAAAGGAGAGAAGAAGGAAAGGAGAGAAGAAGGAAAGGAGAGAAGAAGGAAAGGAGAGAAGAAGGAAAGGAGAAGGAAAGGAGAGAAGAAGAAAAGGAAAGAAGACGAAAAATAACATAGGAAGAAAGAACTAAGAGCGGAGGCTTTTCATTGGTCGATACTGAGTTCACGGCCAGTGCACCCCAACGTCTCACAGTTTCAAGCAAGCACCCATACTTGAGTGGCATCGAAAGAGGCTAAAATGTTTTTTTCCTTTCATTATGTCTTGTGTTTTTCCACGTCCGCCCCGAGGTTTATGTAATAGCAGGAGTTGCAATCAGTCAAAATGAGGTCAGCGACGGGACAGGAGGATTAGAAGGTTATTAAACAAGAGCGTGCGTCCCAAATGGGAAAAGTAGTGCACTATTGTAGGGGATAGGGTCCCATTTCACATCAAATAAACACAGGGAGCAGCAGTACCGAGTCGATGTGCAGGGGTACGAGGTTTTTTACCCCCGATGATGACAAAGCAAAAAAAGGTTTTTAGACATTTTTGCAAATTGCAAAAAAATTACTTAATTAAATAACTCATTTATATAAATATTCAGACCCTTTACTCAGTACTTTGTTGAAGCACCTTTGGCAGCAATTACAGCCTCAAGTCTTCTTGGGTATGACGCCACAAGCTTTGCACACCTGTATTTGGGGAGTTACTCCCATTCTTCTCTGCAGATCCTCTCAAGCTCTGTCAGGTTGGATGGGGAGCGTCGCTGCACAGCTATTCTCCAGAGATGTTCGATTGGGTTCAAGTCCGGGTTCTGACTAGGCCACTCAAGGACATTTAGAGACTTGTCCAGAAGCCACATCTGCTTTGTCTTGGTTGTGTGCTTAGGGTCGTTGTCCTGTTGGAAAGTGAACCTTCACCCCAGTCTGAGGTCCCGAGCGCTCTGGAGCAGGTTTTCATCAAGGATCTCTCTGTACTTTACTCGGTTCATCTTTTCCTAGATCCTGACTAGTCTGCAGCTGAAAAACATCTCCACAGCATGATGCTGCCACCACCATGCTTCACTGTAGGGATGGTGCCTGGTTTTCTCCTGACATGATGCTTGGCATTCAGGCCAAAGAGTTGAATCTTGGTTACATCAGACCAGAGAATCTTGTTTCTCATGTTCTGAGTCCTTAAGGTGCCATTTGTTAAACTCCAAGCGGGCTGTCATGTGCCTTTTACTGAGGAGTGGCTTCCGTCTGGCCACCCTATCATAAAGGCCTGATTGTTGGAGTGCTGCAGAGATTGTTGGGAGTGCTGCAGAGATTGTTGTCCTTCTGGAAGGTTCTCCCATCTCCACAGAGGAACTCCGGAGCTTTGTCAGAGTGACCATCGCCCTTATCCCCCAATTGCTCAGTTTGGCTGGGCGGCAAGCTCTGGGAAGAGTCTTCGTGGTTCCAAACTTCTTCCATTTCAGAATGATGGAGGCCACAGTGTTCTTGGGGATCTTTAATGCTGCATAAATGTTTTGGTACCCTTCCCCAAATCTGTTCCTCGACACAATCCTGTCTCTGAGCTCTACGGACAATTCCTTCGACCTCTTGGCTTGGTTTTTGCTCTGACATGCACTGTCAACTGTGGGACCTTATACAGACAGGTGTGTGCCTTTCCAAATCCTGTCCAATAATTTGAATTTACCACAGGTGGACTCCAATCAAGTTGTAGAAACAGCTCAAGGATGATCAATGAAAAGAGGATGCGCCTGGGCTCAAAAGAGTCTCATAGCGTTTTTGTTAAAATAAAAAATAAACAGTTTTTTGCTTTGTCCTTATTGGATACTGTGTGTTGATTAATGAGGGAAAATGTGAATGTATTTTATATTTTATAATAAACAAACAATGCATACAGGGCAGAATTAGGCCAATATCCACTAATAATAAAAACAAAACAAAATTCAGTTTTGGAAACATTTAAAATACAGTGACCGCCCTCTCATATCATTACCAAGGCCTGCAATGCCAAGAGCTGAGCAAAGAAAAGTCTAGCTGGTTCAGGGGAGTTCACAAACCTGTTCTAGACTGAAGCCTCAGAACCAGAACATCAAATCAATCAAAATAAACCACATTACATCACAGCCAAAACAAAACTACATTACATATTGGGAAACACGAGCACAAGCACAAAGGAAAGTTCCATGCTATCTGGTCCTAAATCGACAGTACACAGTGGCAAACTATTTCATCATGGTTACTGATCAAAACCTTGGAAAAACTTTGACAAAGTGCAGGCTCAGTGAACACAGCCTTGCTATTGAGAAGGGTAGACACAGGAAAACCTGAATCCCTGTAATGGAAATAGCTGTGTAACCACTGCACCACAGCAGAACCCGAGACAGAGCTTAAACTTCCTTTCAAAACCCCAAAAATATTAGAGTGTCATTTCCCCAAATTTGAAACCCTTATTCATGTCACGCCCTGACCTTAGAGATCCTTTATTCTCTATTTTGGGTTAGGTCGGGGTGTGACTAGGGTGGGCATTCTAGTTTCTTTATTTCTAGGTTGGCTTGGTATGGTTCCCAATCAGAGGCAGCTGTCTATCGTTGTCTCTGATTGGGGATCATATTTAGGCAGCTTTTTCCCCACTGTGTTTTTGTGGGATCTTGTTTGTGTATAGATGAGCACTGCATCGCTTCACGGTCGTTTTAGGTCTGTAGTGTTTTGGTGAGTTTACTTTATTTAACATGTGGAACTCTACGCACGCTGTGCCTTTGTCCGTTTATTCAACACACGATCGTGACAATTCAAGGTTTCAAAGACCTCTCTGATGAGGGTAGGCTACCCATCCAGCGCACTACATTGCTGCCTGCCATAAGATGAGGGACAGTGTCTGACAGAGCAACCAACCTGCACATGTCCTCTACTGTATGCTTATTGTTAAATGTATGGTTATTTTGACCCTTGGTTGTTGTTACTCTTGTCCCGTTGACAATAATGAAGATTATTATTATTTTAATTGTGTTAATATTGGAAATCTCCAAAGTAAGCTTTGGCAATATGTACACTGTTATGTCATGCCAATGAAGACAATTAAATTGAGCGAGAGAGAGAGAGAGAGAGAGAGAGAGTACACAGATCCACAAAGAATTCGATAAAACAAACCCAATTTTGATAAACTCCCATATCTACTGGGTGAAAAACCAGTGTGCCATCACAGCAGCAAGATTTGTGACCTGTTGCCACAAGAAAAGGGAAACCAGTGAAGAACAAACATCATTGTAAATACAACCCATATTTATTTATTTATTTTCTCTTTTGTACTTTAACTATTTGCACATTGTTACAACACTTATATAGACATAATGACATTTGAAATGTCTCTATTATTTTGGAAATTGTAATATTTACTGTTCACATTTGATTGTTTATTGTGTTTATCCATTTCACTTTTCGCTTTGTCCATGTTAACATATATTTCCCAAAAAAGCCACTTGAATTGAATTGAAACAGAGACTGAGAGAGACAGGCAGAGACCGAGAGAGAGACCGAGAGAGAGAGAGAGACCGAGAGAGAGAGACAGAGAGAGAGAGACAGAGAGAGAGAGAGAGATCGGGAGAGAGAGAGAGAGAGAGAGATCGGGAATAGGACAGAGAGAGACAGGGAGAGAGAGAGAGATGGAGAGAGAGAGAATGAGAGACCGAGAGGGAGAGAGACCGGGAGAGACAGGCAGAGACCGAGAGAGAGACCGAGAGAGACAGGGGGAGAGAGAGAGAGAGACAGAGAGAGACCGAGAGGGAGACCGAGAGAGACAGGGGGAGAGAGAGAGAGAGAGACCGAGAGAGAGAGAGAGACCGAGAGGGAGAGAGAGACCGAGAGAGAGAGAGAGACCGAGAGGGAGAGAGACCGGGAGAGATAGAGAGAGACCGAGAGAGACAGGGAGAGAGAGCGATTAAGGTAGGACTATTAATCTGGATGATTCAAAGAACAGCCAGCAGTAGTACAGCCTGGTTAGAGAGTTTAATTAGTACAGTATTAGTACAGCCTGGCTAGAGTAGAGGGATTTAATTAGTACGGTATTAGTACAGCCTGGTTAGAGTAGAGGGGTTTAATTAGTACAGTATTAGTACAGCCTGGTTAGAGTAGAGGGGTTTAATTAGTACAGTATTAGTACAGCCTGGTTAGAGGGTTTAATTAGTACGGTATTAGTACAGCCTGGTTAGAGGGTTTAATTAGTACAGTATTAGTACAGCCTGGTTAGAGGGTTTAATTAGTACGGTATTAGTACAGCCTGGTTAGAGGGTTTAATTAGTACAGTATTCGTACAGCCTGGTTAGAGTAGAGGGGTTTAATTAGTACAGTATTAGTACAGCCTGGTTAGAGGGTTTAATTAGTACGGTATTAGTACAGCCTGGTTAGAGGGTTTAATTAGTACGGTATTCGTACAGCCTGGTTAGAGTAGAGGGGTTTAATTATTACAGAATTCAATGGATCAGAAAAACCAAAAAACTACAACAGAATAAAACTACTATTATTACTGCAAATTAGTTGAAGGAGACAATTGAACCTCTTCACTTCCAATCTCAGTGGTCCCATTACATTTAAAAAAATATATACAAAAAAAAATCTGCTAGATTAAAATCGATTAGTTGAAAATGCACCAGTCAATAACACAATATTTGATTTGCATTCATCGGCAGTGTGGGATGTCAAGAGGTCAAAGGTGATGTAATCTGATCTGAAGAACACAATAGGCTTCTGATCGTTGAATCTGCCATGGTTCCGATCATTCCACTGCTCACAATATGACACCGTGTGATTACAAAGCCTGTGGTTTACTGTGAATCCAGCTGTGTGTGGCCATTCACTTTACACACAGACGCTTTTTTTCTTCTTCAATTGGAATAGATTAACGAATTCCAGGAATTTACGTAAGATTTTTCCATGTAAGCTGCATCCACAGCAATCAGCTGCGACTTTACTCAGATCAGCAGAAATGCTCTTCTTCTGTTGGGACAGACCATGCATTTCCTTTTTACACCAGTGGATTGACTGGTTTAGCAGTAAAGCACTAAATGGGTATTACATCATAAGTAAGGGGATATGGGTAGAGGGTATGTTTTGAAAGTTAATCTGATGATTATTTTCTGAGTCCGTTCATGATTAACATGTGGCCAATCTCTATTTACTGTCTGGGTCCCAAATGGCACTCTTTTCCATATATATAGTGCACTAGTTTTTACCAGGGTCCAAAGGGCTCTGGCCAAAAGTAGTTTTCACAAAAAAAGGGGATAGGGTGTCATTTGGGATGTTACCACTGTCTATTTACAGGAAGTTGACAGATGACTGCAGCGCAAGCCACTAGGGCCGGATATGTACAGAGGACTGTTATCTAGGGACGGATATAGACTACTGGACAGAGGACTGTTATCTAGGGACGGATATAGACTACTGGACAGAGGACTGTTATCTAGGGACGGATATAGACTACTGGACAGAGGACTGGTATCTAGGGACGGATATAGACTACTGGACAGAGGACTGGTATCTAGGGACGGATATAGACTACTGGACAGAGGACTGTTATCTAGGGACAGATATAGACTACTGGACAGAGGACTGGTATCTAGGGACGGATATAGACTACTGGACAGAGGACTGGTATCTAGGGATGGATATAGACTACTGGACAGAGGACTGTTATCTAGGGACAGATATAGACTACTGGACAGAGGACTGGTATCTAGGGATGGATATAGACTACTGGACAAAGGACTGGTATCTAGGGATGGATATAGACTACTGGACAGAGGACTGTTATCTAGGGACGGATATAGACTACTGGACAGAGGACTGGTTTCTAGGGACGGATATAGACTACTGGACAGAGGACTGGTTTCTAGGGACGGATGTAGACTACTGGACAGAGGACTGGTATCTAGGGACGGATATAGACTACTGGACAGAGGACTGGTTTCTAGGGACGGATAGACTACTGGACAGAGGACTGGTTTCTAGGGACGGATAGACTACTGGACAGAGGACTGGTTTCTAGGGATGGATATAGACTACTGGACAGAGGACTGGTTTCATTTAAACTCTGTTATCCTGTGTCATTCTGTATTCTCCACCCATAAAAGTGCAACGTGATCCTGACACCTATTATGGACTGGTTTGGGACAGAATAAGTAACTCATCATAGTTTATCCCTGTTCCCTCCCTCTCTTTCTATTCACTTTTAACAATAAATAACTTTTTATTCACTTCCGTTGTCCCCCAAGAGTTGCTGACTCTTTTGTCTTCTTCAGTTTGCTCCTTAATTCATGTACCTTGGTTGGAGAGCGAGGCACCGGCAGCGATACCCTTCCCTTTGCTCCTCTCTCTATTCTCACTATTCCCTCTTTGCCATCCCTCCCTCTCCCCCTCCATCCCTCCCTCTCCCCTTCCATCCCTACCTCCATCCCTCCCTCTCCCCCTCCCTCCCTCCCTCCCTCCATCCCTCCCTCTCCCCCTCCATCCCTCCCTCTCCCCTTCCATCCCTACCTCCATCCCTCCCTCTCCCCCTCCATCCCTCCCTCCATCCCTCCATCCAGCCATCCATCAAGGCCTATTTGGGGGAATAGAACTAATCTTAGGTTAACCGTGTTCCCTCCTCTACTCCTCTAGATATCTTTCTCTATTTCCCAGCGCTGAGCTCTACTCTGTTCTCAGCTCTACTTGATGTATACAGCATTGTTAATCCATGGTCCTCCAGGCTTACAAAGCCACCTGCTACAGTTGCCCACTTCTGTCCTGTTCCCCTGGCAGAATACGGTGGTGGGGGGGAGCAGACAGACAGACAGACAGACTGGCCAGGAGGGTCAGGCGAGGTGTAGCGCCCAGTGACATTGCTGTCATGTTGTGCTGTCATATCGGTATTGAACCTCATGTCGGTTAATATTCTCTACTGTGCCTTTCTCCACGGAGCAAATTTTTATGTATTCAAATGTCTCTGTGTGTATTTCAAGGTTATGTGTCCCTTCCCTCGGTGGTGAGTCATGATCTATTACTACCTACCTGTTTTGCATGCTGAACCTGATGTGTTTGCTAATATCCTGTTAAAGTCATGGGCTGCAGTGGAGCAGTAAATGGCTATTAAGAGGGATGGTGGCAGTTGGTATGTTTTGCAAGTGAATGTTTTTTTCTTAGTATGTTCATGATTAACATGTGGACTTCACTCAGATCAGCAGAAAGGCTCTTCTTCCATTGGGACAGACCATGTGCCCTTCAGTTTTAAACGAGTGGACTTACAGGACTAGTTTAGCAGCACTACATGGGTATTACATCATAAGTAAGGGGATATGGGTAGAGGGTATGTTTTGAAAGTTAATCTGATGATTTTTTTTCTGAGTTGGTTCATGATTAACATGTGGCCAATCTCTATTTACCCTCTGCGTCCCAAATGGTAGCCTTTCCCCTATATATGGATACTACTTTTGACCAGAACCCAAGGTGTGAAACTATAGCAATACCAGGAATCAGACTGATTCCATTGTTCCTTCATTTGTGAAAAGTGCTCTCTCTCTCTCCTGAGAAGGGATACTTCAACCTTCAGCAGATGGCGATGGAACCTCTTGGAAACAAACGTCCCCTTTGTTATCCTTCAAGTGCCCTTCCATGTCTTTCAGTTCTTCAGGGAACGATTACCCTTTCTGTATGACCTGAGAGGAGAGAGAGAGGCATCTTGTACGTTGTCAAACCCTGACTACTGTATCGTGTCATGGGATTCAAATGATGATAGGATGCAAACAAAAGGCTCATTTTCCTGACTGGTTTAGGAGCGCGTGCAAAGTAGAACATATGTACTGTACAACTCTTTCCTCACACAGCACATTTTATTTTGATTTATTTCACCTTTATTTAAACAAGTACAAGTTCTCAACAATTGCGACCAGGCCAAGATAATGTAACAGTTTTCTTTAGGCGGACCAAAATGCAGCGTGGTGGTTATTCATGTTCTTTAATTTATAAAGACACTACACATGAGATAACTAACAAAAACAACAAACGTGAGAGAACCTAAAACAGTCCCATCTGGTGCAAAACACAAAGACAGGAACAATCACCCACCAACACACAGTGAAACCCAGGCTACCTAAATATGGTTCCCAATCAGAGACAATGACTAACACCTGCCTCTGATTGAGAACCATATCAGCCCAGACATAGAAATAATATAGAACATAGAAATACATCCAACATAGAATGCCCAATTCGATCACACCCTGACCAACCAAAACATAGAAACATACAAAGCAAACTATGGTCAGGGTGTGACAGATAAAGCAAAGCAGTTCGACACAAACAACAACACAGAGTTACACATGGAGTAAAACAAACATACAGTCAATAATACAGTAGAAAAATAAGTATATATACAATGTGAGCAAGTGAGGCGAGATAAGGGAGGTAAAGGCAAAAAAAAAGGCCATGGTGGCGAAGTAAATACAATATAGCAAGTAAAACACTGGAATGGTAGTTTTGCAGTGGAAGAATGTGCAAAGTAGAGATATAAATAATGGGGTGCAAAGGAGCAAAATAAATAAATACAGTAGGGAAAGAGGTAGTTGTTTGGGCTAAATTATAGATGGGCTATGTACAGGTGCAGTAATCTGTGAGCTGCTCTGACAGCTGGTGCTTAAAGCTAGTGAGGGAGATAAGTGTTTCCAGTTTCAGAGATTTTTGTAGTTCGTTCCAGTCATTGGCAGCAGAGAACTGGAAGGAGAGGCGGCCAAAGGAAGAATTGGTTTAGGGGGTGACTAGAGAGATATACCTGCTGGAGCACGTGCTACAGGTGGGTGCTGCTATGGTGACCAGCGAGCTGAGATAAGGGGGGACTTTACCTAGCAGGGTCTTGTAGATGACCTGGAGTCAGTGGGTTTGGCGACGAGTATGAAGCGAGGGCCAGCCAACGAGAGCGTACAGGTCGCAGTGGTGGGTAGTATATGGGGCTTTGGTGACAAAATGGATGGCACTGTGATAGACTGCATCCAATTTATTGAGTAGGGTATTGGAGGCTATTTTGTAAATGACATCGCCAAAGTCGAGGATTGGTAGGATGGTCAGTTTTACAAGGGTATGTTTGGCAGCAACTGTGGGACCCCCATAGAGACTGCCAGAGGCCTGGACAACAGACCCTCCGATTTGACACACTGAACTCTATCAGAGAAGTAGTTGATGAACCAGGCGAGGCAATCGTTTGAGAAACCAAGGCTGTCGAGTCTGCAAATGAGGATGTGGTGATTGACAGAGTCGAAAGCCTTGACCAGGTCAATGAATATGGCTGCACAGTATTGTTTCTTATCGATGGCGGTTAAGATATCGTTTAGGACCTTGAGCGTGGCTGAGGTGCACCCATGACCAGCTCTGAAACCAGATTGCATAGCAGAGAAGGTATGGTGGGATTCTAAATGGTCTGTAATCTGTTTGTTGACTTGGCTTTCGAAGACCTTAAAAAAGGCACGGTAGGATAGATATAGGTCTGTAGCAGTTTGGGTCAAGAGTGTCCCCCCCTTTGAAGAGGGGGATGACCACAGCTGCTTTCCAATCTTTGGGAATCTCAGATGACACTAATTCACCAAACCCAAGCTTTACACCATGTGAGAGGAAAAGCCCTTAAATTAAACATTTAAAATTGAATTGAAATTGAGTGTGAGGTTTCAGATGTGTCCCAGGAGACAGTAAAGTACGGATAATCCCAGGAGACAATAGAGGAGGATTATCCCAGGAGACAGCAGAGGAAGATAATCCCAGGAGACAGCAGAGGAAGATAATCCCAGGAGACAGCAGAGGAAGATAATCCCAGGAGACAGTAGTGGCGGATAATCCCAGGAGACAGTAGTGGAGTGTCGTGACTTTACTTTCTGATGACTGTTATTTATTTAATCAACTAACTATGTTTAATTGTTAAATGAATCATGTAACAATAAACTCATCAGGAGATTGGGGCACCACGGAAGAGGTTGTTTAAAGAGTTACCATCTCCTGAATTAAACTCTATAAGGTACATATCTATTACATCGATAAACAGTCATTTTATTAACCATTACCTCGTATCATATCATCGTTCTGAACAGTAGTAACCTTCTTGGATCTGCAGAAACCCCAGCCTAGCTCATTATTCAGTACTACACAAATTGGTTGAATTGTTTATTTCCTAGATAGGCCTCTTTTAATGGGCTCTTCATCAAACTGACTAACAGAAAAGCTAGTCTACTTTTAAAAAGGATCATCATCAAACTGACTAACAGAAAATCTAGTCCTCTTTTAATGGGCTCTTCATCAAACTGACTAACAGAAAAGCTAGTCTACTTTTAAAAAGGATCATCATCAAACTGACTAACAGAAAATCTAGTCCTCTTTTAATGGGCTCTTCATCAAACTGACTAACAGAAAAGCTAGTCTACTTTTAAAAAGGATCATCATCAAACTGACTAATAGAAAATCTAGTCCTCTTTTAATGGGCTCTTCATCAAACTGACTAACAGAAAAGCTAGTCTACTTTTAAAAAGGATCATCATCAAACTGACTAACAGAAAATCTAGTCCTCTTTTAATGGGCTCTTCATCAAACTGACTAACAGAAAAGCTAGTCTACTTTAAAAAGGATCATCATCAAACTGACTAACAGAAAAGCTAGTCCTCTTTTAATGGGCTCTTCATCAAACTGACTAACAGAAAAGCTAGTCTACTTTTAAAAAGGATCATCATCAAACTGACTAACAGAAAATCTAGTCCTCTTTTAATGGGCTCTTCATCAAACTGACTAACAGAAAAGCTAGTCTACTTTTAAAAAGGATCATCATCAAACTGACTAACAGAAAATCTAGTCCTCTTTTAATGGGCTCTTCATCAAACTGACTAACAGAAAAGCTAGTCTACTTTTAAAAAGGATCATCATCAAACTGACTAACAGAAAATCTAGTCCTCTTTTAATGGGCTCTTCATCAAACTGACTAACAGAAAAGCTAGTCTACTTTTAAAAAGGATCATCATCAAACTGACTAACAGAAAATCTAGTCCTCTTTTAATGGGCTCTTCATCAAACTGACTAACAGAAAAGCTAGTCTACTTTTAAAAAGGATCATCATCAAACTGACTAACAGAAAAGCTAGTCTACTTTTAAAAAGGATCATCACCAAACTGACTAACAGAAAAGCTAGTCTACTTTTAAAAAGGATCATCATCAAACTGACTAACAGAAAATCTAGTCCTCTTTTAATGGGCTCTTCATCAAACTGACTAACAGAAAAGCTAGTCTACTTTTAAAAAGGATCATCATCAAACTGACTAACAGAAAAGCTAGTCTACTTTTAAAAAGGATCATCATCAAACTGACTAACAGAAAAGCTAGTCTACTTTTAAAAAGGATCATCATCAAACTGACTAACAGAAAATCTAGTCCTCTTTTAATGGGCTCTTCATCAAACTGACTAACAGAAAAGCTAGTCTACTTTTAAAAAGGATCATCATCAAACTGACTAACAGAAAATCTAGTCCTCTTTTAATGGGCTCTTCATCAAACTGACTAACAGAAAAGCTAGTCTACTTTTAAAAAGGATCATCATCAAACTGACTAACAGAAAAGCTAGTCTACTTTTAAAAAGGATCATCATCAAACTGACTAACAGAAAAGCTAGTCTACTTTTAAAAAGGATCATCATCAAACGGACTAACAGAAAATCTAGTCCTCTTTTAATGGGCTCTTCATCAAACTGACTAACAGAAAAGCTAGTCTACTTTTAAAAAGGATCATCATCAAACTGACTAACAGAAAAGCTAGTCTACTTTTAAAAAGGATCATCATCAAACTGACTAACAGAAAAGCTAGTCTACTTTTAAAAAGGATCATCATCAAACTGACTAACAGAAAATCTAGTCCTCTTTTAATGGGCTCTTCATCAAACTGACTAACAGAAAAGCTAGTCTACTTTTAAAAAGGATCATCATCAAACTGACTAACAGAAAAGCTAGTCTACTTTTAAAAAGGATCATCATCAAACTGACTAACAGAAAAGCTAGTCTACTTTTAAAAAGGATCATCATCAAACTGACTAACAGAAAATCTAGTCCTCTTTTAATGGGCTCTTCATCAAACTGACTAACAGAAAAGCTAGTCTACTTTTAAAAAGGATCATCATCAAACTGACTAACAGAAAATCTAGTCCTCTTTTAATGGGCTCTTCATCAAACTGACTAACAGAAAAGCTAGTCTACTTTTAAAAAGGATCATCATCAAACTGACTAACAGAAAATCTAGTCCTCTTTTAATGGGCTCTTCATCAAACTGACTAACAGAAAAGCTAGTCTACTTTTAAAAAGGATCATCATCAAACTGACTAACAGAAAATCTAGTCCTCTTTTAATGGGCTCTTCATCAAACTGACTAACAGAAAAGCTAGTCTACTTTTAAAAAGGATCATCATCAAACTGACTAACAGAAAATCTAGTCCTCTTTTAATGGGCTCTTCATCAAACTGACTAACAGAAAAGCTAGTCTACTTTTAAAAAGGATCATCATCAAACTGACTAACAGAAAAGCTAGTCTACTTTTAAAAAGGATCATCATCAAACTGACTAACAGAAAAGCTAGTCTACTTTTAAAAAGGATCATCATCAAACGGACTAACAGAAAATCTAGTCCTCTTTTAATGGGCTCTTCATCAAACTGACTAACAGAAAAGCTAGTCTACTTTTAAAAAGGATCATCATCAAACTGACTAACAGAAAAGCTAGTCTACTTTTAAAAAGGATCATCATCAAACTGACTAACAGAAAAGCTAGTCTACTTTTAAAAAGGATCATCATCAAACTGACTAACAGAAAATCTAGTCCTCTTTTAATGGGCTCTTCATCAAACTGACTAACAGAAAAGCTAGTCTACTTTTAAAAAGGATCATCATCAAACTGACTAACAGAAAAGCTAGTCTACTTTTAAAAAGGATCATCATCAAACTGACTAACAGAAAAGCTAGTCTACTTTTAAAAAGGATCATCATCAAACTGACTAACAGAAAATCTAGTCCTCTTTTAATGGGCTCTTCATCAAACTGACTAACAGAAAAGCTAGTCTACTTTTAAAAAGGATCATCATCAAACTGACTAACAGAAAATCTAGTCCTCTTTTAATGGGCTCTTCATCAAACTGACTAACAGAAAAGCTAGTCTACTTTTAAAAAGGATCATCATCAAACTGACTAACAGAAAATCTAGTCCTCTTTTAATGGGCTCTTCATCAAACTGACTAACAGAAAAGCTAGTCTACTTTTAAAAAGGATCATCATCAAACTGACTAACAGAAAATCTAGTCCTCTTTTAATGGGCTCTTCATCAAACTGACTAACAGAAAAGCTAGTCTACTTTTAAAAAGGATCATCATCAAACTGACTAACAGAAAATCTAGTCCTCTTTTAATGGGCTCTTCATCAAACTGACTAACAGAAAAGCTAGTCTACTTTTAAAAAGGATCATCATCAAACTGACTAACAGAAAAGCTAGTCTACTTTTAAAAAGGATCATCATCAAACTGACTAACAGAAAAGCTAGTCTACTTTTAAAAAGGATCATCATCAAACTGACTAACAGAAAATCTAGTCCTCTTTTAATGGGCTCTTCATCAAACTGACTAACAGAAAAGCTAGTCTACTTTTAAAAAGGATCATCATCAAACTGACTAACAGAAAAGCTAGTCTACTTTTAAAAAGGATCATCATCAAACTGACTAACAGAAAAGCTAGTCTACTTTTAAAAAGGATCATCATCAAACTGACTAACAGAAAATCTAGTCCTCTTTTAATGGGCTCTTCATCAAACTGACTAACAGAAAAGCTAGTCTACTTTTAAAAAGGATCATCATCAAACTGACTAACAGAAAATCTAGTCCTCTTTTAATGGGCTCTTCATCAAACTGACTAACAGAAAAGCTAGTCTACTTTTAAAAAGGATCATCATCAAACTGACTAACAGAAAAGCTAGTCTACTTTTAAAAAGGATCATCATCAAACTGACTAACAGAAAAGCTAGTCTACTTTTAAAAAGGATCATCATCAAACTGACTAACAGAAAATCTAGTCCTCTTTTAATGGGCTCTTCATCAAACTGACTAACAGAAAAGCTAGTCTACTTTTAAAAAGGATCATCATCAAACTGACTAACAGAAAAGCTAGTCTACTTTTAAAAAGGATCATCATCAAACTGACTAACAGAAAAGCTAGTCTACTTTTAAAAAGGATCATCATCAAACTGACTAACAGAAAATCTAGTCCTCTTTTAATGGGCTCTTCATCAAACTGACTAACAGAAAAGCTAGTCTACTTTTAAAAAGGATCATCATCAAACTGACTAACAGAAAAGCTAGTCTACTTTTAAAAAGGATCATCATCAAACTGACTAACAGAAAAGCTAGTCTACTTTTAAAAAGGATCATCATCAAACTGACTAACAGAAAATCTAGTCCTCTTTTAATGGGCTCTTCATCAAACTGACTAACAGAAAAGCTAGTCTACTTTTAAAAAGGATCATCATCAAACTGACTAACAGAAAATCTAGTCCTCTTTTAAAAAGGATCATCATCAAACTGACTAACAGAAAAGCTAGTCTACTTTTAAAAAGGATCATCATCAAACTGACTAACAGAAAAGCTAGTCTACTTTTAAAAAGGATCATCATCAAACTGACTAACAGAAAATCTAGTCCTCTTTTAATGGGCTCTTCATCAAACTGACTAACAGAAAAGCTAGTCTACTTTTAATGGGCTCTTCATCAAACTGACTAACAGAAAAGCTAGTCTACTTTTAAAAAGGATCATCATCAAACTGACTAACAGAAAAGCTAGTCTACTTTTAATGGGCTCTTCATCAAACTGACTAACAGAAAAGCTAGTCTACTTTTAAAAAGGATCATCATCAAACTGACTAACAGAAAAGCTAGTCTACTTTTAAAAAGGATCATCATCAAACTGACTAACAGAAAAGCTAGTCTACTTTTAAAAAGGATCATCATCAAACTGACTAACAGAAAAGCTAGTCTACTTTTAAAAAGGATCATCATCAAACTGACTAACAGAAAAGCTAGTCTACTTTAAAAGAGGATCATCATCAAACTGACTAACAGAAAAGCTAGTCTACTTTTAAAAAGGATCATCATCAAACTGACTAACAGAAAAGCTAGTCTACTTTTAAAAAGGATCATCATCAAACTGACTAACAGAAAAGCTAGTCTACTTTAAAAAAGGATCATCATCAAACTGACTAACAGAAAAGCTAGTCTACTTTTAAAAAGGATCATCATCAAACTGACTAACAGAAAAGCTAGTCTACTTTTAAAAAGGATCATCATCAAACTGACTAACAGAAAAGCTAGTCTACTTTTAAAAAGGATCATCATCAAACTGACTAACAGAAAAGCTAGTCTACTTTTAAAAAGGATCATCATCAAACTGACTAACAGAAAAGCTAGTCTACTTTAAAAGAGGATCATCATCAAACTGACTAACAGAAAAGCTAGTCTACTTTTAAAAAGGATCATCATCAAACTGACTAACAGAAAAGCTAGTCTACTTTAAAAGAGGATCATCATCAAACTGACTAACAGAAAAGCTAGTCTACTTTTAAAGAGGCCCAGATTTTCTGTTAGTCAGTTTGATGAAAAGCTGTTTACAAGAGGCCTCTTCCTCTTCCTTTCTTTCTTCTCTTTAATTATAAAGTCATTAAACATCCTACTTCCTCCCTCTTTCTCACTTCCTCGCTCTTTCTCACTTCCTCGCTCTCTCACTTCCTCGCTCTTTCTCACTTCCTCGCTCTCTCACTTCCTCGTTCTTTCTCACTTCCTCGCTCTTTCTCACTTCCTCCCTCTTTCTCACTTCCTCCCTCTTTCTCACTTCCTCCCTCTTTCTCACTTCCTCCATCTTTCTCTCTTTCTCTCTTTCTCTCTTTCTCACTTCCTCTCTTTCTCACTTCCTCTCTTTCTCACTTCCCCTCTCTTTCTCACTTCCCCTCTCTTTCTCACTTCCCCTCTCTCACTTCCTCTCTCTTTCTCACTTCCCCTCTCTTCTTCTGGGGCGGCAGGGAGCCTGGAGATTAAGAGTGTTGGGCTGGTAACCGAAAGGTTGCTGGTTTGAATTCCCTGCTGGCAAGGTGGAAAAATCTGCCGTTCTGCACTTTTTAAAATATATTTTTAAAAACCTTTATTTAACCAGGCAAGTCAGTTAAGAACCGCCCCACTTGAGCAGGGCAGTTAACCCCTAACAACAACTGCTCCTCGGGTGCCAATGACGTCGATTAAGGCCGCTCACCCATCTGATTAAGAGGGGTTGGGATAAATGCTGAAGACACATTTCGGTTGAATGCATTCAACTGACTAGGTATCCCCTTGGTCTCTCTCTTTCATGTACACAGGCCAAGTAACATACAAATATACTCATGTTTTGGGGAGATATGAAACAATCTATTGTTTATAGTGTAACCGATGTGAAATGGCTAGCTAGTTAGCGGTGGTGCGCGCTAATAGCGTTTCAATCGGTGACGTCACTCGCTCTGAGACCTTGAATTAGTTGTTTCCCCTTGCTCTGCAAGGCCAGTGGCTTTTGTGGTGCGATGGGTAACGACGCTTCGAGGGTGACTGTTGTCTATGTGCAGAGGGTCCCTGGTTCGAGCCCAGGTAGGGGCGAGGAGAGGGACGGAAACTATACTGTTACAATAGCACATGTACTAGCCCTGGCCCTGTACCTGCGACCAACACCTGGTATTCTCCACAGACTCAAATTTGATCCCAAAGATGGACTCTATTTTTCAGCCCAATAAGGTCATCACATCATTGGGTCATTCCTCCATATCCCTCCACCAGAACATCAATAAGAGGATTACAGCAGTAATGTAATCTACTTGATCAACTCTCATTCAAACAGATTAGGATGATAATGTTTATTTCTGTGATAATGATGTCATCTAACCCCCCTTGCTGCCCGGTTGCCATGTACAATATGTCTGTGTCCCAAAAATGTCACCCGGTTCCCTATGTAGTGTACTATGTAGGGCATAGGGAGCCGTTTGGGATGAACTCTATCTCTTTACTTAGAGAGTTCTGTATGATGATGCATTGCTTCTTAATTCCCTACTACTTTGATTATGAATCTACCAAAACTCTTTGGGTGGTCAAACTCCCACATCACTTAAACCAAAACCCTTTGGGTGGTCAAACTCCCAAATCACTTAAACCAAAACCCTTTGGGTGGCACCTAAAGGACGCTCAGACCATGAGAAACAAGATTCTCCGGTCTGATGAAACCAAGATTGAATTATTTGGCCTGAATGCCACGAGTCACGTCTGGAGGAAACCTGGCACCATCCCTACGGTGAAACATTGTGGTGGTCGCCCCAGAACACTCGGGACCTCAGACTGGGGCGAAGGTTCACCTTCCAGGACAACGACCCTAAGCACACAGCCAAGACAATGCAGGAGTGGCTTCGGGACAAGTCTCTGAATATCCTTGAGTAGCCCAGCAAGAGCCCGGACTTGAACCCGATCAAACATCTCTGGAGAGACCTAAAAATAGCTGTGCAGCGACGCTCCCCATCCAACCTCACAGAGCTTGAGAGGATCTGCAGAGAAGAATGGGAGTAACCTGTAACATAACAAAATGTGGAAAAAGTCAAGGGGTCTGGATACTTTCCGAAAGCACTGTATATTTGACCCACTAAAATAGTGTTAAACGAACACATTTCAAAGTGTAGACAAACTAACACCAGCAGAGTGTTGGGTCCCTAATATGTTGTTGCAAATTCTGATTTAAATGAAACTTTATAGAGATGAGGCCGTTACACTTTCTCAGTGTTAGAGAATAACACATGTAGTGTTACAGTGTTGTGGGGTGTTATTTTAACACTGTAGGGTGTACAGCCTTATTTGCATATTTCCCAGCATTCCTTTTGAGTGAATGTGAGAGATACTAACAAATAGTCATGGGTGGGTGACAGAGACATGGTTGTTGCATTCATTCATTTTCAGTCCTCAACATTGTGAGACCTGCAAGTCACAATACGCTGAGTTTGTGAAGTGATTAGTAATTCCTATGTCGGAATCCAGCAAGAGGGCGGATATCAAATTATTTGAATATTTTAGCACCCACGACCTGCATTCATAATGACTGCTATGGTGAAGGACTTGACCAACAAGACCTCCTAAACTGGAACATTCATCTCAGTAACGGTTGCAATGCATCCATTCCCCTTACAGATTGGATTAGTAAAAAATAAAAAGTTGTCTGGATGTCCTTCGGGTGGTGGACCATTCTTGATACACACGGGAAAATGTTGAGCGTGAACAATCCAGCACGTTGCAGTTCTTGACACACTCAAACCGGAGCGCCTTAAATATTTTGTCTTGCCCATTCACCCTCTGAACGACACACATACACAATCCATGTCTCAATTGTCTCAAGGCTTAACAATCCTCCTTTAACCTGTCTCCTCCCCTTAATTTACACTTATTGAAGTGGATTTAACAAGTGACATAAATAAGGGATCATTGCTTTCACCTGGATTCACCTGGTCAGTCTGTCATGGAAAGAGCCGGTGTTCCTAATGTTTTGTAGAGAGGAGAGGAGAGGAGGAGAGGAGAGGAGAGGAGAGGAGAGGAGAGGAGAGGAGAGGAGAGGAGAGGAGAGGAGAGGAGAGGAGAGGAGAGGAGAGGAGAGGAGAGGAGAGGAGAGGAGAGGAGAGGAGAGGAGAGGAGAGGAGAGGACTATAGTGTAACCTTGTATTCCTCAAAGTCCACATTATCCACATTAACACTCATGCTGCCAACTGGTCTGCATTGATGCACTGGCACACACACAGTGTCGGACATACACCGACCATTGACACACACACCCTCTCCTAAAAGTAGCGATAGATTAAACGTCAATGATGGATTATATCTGACAAATTACACTATCATCTGAATTATCTAACTATTGCTAGGCCAATGACATCATCGTCATGGCCATCGTTCTCCATGTAAGGTTCATGCTGTTATTGGATTGTATTATTCCATTATCTAAGAACAAGTTATCGGAGAATTGCTGACACAGGTTTTGACAGAGATGCTTTAGGGTGTCTATTTTTAAATCCATATTTTCCATGCAGCTCTGTTATGTCCTTTAGCCAGATACCCTACTCCTCTACTCTACTCACTACTCAACCCAGTGTCCTTGATACCGACAGTAAAGCTGCAGGAGGTGTAATATGGTGGGAAAGTTATATGGTCTATTGTGAATAACACACAGATCAGGGCTGCTGTTGGGCCTGATTGCTAAGCAGAGGGAGGTAGAAACTGTAGCTTGCCTGTGGACTCTTCTTACATCCAGAATACTGTAAAGGTCCATCTCAATACTCATACGGTCAGTTGACCCAAAGCATTCTTCATTTGGAATTGACCTAATCTTGTTTTTTTAGTACATGCTTTATTTAACCAGGTAGGCTAGTTGAGAACACCTTTATTTAACCAGGTAGGCCAGTTGAGAACACCTTTATTTAACCAGGTGGGCCAGTTGAGAACACCTTTATTTAACCAGGTAGGCCAGTTGAGAACACCTTTATTTAACCAGGTAGGCCAGTTGAGAACACCTTTATTTAACCAGGTAGGCCAGTTGAGAACACCTTTATTTAACCAGGTAGGCCAGTTGAGAACAAGTTCTCATTTGCAAGTGCGACGTGGCCCAAGATAAAGCAAAGCAGTGCGACACAAACAACAACACAGAGTTACACATGGAATAAACAAACATACAGTCAATAATACAGTAGAAAAGTCTATATACAGTGTGTGCAAATGAAGTGAGATTATGGGATTGTCTACCAGCTGGTTCTTCCTCTGTCAAACCTGTCTACATAGCAATTAACCTGGAGATGAGGATAGAACTCCCCTGACTCTGAGCAGAGATATTAAAGAAAGAAGGAGGAGATAGGGATCCCATTGGACAACTTGTAATGCCTCGGCCATCAGACTATTGACCAATCGGGTTCACGTTGTCATGCTGTGTTCACATGACGCACTTCCTAAGCTAATCGTCATGCAATCCCTTTTCAAAGTCAGGGTATAACTCGAGAAAACGTCCTATTTTCCTCAAAAGTACGCAACGTCACGATTCCAAAGCTACACAATATCACAGAGAACAAGTTGATTATCTCACATCTCAGAAAAGATTTGCAATGTTGTACTTTTTTGGTGACGAAATTCATGCTAATGTTGGGTTTTTGAGCTAGCGCCCAATAGACTCCCAGTCAAGAGAGCTCTCCTTATCTCAAAATCACCCAGAATGCACCGCATGGCCCATTGTCGACGCATGGGCAAATGTACACAATGGGTGTTAATACAATTCCAATGGAGTTTCCCATCTCCTCAAAATGATCTCTTCTCTGAGGCTTCATTCCAAAATGGCAGCCTATGGGCCCTGGTCAAAAGTAGTGCACTATATAGAGGATAGGGTGCCATTTAGGACATACACTGAGTGTCAGGTGTTTGTCCCATAAGGAAGGCTCTTACACAACACTAATGACTAAGGGATTTGAGATCGGACTTATCTCGGTCGGGTCCCACTTGGTGTTTCTGTGTTAGAGTGAGTGAGTGTGTGTGTGTGTGTGTGTGTGTGTTGGAGGTCAGGAATTTACATGACAGGAATTTCAAAACAAAGATGAAGAGTGTTTCTATATTTCCTGTTAAAAGGCATTCATCATAGCATCAATTTATGTCAGCACACATGTGTGACACTCGTGTATGAAATGCATGGGACATGGTTCTCAACGTCACAGACCAGCACAGGCAGTACCGGAGAATGTGTTGACTTCCTGAAATCGGACTTTGTATCGATATGTGTGTGTCATATAGTGGACCAAAACCAATATGATGCATGGATTGTAATTGCATTATAAGGCTCCATAGTGATGCTTTGCATCAATAATTCTTAAAGAAATTAAACTACTATGCAACTATTAATAACTACTGTTTTAAAAGAATACACAGAGACAACCATTTGATGATAGTGATCTGTACAATAGTTTGTATACAGTATGTCCTCCACTGCTTCCTTCCATACTTTATGTCGAGTCTGGAGACTTAGCCTTGTGAACTCTTGACTGTGCTCCTCTGACAACAACGCTGCTGACATACCTGTACTGTGTATTCTAAGTGCAGTGCATGTGACCACTCAAGACATTGGGTCACTGAGCAGTTCAGCTAGATTGAGAAGTCAGTGTCTTTACACTAGTCCGTGTCTTTACACTCTAGACATTAGAGAATGTATCTTTTTCAACCTTGGCTGTGCTGACCTGGTCTTGTGTTTTCTGAGCAGACAGGCCCTGAAAGGAGGGTTCCCTAACAGGCCCAGTTTTCTGATAAAAAGAAAAACCCCAAAACATATACAAATGGAAGCAAGGTTTGAAATGATTACGTTTCAGTGAAATGTTATATCTTTTTGGGCTTGTAGGTCAGTTTGCAGTCTACAAATGATTAGTAATTATGTTCCGACCCCCTGACCATCCGCTTAAGAAACAAATCGGCCCACGGCTGAATCTAGTTGATGATCCCTTCCCTATAGGCTGCGGTGCATTTAGCCACTTGGTACCATCAAGACATTGGGTCACTGAGCAGTTCAGTTGGATTGAAAGGGGAGAGGTGCAGGCTGAGTCTTTGCACTCTACAGCTTAGACATTGGAGAATTTTGCTTTCTCAACCCTAGCTGTGCTAGCCTGAACATAACCCTGTGAGCTGACATACCTGTCTTGTGTTCTCTCTCACCAAGACATCCCATCCCTGTTAGATCCCTGCAGGGCCAGTGACTAAGTCAACATCCCATCCCTGTTAGATCCCCGCTGGGCCAGTGACTAAGTAGTGAGAGGATAGGTGCTGACTGGTGTCTATATTTGCACTCTATAAATTGAGGAGCTGGTGGCTCTAGGACATTGGGTCGCTAAGTAGTTGAGATGGACTGAGAGGAGTGTGCTGATGAGTGTCTCTGCACTCTAGACATTGGTGACCTCAGCTATTGACAGAAGGTATACATATCAGTCCTACTGAGGTGTTTAGAACCTGTTATCCTAAGGTGAAGTGTTGAGTCACTATTGAAAGCCAGGGATCGATTTAAGTCGCTAACACTTTGGGCACAGCCCACTGCTGCAGCTAATTACCTGTAAATTACTTATTAACAATATCGGCAATACAAAGTCAAGTAAAAAAAAAAATTCACCTTTATTTAACTAGGCAAGTCAGTTAAGAACACATTCTTATTTTCAATGACGGCCTAGGAACAGTGGGTTAACTGGGGCAGAACGACAGATTTTTACCTTGTCAGCTCGGGGGTTTGAACTTGCAACCTTCCGGGTTACTAGTCCAACGCTCTAACCACTAGGCTACCCTGCCGCCCCAAGTATTAGGATGATGAATTTGCTGTCAATTGGAACGTCACACACCATCAAAAAGAGACAGAGGAGACTCTCCACAGATGGAAACAGCCTTGTAGACGTCTAGGTCCAAGGTTAGCAGCAGTCCAGATAGTGAGTCAGCCCACAGGTCCTGATTTAAATAGATCTCACCATCCTCCCCCATGTGACCAGCTAATCAGTCTATAGTTGGTAACAGGCAGGGATATTTAGAGGGTGTCTTACCGTACTGACAGCATCCGTAAACTCAATCCGTCACCTGTCCTCCCACTCCTTCCTTCCCTGAGTCGGCCGCCCAGAGTTCCCCTTCCTAATTCATTCTCTACAACGTCAAGATAAGAGGGGAATGAATTTGCAGTTTCGTGTTTCCCTTCGTCATACATTTTCGTCTAAATGTTTTTCTTTTTACATAAAGAGTTCAATCTAATCTTGGCACCCAGAAACAAATCAGAGCTATTGCATTAATGTTTAACATTTTAACTTAAAGGCTGTCACGAGAGACTATGGTTACATCCTAAATCGCACACTATTTCCAATGTAGTGCACATAGTCCCATAGGGCTCTGGTCAAATGTAGGGCACTATGTAGGGATTAGGATGCCATTTGGAAACGTAACCTATACCTCCACGAATAAAACAATTACAACATCCCTAAGCCATTTACTTGGTCAGGTGCCATGATTTCTCGGGTGTATGACTAATTTAGTTTTACCAGTAGTCATGGGTTACGGAGGACAGTTCTGGCCTTTTACTATTTACGATCACTTTCCACTTCACACTGTGATCTGGCCTGCTTATCAAGTGCACACTTGAGATTATGGGATACCCAGTACAGCATTGACATTTACTTGTATCTATTGGTCTGTGCTCAGTTAGACAGAAAACAAAAGAGATAAGGTTCATGGCCCCATAGAAACGGTTGAACTGTTGTTTATTAGAAACCAGTGTAAGACTATCAGGTGGGTGCCCATTGAAAACTGAAAGACATTTCGTAACAAACAAAAAATATGTTTTAAGAAAGATGCATGATTGTGGTGCTCTTTTCAAAGTACCTGGACATAACACATTATGGTCAAGGGAAATGATATATGTGACTTGTTATGAACCATAAAATAGACAGTATATTAGTAGCAGTATATTAGTAACAGTATATTAGTAGCAGTATATTAGTAGCAGTATATTAGTAGACAGTATATTAGTAGACAGTATATTAGTAGACAGTATATTAGTAGCAGTATATTAGTAGCAGTATATTAGTAGCAGTATATTAGTAGCAGTATATTAGTAGCAGTATATTAGTAGCAGTATATTAGTAGCAGTATATTAGTATATTAGTAGCAGTATATTAGTAGCAGTATATTAGTATATTAGTAGCAGTATATTAGTATATTAGTAGCAGTATATTAGTATATTAGTAGCAGTATATTAGTAGCAGTATATTAGTAGCAGTATATTAGTATATTAGTAGCAGTATATTAGTAGCAGTATATTAGTATATTAGTAGCAGTATATTAGTAGCAGTATATTAGTAGCAGTATATTAGTATATTAGTAGCAGTATATTAGTAGCAGTATATTAGCAGTATATTAGTAGCAGTATATTAGTATATTAGTAGCAGTATATTAGTAGCAGTATATTAGTAGCAGTATATTAGTATATTAGTAGCAGTATATTAGTAGCAGTATATTAGTAGCAGTATATTAGTAGCAGTATATTAGTATATTAGTAGCAGTATATTAGTATATTAGTAGCAGTATATTAGTAGCAGTATATTAGTATATTAGTAGCAGTATATTAGTAGACAGTATATTAGTAGACAGTATATTAGTAGCAGTATATTAGTAGCAGTATATTAGTAGCAGTATATTAGTAGCAGTATATTAGTAGCAGTATATTAGTAGCAGTATATTAGTAACAGTATATTAGTAGACAGTATATTAGTAGCAGTATATTAGTAGCAGTATATTAGTAGCAGTATATTAGTAGCAGTATATTAGTAACAGTATATTAGTAGCAGTATATTAGTAGCAGTATATTAGTAGCAGTATATTAGTAGCAGTATATTAGTAGCAGTATATTAGTAGCAGTATATTAGTAGACAGTATATTAGTAGCAGTATATTAGTAGCAGTATATTAGTAGCAGTATATTAGTAGCAGTATATTAGTAGCAGTATATTAGTAGACAGTATATTAGTAGCAGTATATTAGTAGCAGTATATTAGTAGCAGTATATTAGTAACAGTATATTAGTAGCAGTATATTAGTAGCAGTATATTAGTAGCAGTATATTAGTAGCAGTATATTAGTAGCAGTATATTAGTAGCAGTATATTAGTATATTAGTAGCAGTATATTAGTAACAGTATATTAGTAGCAGTATATTAGTAGCAGTATATTAGTAGCAGTATATTAGTATATTAGTAGCAGTATATTAGTAGCAGTATATTAGTAGCAGTATATTAGTAGCAGTATATTAGTATATTAGTAGCAGTATATTAGTAGCAGTATATTAGTAGCAGTATATTAGTAACAGTATATTAGTAGCAGTATATTAGTAGCAGTATATAGTAACAGTATATTAGTAGCAGTATATTAGTAACAGTATATTAGTAGCAGTATATTAGTAGCAGTATATTAGTAGCAGTATATTAGTAGCAGTATATTAGTAGCAGTATATTAGTAGCAGTATATTAGTAGCAGTATATTAGTAGACAGTATATTAGTAGCAGTATATTAGTAGCAGTATATTAGTAGCAGTATATTAGTAGCAGTATATTAGTAGCAGTATATTAGTAGCAGTATATTAGTAGACAGTATATTAGTAGCAGTATATTAGTAGCAGTATATTAGTAGCAGTATATTAGTAGCAGTATATTAGTAGCAGTATATTAGTAGACAGTATATTAGTAGACAGTATATTAGTAGCAGTATATTAGTAGCAGTATATTAGTAGCAGTATATTAGTAGCAGTATATTAGTAGCAGTATATTAGTAGCAGTATATTAGTAGACAGTATATTAGTAGCAGTATATTAGTAGCAATAACATACCAACTATTCAGAACTTTGTCTTTTGAATAGTTCTTCTCCATTGTGGTTATCATTGTTATCTCTCTACTATTATCTGAGAGAAACCTTAACTTGATGACGGATGAGACCAGCTGAGGGACTTAGCCCATGACGGATGAGACCAGCTGAGGGACTTAGCCCATGACGGATGAGACCAGCTGAGGGACTTAGCCCATGACGGATGAGACCAGCTGAGGGACTTAGCCCATGACGGATGAGACCAGCTGAGGGACTTAGCCCATGACGGATGAGACCAGCTGAGGGACTAACACCTTGACGGATGAGACCATCTGAGGGACTAACACCATGATGGATGAGACCAGCTGTGACCAGCTGAGAGACTAACGTCATGACGGATGAGACCAGGTGAGGGACTGACAGCATGACAGATGAGACCAGTTGTGACCAGCTGAGGGACTAACATGACAGATGAGACCAGCTGAGGGACTAACATCATGACAGATGAGACCAGTTGTGACCAGCTGAGGGACTAACATCATGACAGATGAGACCAGCTGAGGGACTGACAGCATGACATATGAGACCAGGTGTGACCAGCTGAGAGACTAACATCATGACAGATGAGACCAGCTGAGGGACTAACATCATGACAGATGAGACCAGCTGAGGGACTGACATCATGACAGATGAGACCAGTTGTGACCAGCTGAGACTGACATCATGACAGATGAGACCAGCTGGAGGACTAACATCATGACAGATGAGACCAGCTGAGGGACTGACATCATGACAGATGAGACCAGTTGTGACCAGCTGAGACTGACATCATGACAGATGAGACCAGCTGGAGGACTAACATCATGACAGATGAGACCAGCTGAGGGACTGACATCATGACAGATGAGACCAGTTGTGACCAGCTGAGACTGACATCATGACAGATGAGACCAGCTGGAGGACTAACATCATGACAGATGAGACCAGCTGAGGGACTGACATCATGACAGATGAGACCAGTTGTGACCAGCTGAGACTGACATCATGACAGATGAGACCAGCTGGAGGACTAACATCATGACAGATGAGACCAGCTGAGGGACTGACATCATGACAGATGAGACCAGTTGTGACCAGCTGAGAGACTAACATCATGACAGATGAGACCAGCTGAGGGACTAACATCATGACAGATGAGACCAGCTGAGAGACGAATACCATGACAGATGAGACCAGCTGAGGGACTAACATCATGACAGATGAGACCAGCTGAGGGACTAACACCATGACAGATGAGACCAGCTGAGACGAATACCATGACAGATGAGACCAGCTGAGGGACTAACTCCATGACAGATGAGACCAGCTGAGGGACTAACATCATGACAGATGAGACCAGCTGAGGGACTAACATCATGACAGATGAGACCAGCTGAGAGACTAACACCATGACATATGAGATCATTCAATGCGTGGTACAAGTGTCAACATGTTAACTCATCTTCACGTTTTCCCAATGCCTGGTGATGACTGTCGAAGAATAGTGATGAGAATGAGACAAACCCTTTCCCTACTCCTCTCTCCTTCTCTGCAAATCTGTTCAAATCCATTCAAAGATGATGCTTGACACACTTTCTCCTCGTGTCATACATAACATTCAAATCTGCTTAGTCAAAACCTTACAAAGATGGTCCGTGACACACTTTCCCCCTTTGCGGTGTACATAACACTCCAATCAAATCTGCTTAGTCAAAACCTTTGAAAGATGGAGCTTGACACGTTGTGATTAATTTCTATGTTGTGTTCCACCCCTATTCTCATTACACTCATCAGGATCCATCCATCCATCCAGAGTCAGAATGCTGATTCACTCTACGATCAGTTTAGCCTCCTAAATCAGATGGAATACGACTGTATAGACAAGGAGAACCTGATCGTAGAGCAGCTTTCGTGAATATAGGCCCAGTTATCAAGTTCCATGGAATCTCTGTTTGCTTTCCCTGTGACATGTTTACCTTAGACTGTTCGGTGTAATGGGAAAAACATGAAAAGGACATCATGCTCAAGATATCAGATGACTCACTCAACAAAACACTGAAAACTTTCAAGAAAAAGCACATTTCGTGTTTCAATACAATTTCCATGAAATGAGTGATACTGTGGTAAAATATACACAAATGTAACAAGTCATACGAACCTCCAAAGATCTGCAATTCTTCCATAAATACAATCTCAAACAGTGTGTGAACGTTGGCTTTTTGTTCAAATTCCTGGGTTCAACGCCAGTGCAAATAAGCTATACCGCATCCACTGCAATGTTATACTGGGCTTCGTCCCAAATGGCACCCTGTTCCCTCAATAGCGCCACTATTCCCTATGTAGTGCACTACTACCCTATGGGCCCCTGGTCAAAAGTAGTGCACTAAATAGGGAATAGGGTGCCATTTGGGACACATCCTACTTTTGCCTCAATATTAACACAGTAGTAGGATGAAAAAAAATATGGGCTGCCCGAAGGTGTGAAGTGGCTTTGGACAGAAGCATTAGAACGTGTGGATCTAACAGCCACAGCAAGTCCACCGTTTTACTCTGAGTCATTAAGCACTGTTTTATCACAGAGCTAGCAGAGGAAGCCAGGATGTTTTTCTGCATTGAATAGCACATCTCATTTCCAGTGTAACGGCATTCAGAGGAAGAAGGTGAGGACCAAGGTGCAGCGTGGTACGTGTTCAAATTATTTATTTAACTGAACACTCAAAACAACAAAGGAACAACCGAAACAGCTCTGTCAGGTGCGAAACACACAAAACAGAAAATAACTACCCATAAAAACCCAGTGGGAAAAAGGCTACCTAAGTCTGATTCTCAATCAGAGACAACGGTAGACAGCTGCCTCTGATTGAGAACCACACCAGGCCAAACAACAAAGAAATACAAAACATAGAAAATGAACATAGAATGCCCACCCTAGTCACACCCTGGCCTAACCACAATAGTGAATAAAAGCCTCTCTATGGCCAGGGCGGGACATCAGGAGCCTGTAGACTAAGAATGAGTATGCATCCCAAATGGCACCCTATTCACTATATAGTGCACTACTTTTGACCAGAGCCCTATGGAACACTATTCCCTATGTTGTGCACTACTTTTGACCAGAGCCCTATTCCCTATATAGTGCACTACTTTTGACCAGAGCCCTATGGAACGCTATTCCCTATATAGTGCACTACTTTTAACCAGAGCCCTATTGGAATAGGGTGCCATTTGGGATGTAATAATAGGTATCTTTTACAGAAAGGAAATTAAAACAAAAACATGTCTGTCCTTGGGATACAGATGCTTTGTTTTCCCAGGGTTATAGTAGTAGTTTGCATTTAGATTATAGTTCACAAAGTGGATGAGAAATCTATACCTTATCAATGGTCAGGAAGCTTTAACTCTCATTTGCGAAGTGGAAGGCAAATCAATAGTGCACAAGTCCCAAACAAACACTGATTTAACAGATGACCTGGTGAACAGAGAGACACTGGTTTAACAGATGACCTGGTGAACAGAGAGACACTGGTTTAACAGATGACCTGGTGAACAGAGACACTGGTTTAACAGATGACCTGGTGAACAGAGACACTGGTTTAACAGACAACCTGGTGAACAGAGACACTGGTTTAACAGATGACCTGGTGAACAGAGACTTTTAAAGTCAGCAACATACATGTGTGTTATTTAGTTTTTATTTATTATTCTGTCTGAGGTGTAGACCAGACCTTTTGAGTGGTAGGGGTATGTTCTGTTACAACAAGAGCCCATTAAACAAAGCTGTCCACCTTGGTGAAATACTACAGTACACTACATGTTTTACTTTTTTATTTAACTAGGCAAGTCAGTTAAATAAATAATAATTCTAAGATCTGTACGTAACGTTTGACATCGTGTTTACAACCACTTCACTTCAGTCATGAACCTGAGGCAGTGTCTTAGAAACATGTTGGGTTTTCATCATTGCATAGGAATAAGGCCTTGCCACAGCAATGACCTAGTTGCATAGAACTCTCCATCGAACAGTGAATGGCAGACAGGTGTGCCCACAGACCTGGGTCCAGTCCCCAAATGGCTCCCAATTCCCTTTATAGTTTGGCGATGCAGACCTCGTTTCCTGAAAAACATCATTGTCCTACTGTATCTGTTGTATCTGTAGATTTTCACCTACGACCCCAAGACGTAAAAGCTACCAGACCCGTTAGTGTTAAGTTCCTAACTAGATCACTTTACTTCCTGGGTTTCTTCAGAGACTTTAAATAGAGATACTGTACTACAGGGGAATGGAAACAGCATCGTCGACATCATTACAGCAATATCCACCAATTAACAATGTATTTAAAAACCTAGTGCTCTGGTGTTGTGCTTCTCAGTTGACTCAGGTGTGCTCTGGTGTCATAGAGACTAGGATTGTGTCCCAAATGACACCCTATTCCCTACATATTGCACTACTTTTGACCAGGGCCCATAGGGATCTGGTATAAAATAGTGCACTATGTAATAAATAGGGCGCCATTTCATATGCAAACTAGGTTCCCTCGGGCGAAACTCCCATACTCACCGGAACCTGACACCTGCTAGTGTTTTGTTTGTGGCACTCAGCTAGATAAAGGAACAGGTAAGGGGGGTTGAGTTGGGGACAGGTGGGGGGTGAGTAGGGGACAGGTGGGGGGGTGAGTAGGGGACAGGTGGGGGGTTGAATAGGGGACTGGTGGGGGGGGTGAGTAGGGGACTGGTGGGGGGGTGAATAGGGGACTGGTGGGGGGGTGAATAGGGGACTGGTGGGGGGGTGAGTTGGGGACTGGTGGGGGGTTGAGTTGGGGACAGGTGGGGGGGTGAGTAAGGGACTGGTGGGGGGGTGAGTAGGGGACAGGTGGGGGGTTGAGTAGGGGACAGGTGGGGGGGTGAATAGGGGACTGGTGGGGGGGTGAGTAGGGGACTGGTGGGGGGGTGAATAGGGGACTGGTGGGGGGGTGAGTAGGGGACTGGTGGGGGGGTGAGTAGGGGACAGGTGGGGGGGTGAGTAGGGGACAGGTGGGGGGGTGAGTAGGGGACTGGTGGGGGGGTGAATAGGGGACTGGTGGGGGGGTGAGTAGGGGACTGGTGGGGGGGTGAGTAGGGGACTGGTGGGGGGGTGAATAGGGGACTGGTGGGGGGGTGAATAGGGGACTGGTGGGGGGGTGAATAGGGGACTGGTGGGGGGGTGAATAGGGGACTGGTGGGTTGGGGAGAGTTGGGGAGAGGTGGGGGTTGAGTAGGGGACTGGTGGGGGGGTGAGTAGGGGACTGGTGGGGGGTTGAGTTGGGGACAGGTGGGGGGGTGAGTAGGGGACAGGTGGGGGGGTGAATAGGGGACTGGTGGGGGGGTGAGTAGGGGACAGGTGGGGGGGTGAATAGGGGACTGGTGGGGGGGTGAATAGGGGACTGGTGGGGGTTGAGTAGGGGACTGGTGGGGGGGTGAATAGGGGACTGGTGGGGGTTGAGTAGGGGACTGGTGGGGGGGTGAGTAGGGGACTGGTTTTTGGGTGAATAGGGGACTGGTGGGGGGTTGAGTAGGGGACTGGTGGGGGGTTGAGTAGGGGACTGGTGGGGGGGTGAATAGGGGACTGGTGGGGGGGTGAGTAGGGGAGAGGTGGGGGGTTGAATAGGGGACTGGTGGGGGGTTGAGTAGGGGACTGGTGGGGTGGTGAATAGGGGACTGGTGGGGGGTTGAGTTGGGGACTGGTGGGGGGTTGAGTAGGGGACTGGTGGGGGGTTGAGTAGGGGACTGGTGGGGGTTGAGTAGGGGACTGGTGGGGGGTTGAGTTGGGGACTGGTGGGGGGTTGAGTAGGGGACTGGTGGGGGGGGGTGAATAGGGGACAGGTGGGGGGGTGAGTAGGGGACTGGTGGGGGGGTGAGTAGGGGACTGGTGGGGGGGTGAGTAGGGGACTGGTGGGGGGTTGAGTAGGGGACTGGTGGGGGGTTGAGTAGGGGACTGGTGGGGGGTTGAGTAGGGGACTGGTGGGGGGGGGGTGAGTAGGGGACTGGTGGGGGGGTGAATAGGGGACAGGTGGGGGGGTGAATAGGGGACAGGTGGGGGGTGAATAGGGGACAGGTGGGGGGGTGAGTAGGGGACAGGTGGGGGGGTGAATAGGGGACTGGTGGGGGGTGAATAGGGTACAGGTGGGGGGGTGAGTAGGGGACTGGTGGGGGTGAATAGGGGACTGGTGGGGGGTGAATAGGGGACTGGTGGGGGGTTGAGTAGGGGACAGGTGGGAGGTTGAGTAGGGGACTGGTGGGGGGGGGTGAGTAGGGGAGAGATGGGGGGGTGAGTAGGGGACTGGTGAGTAGGGGAGAGGTGTGGGTTGAGTAGGGGACTGGTGGGGGGTTGAGTAGGGGACTGGTGGGGGGGTGAATAGGGGACTGGTGGGGGGGTGAGTAGGGGAGAGGTGGGGGGTTGAATAGGGGACTGGTGGGGGGTTGAGTAGGGGACTGGTGGGGTGGTGAATAGGGGACTGGTGGGGGTTGAGTTGGGGACTGGTGGGGGGTTGAGTAGGGGACTGGTGGGGGGTTGAGTAGGGGACTGGTGGGGGGTTGAGTAGGGGACTGGTGGGGTGGTGAATAGGGGACTGGTGGGGGGTTGAGTAGGGGACTGGTGGGGGGTTGAGTAGGGGACTGGTGGGGGGTTGAGTAGGGGACTGGTGGGGGGTTGAGTTGGGGACTGGTGGGGGGTTGAGTAGGGGACTGGTGGGGGGGTGAATAGGGGACAGGTGGGGGGGTGAGTAGGGGACTAGTGGGGGGTTGAGTAGGGGACTGGTGGGGGGGTGAATAGGGGACATGTGGGGGGGGTGAGTAGGGGACTGGTGGGGGGGTGAGTAGGGGACTGGTGGGGGGTGAATAGGGGACTGGTGGGGGGTTGAGTAGGGGACTGGTGGGGGGTTGAGTAGGGGACTGGTGGGGGGGGTGAGTAGGGGAGAGATGGGGGGGTGAGTAGGGGACTGGTGAGTAGGGGAGAGGTGGGGGGTGAGTAGGGGACTGGTGGGGGGTTGAGTAGGGGACTGGTGGGGGGGTGAATAGGGGACTGGTGGGGGGTTGAGTAGGGGACTGGTGGGGGGTTGAGTAGGGGACTGGTGGGGGGTTGAGTAGGGGACTGGTGGGGGGTTGAGTAGGGGACTGGTGGGGGGGTGAATAGGGGACTGGTGGGGGGTTGAGTAGGGGACTGGTGGGGTGGTGAATAGGGGACTGGTGGGGGGTTGAGTTGGGGACTGGTGGGGGGTTGAGTAGGGGACTGGTGGGGGTTGAGTAGGGGACTGGTGGGGGGTTGAGTAGGGGACTGGTGGGGGGTTGAGTAGGGGACTGGTGGGGGGTTGAGTTGGGGACTGGTGGGGGGTTGAGTAGGGGACTGGTGGGGGGGTGAATAGGGGACAGGTGGGGGGGTGAGTAGGGGACTAGTGGGGGGTTGAGTAGGGGACTGGTGGGGGGTGAATAGGGGACAGGTGGGGGGGTGAGTAGGGGACTGGTGGGGGGTGAATAGGGGACTGGTGGGGGGTTGAGTAGGGGACTGGTGGGGGGTTGAGTAGGGGACTGGTGGGGGGTTGAGTAGGGGACTGGTGGGGGGGTGAGTAGGGGACTGGTGGGGGGGTGAATAGGGGACAGGTGGGGGGGTGGGGGGGTGAATAGGGGACAGGTGGGGGGTGAGTAGGGGACTGGTGGGGGGGTGAATAGGGGACTGGTGGGGGGGTGAATAGGGTACAGGTGGGGGGGTGAGTAGGGGACTGGTGGGGGTGAATAGGGGACTGGTGGGGGGTGAATAGGGGACTGGTGGGGGGTTGAGTAGGGGACTGGTGGGGGGTTGAGTAGGGGACAGGTGGGGGGTTGAGTAGGGGACTGGTGGGGGGGTGAGTAGGGGAGAGATGGGGGGGTGAGTAGGGGACTGGTGAGTAGGGGAGAGGTGGGGGGTGAGTAGGGGAGAGATGGGGGGTTGAGTTGGGGAGAGGTGGGGGGTTGAGTTGGGGAGAGGTGGGGGTTGAGTAGGGACAGGTGGGGGGGTTGAGTAGGGGACAGGTGGGGGGGTTGAGTAGGGGACAGGTGGGGGGGGTGAGTAGGGGACTGGTGGGGGGGTGAGTAGGGGACAGGTGAGTAGGGGAGAGGTGGGGGGTGAGTAGGGGAGAGGTGGGGGGTGAATAGGGGACTGGTGGGGGGGTTGAGTTGGGGACAGGTGGGGGGGTGAGTAGGGGACTGGTGGGGGGTTGAGTTGGACTGGTGGGGGGGTGAGTAGGGGACTGGTGGGGGGGTGAGTAGGGGACTGGTGGGGGGGTTGAGTAGGGGACTGGTGGGGGGGTGAATAGGGGACTGGTGGGGGGGTGAGTAGGGGACTGGTGGGGGGGTGAGTAGGGGACATGAGGAAAATGATTTGCCAGGTTTGTGATATTATAGAGTTGAATTGATTCAAACGGTGCTGCAGAGAGAGAGAGAGAGAGAGAGAGAGAGAGAGAGAGAGAGAGAGAGAGAGAGAGAGAGAGAGAGAGAGAGAGAGAGAGAGAGAGAGAGAGAGAGAGAGAGAGAGAGAGAGAGAGAGAGAGAGAGAGAGAGAGAGAGAGAGAGAGAAAAGGACACTTCGGAGGGTGACGAGCTGGAGACAAGATTACATGATACAAGATTACATGATACATACACAGAGAGACACTGTGAAATTGCTGCTTCAAGACATACATATAGAAACAACACATACTGATGTACACATTGTTACTGTATAAAAGACAGGACATGGAGACCGGCAAGAAAACCTTCATAGGTAGAAATGTAATTCATTTCCTGTGTGTGTGTGAGAGAATAACCAGATTATCTTGGTAAACAGAACCCAGGGGTGACCTGGGGTGTTGTTGAACAAGTGGAGTTTAAATTTGGTACATTTTTCCTGGTTATTGTCTTTATACAACTGTTTGTCTGTTTTGTTTTTATCTTTCATTCTGTTTCGTCGCTCTCTTTCAGATTATCTCTCCAGCTCCTCTCCCATGTGACTTACTTCTTATGGACTCAACATTTTTTAGATCTGTCTGTCTGTCTGTCTCTTTCTTTTTCTCTTTCTCCTGAGTGGGCAGCAGCCAGCAATCACTAAACAATGTCTGACATTATGGCCAAAGAGCAAATACATCTCTGGGTTTTACAGAGTACTCCATTCATCATGACCCATCCCATGTATGGATTAGATTAGAGAGATGCAGAAAGGGAAGCAGCGCCTTGTAAAAAGTTGAGTCAAAACACACCATATTGATTCATTCAGTAATGCTTGCAAACATGAGTTGTATGGTAACTTCAGATGAGAGAGCTAGGATATATTACTAGCGGTAGCTAGCTATGTAGCTAGCAGTAGTAGTAATGATATAGCAGCAGGTAAAGAATGTGATGTGGTGACAGGTCTAGTATATTTACCTGTTAAACTCTGAGTGGTTGTTCTGAACCCTGTACCGGTACACCCCCCTTTGGCAATCAGAACAGCCTAGATTTTGGCGGAGTGGTCGAAAGAGTTCCACACGGATGCTGGCCCATGTTGACTCCAATGCTTTCCACTCTAATGCTTCCCACAACCGGTGCTCCTGGCACCTACCACCATACCCCGTTCAAAGGCACTTACATTTTTGTGTCTCGCCAATTCACCCTCTAAATGGCACACATACACAATCTATGTCTCAAAGCTTCAAAATCCTTCTTTAACCTGTCTATTTCCCTTCATTTACATTAATTGAAGTGGATTTAACAAGTGGTATCTATAAGGGATCATAGCTTTCACCTGGATTCTCCTGGTCAGTCTATGTCATGGAAAGAGTAGGTATTCTAAATATGATGTCTACTCAGTGTATATTATCAGTGGTTCAAATCTGTACATCTGCACTGAAGCATAGAGCTCCACCTTAGAGGCAACTGCCTGTCCCAGGCATTAGCTAGCAGGGGTTACTCCACTATAGAGCCAACTATCTGTCCCGGACACTAGCTACCAGGGGTTGCTCAACCATGGAGCAAACTATCTGTCCAAAGCATTAGCTAGCAGACATCACTCCACCATAGAGCCAACGGTCAATCCCAGGCATTAACTAGCAGACATCACTCCACCATAGAGCCAACGGTCAATCCCAGACATTAACTAGCAGGGGTTGCTCCACCATAGAGCCAACTGTCTGTCCCAGACACTAGATAGCAGACATCGCTCCACCATAGAGACAAGTGTCTGTCCCAGGCATTAGCTAGCAGGGGTCGCTCCACCATAGAGCCAACTGTCTGTCGCAGGCATTAGCTAGCAGGGGTCGCTCCACCATAGAGCCAACTGTCTGTCCCAGGCTTTAGCTAACAGGGGTCGCTCCACCATAGAGCCAACTGTCTGTCCCAGGCTTTAGCTAGCAGATATCGCTCCGCCATAGAGCCAACTGTCTGTCCCAGCATTAGCTAGCAGATATCGCTCCGCCATAGAGCCAACGGTCTGGTCTGTCGCAGGCTTTAGCTAACAGGGGACGCTCCACCATAGAGCCAACTGTCTGTCCCAGGCAATAGGTAGCAGGAGTTGCTCCACCATAGAGCTAAGTGTCTGTACCAGGCATTAGCTAGCCATCGTCGTTCCACCATTGATCTAACTCCCTTTCCCAGGCATTAGCTAGCATGGGTTGCTCCACCACAGAGCCAACTATCTGTCCCAGGCTTTTGTTTGCAGGGGTCACTCCACCACAGAGCGAACGGTCTGGTCTGTCGCAGGCATTAGCTAGCAGGGGTCGCTCCACAAGAGACAACTGTCTGTCCCAGACATTAGCTAGTAGGGGTCGCTCCACCACAAAGACAACTATCTGTCCCAGGCATTAGCTAACAGGGCTTGCTCCACCATAAAGACAACTATCTGTCCCAGGCTTTAGCTAGCAGGGCTTGCTCCACCATAAAGACAACTATCTGTCTGTCCCAGGCTTTAGCTAGCAGGGCTTGCTCCACCATAAAGACATCTGTCCCAGGCTTTAGCTAGCAGGGCTCGCTCCACCATAAAGACAACTATCTGTCCCAGGCTTTAGCTAGCAGGGGTCGCTCCACCATAAAGGCAACTATCTGTCCCAGGCTTTAGCTAGCAGGGGTCGCTCCACCATAAAGGCAACTATCTGTCCCAGGCTTTAGCTAGCAGGGGTCGCTCCACCATAAAGACAACTATCTGTCTGTCCCAGGCTTTAGCTAGCAGGGCTTGCTCCACCATAAAGACAACTATCTGTCCCAGGCTTTAGCTAGCAGGGGTCGCTCCACCATAAAGACAACTATCTGTCCCAGGCTTTAGCTAGCATACCAGAGCAGAGGCGAGTTAGTGGCAGTGTTATGACACACTTATATAACATACAGGGTTAGTGGACCACATCTATTGCTGCTGCTGGACAGATCCCTGGGCTTAAAGATGATCATGTCCTTTATAATTTATAGTTTATGTAATATACATTGGGGCAAGTCACCTCACAACCTTGACCAGCACAGTCACTTTAAGCACAGGTCCACAACTGGGCCTTATGTCAGGATAGGGGTTAAGGGCATTTTGTTGACATCTTTTTTCAGATGTGTTGGTGTATTATAGAATATAATGCAAGAAAAAATGATCCACTGGTTGAATCAACGTTGTTTCCACATCATTTAAATGAAATTACGTTAAACCAACTTGGGAGTAGATGTTGAATTGACATCTGTGCCCAGTGGGATATTGCTTGCAGAATGTAATAGAAAATAACTTTTATTGTTGTACCTGCATTTTAATTTTTCCTACGTTGACTTGCTTCCATCCCACATATTGGATATTTGCTGATGATGCTAACAGGGAATTTTGGCTGCAGAAACTGAAATGTTTTAATCATGAAATGCATTTCTCTATCCTAATACAGTATAAAGGAATACTGTGCATTGGTGAAAGTAGCCTGTATTGAGCTCATTGTTGTATGAAGCTGGTAGCAGAAGTCAGTGATGGGTGGCAGGGTCGCCTAGTGGTTGGAGCGTTGGACTAGTAACCGAAAGGTTGCAATTTCGAATCCCTGAGCTGACAAGGTACAAATCTGTCGTTCTGCCCCTGAACAGGCAGTTAACCCACTGTTCCTAGGCCGTCATTGAAAATAAGAATTTGTTCTTAACTGACTTGCCTAGTTAAATAAAGGTAAAAAAAATAAAAAATGGGTAGAGCTAAGCGATGAGAACTTTTTTACATTTTTCAATTCGGTTCGATTATTAATAAATAATCACGGTTTTCTATTAATTTATTTTGACATTAAATGCAATATGCATTATGTGGGTTGGATGCTGTAACAACACTGAATAAAACAATTAATACAAGTCCCACGATGGTAGTGACTGCCCATTACTGTTTATCACTCATTTATCACTATCACTAACCATCAGTTCTCACATTACTTTACTTTAATAAAATATTTGTTTTATTTGTTGACTTATTATTTCATTCCAAGTCATCATCTCTGTAGAGTTGCTGCCTATGCTGTCTGACAAAATCTCTATTTTAGTAGTTATTTTATGACTTCAATAAATCAATAACACACCAACACTTAGATAACGTATTTTCAGGATCGCGAAGCGATTACTTTCTATCCCGCTCAATCGCTTGTTCCTAGACCCGACAGGTTTAAGCAGGTGCGCAATGGATTATGGGCATTGTAGTTAATTACCATGTTTTCTGCGCTAAACTATGTAGAATATTGGCCTGTTGGAACTTACAATTTTAAAAAAAACATTTAACCTTTATTTAACTAGGCAAGTCAGTTAAGAACAAATTCTTATGTACAATGACGGCCTAGGAACAGTGGGTTAACTGCCTTGTTCAGGGGCAGAACGACAGATTTTTACCTTGTCATCTCGGAGATTTATAATGGGCCAGCAACCGTCCAACGCTCTAACCACTAGGCTACCTTGCGCCCCTACATCGCCCAGTTCAGGCTTCATCTGATGAATATCTACAGAAACCGCACATCCAGCTGACCGAAAAAAAACGACCGAAATGGAATTCAATTATTCAAATTATTGAACCGACGTCGGTCAATGAGTAAAAAAACTAAAAACTAAAACTAAACCGAAATTTCGGTTAATTACTCAGCACTCGTGTGTCAAAGCAGGCTACTTGTGATTATATCCATTGTCATTATAAACCGATCCGGAATGCCAGTAATCCTATAGGTTCTGGGGAGATTATGGCCAGCAGTATTTTTCCATTGATTAAATAAAAGATAGGGTTTAGCAGTGGGGTGTTCAATCTGGCGCTCCACGGTACAGTCATTGCTCACCACCCATGGAGCGCAACACACCTCTCGTCATCCCTCGCCTCCTGCAGGCACGATACGGAGCTGCGGGATCCAGTTACATCACTGAAGCTGACAGTTGCTTGGTAACCAAGTGATGTCAGTGTGCCTCTCCTCCTCAAACCACGTGTTCCGTACATAATAACTGGCTGCTCAGCGCACTGGGTGGGTGTTTAAGACGGATCGTTTCCGCGGGCACGACTCTCTCTCTGTACGCATGAAGTGGAGCAATTGGTTCTAGGGCAACCAGCGTGTCTTCTCCATAACGGAGGTCTCTATTTCAGCTGCTTTTCCCAAGTGGATTTATCTTCTTGTTCACTATGGCTGTTACCGAGGCTCCATGCGACTTGTCTTATTGCAAGATGAGGGGAATCGTGTCAGTTCTCACTGGTAGGCATTTTTTTTGTTACTGTTATTCTGAGTTCAATGTTTTGATTTAGGTTCTGGGCTTGCATTGTGCTGTTGAATGGAATTATGCATCGGTATGCTTTGGATCGTGAGTTTTTGATGGATAGTCTATTGGTGTATATTCTTTCGTGGGTTGTTATTGTAGTCTACCGCATACACGAGACAATGCCTTCAATCTAAAACTTGCTTAACTGGCAATGGGAGTACATGCACTAAATTAAACATTGGATTGCGCACATATCTCAATTGATAATGAGCTGCCCTTATATATGGTTCACTTGTCGCACTATTTAGGCCTATGTGATATAGGATTTTAAGCGATATATTTCACTATGCGACGCGGAGGGTCACCTAAAGGGGTAAGGCTATACACAGTAACATTGTGTTGCGTAACGATAAGATTATGCAGCTAATGCGTTATAACGGAATCTTTTCCAGCATCATTTTGCAGCTCCGAAAAAATACATGATAATTTTGCACAGTTTTAGCATGGCTAGATATTTATGTTGACATGTGTGACGAAATGTAGGCTATGGTTTCCCAGGTATCATTGTCCCAGTTTTGCAATGGTATAGCCTATAGGTACACTAGATATACAAAAGTATGTGGACACCTTTTCAAATGAGTGGATTTGGCTATTTCACCGTTGTTAACAGGTGTAGGAAATCGAGCACACAGCCATGCAATCTCCATAGCCAAACATTGCCAGTAGACTTTTTTTTTTTTTTTTTTACCTTTATTTTACTAGGCAAGTCAGTTAAGAACAAATTCTTATTTTCAATGACGGCCTAGGAACAGTGGGTTAACTGCCTGTTCAGGGGCAGAACGACAGATTTGTACCTTGTCAGCTTGGGGATTTGAACTTGCAACCTTCCGGTTACTAGTCCAACACTCTAACCACTAGGCTACCCTGCTGCCCCACGGTGGTGACTTTCAACGTGACACTGTCATAGGATGCCACCATTCCAACAAGTCAGTTCATCAAATTTCTGCATTGCTAAAGCTGCCCAGTCAACTGTAAGTGCTGTTATTGTGAAGTGGAAACAGCTCAGCCGCGAAGTGGTAGGCCAAACAAGCTCACAGAACAGGACCGCAGATTGCTGAAGTGCGTATTGTGTAAAAACTGTCTGTCCTCGGTTTGCGACACTCACTACCGAGTTCCAAACTGCCTCTGGAAGCAACGTCAGCACAATAACTGTTTGTTGGGAGCTTAATGAAATGGGTTTCCTTGGTCGAGCAGCCACACACATGCCTAAGATCACCATGTGCAATGCCAAGCGTAAGCTGGAGTGGTGTAAAGCTTGCCGACATTGGACTCTGGAGCGGTGGAAATGCGTTCTCTGGAGTGATGAATCATGCTTCACCATCTGGCAGTCCGACAGACGAATCTGGGTTTGGCGGATACCAGGAGAACACTACCTGCCCCGATGCAAAGTGCCAACTGTAAAGTTAGGTGGAGGAGGGATAATGGTCTGGGGCTGTTTTTCATGGTTCAGGCCCCTTAGTTCCAGTGAAGGGAAATCTTAACGCTACATCATATAGACGATCATATAGACGATATAGACGATTCTGTACTTCCAACTTTGTGGCAACAGTTTGGGGAAGGACCTTTCCTGTTTCAGCATGACATTGCCCCTGTGTACAAAGTGAGGTCCATACAGTAATGGTTTGTTGAGATTGGTGTGGAGGAACTTGACTGGCCTGCACAAAGCCCTGACCTCAACCCCACCTTTGGGATGAATTGGAACACCGACTGCGAGCCAAGCATAATCGCCCAACATCAGTGCCCGACCTCACTAATGCTCATGGCTGAATGGAAGCAAGTCCCCGCAGCAATGTTCCAACATCTAGTAGAAAGCCTTCTCAGAAGAGTGGAGGCTGTTATAGCAGCAAAGGAGGGACCAACTCCATATTAATGCTCATGATTTCGGTATGAGATGTTCAACAAGCAGGTGTCCACATACCTTTGGTCATGTATATTAATGCTCATGATTTCGGTATGAGATGTTCAACAAGCAGGTGTCCACATACCTTTGGTCATGTAGTGTATATTGAAATGCAATGTTCAATCTGATCAGTGACGATGTATTCTCCAGGCACCCAGCTGACGGAAATGCCTCTTTTTGTATTGCAGCTTTTATCAAGGAGAGGAAAATGGGTCTGAATGACTTAATCTCGAAGCTGGTGTCAAACCCACATATCTGTCATCAGTAAGTATTATATGAAACACTTGTGTGTCCAAAAAGGAGATGTTTGGATATTATATACGCCAACTTCCATCGCAACATGACAATAATAGAACTAATCACTTTTTGGGAAAGTAGAAATATTTATCAAATAGTCAATATATGCATTACATTAGGCCTCTGTGTGCGTCAGTTCATCCACTTCCCACACCATTACATTAGGCCTCTGTGTGCGTCAGTTCATCCACTTCCCACACCATTACATTAGGCCTCTGTGTTCGTCAGTTCATCCACTTCCCACACCATTACATTAGGCCAATGTGTGCGTCAGTTCATCCACTTCCCACACCATTACATTAGGCCTCTGTGTGCGTCAGTTCATCCACTTCCCACACCATTACATTAGGCCTCTGTGTGCGTCAGTTCATCCACTTCCCACACCATTACATTAGGCCTCTGTGTGCGTCAGTTCATCCACTTCCCACACCATTACATTAGGCCTCTGTGTGCGTCAGTTCATCCACTTCCCACACCATTACATTAGGCCTCTGTGTGCGTCAGTTCATCCACTTCCCACACCATTACATTAGGCCTCTGTGTGCGTCAGTTCATCCACTTCCCACACCATTACATTAGGCCTCTGTGTGCGTCAGTTCATCCACTTCCCACACCATTACATTAGGCCAATGTGTGCGTCAGTTCATCCACTTCCCACACCATTACATTAGGCCTCTGTGTGCGTCAGTTCATCCACTTCCCACACCATTACATTAGGCCTCTGTGTGCGTCAGTTCATCCACTTCCCACACCATTACATTAGGCCTCTGTGTGCGTCAGTTCATCCACTTCCCACACCATTACATTAGGCCTCTGTGTGCGTCAGTTCATCCACTTCCCACACCATTACATTAGGCCTCTGTGTGCGTCAGTTCATCCACTTCCCACACCATTACATTAGGCCTCTGTGTGCGTCAGTTCATCCACTTCCCACACCATTACATTAGGCCTCTGTGTGCGTCAGTTCATCCACTTCCCACACCATTACATTAGGCCTCTGTGTGCGTCAGTTCATCCACTTCCCACACCATTACATTAGGCCTCTGTGTGCGTCAGTTCATCCACTTCCCACACCATTACATTAGGCCTCTGTGTGCGTCAGTTCATCCACTTCCCACACCATTACATTAGGCCTCTGTGTGCGTCAGTTCATCCACTTCCCACACCATTACATTAGGCCTCTGTGTGCGTCAGTTCATCCACTTCCCACACCATTACATTAGGCCTCTGTGTGCGTCAGTTCATCCACTTCCCACACCATTACATTAGGCCTCTGTGTGCGTCAGTTCATCCACTTCCCACACCATTACATTAGGCCTCTGTGTGCGTCAGTTCATCCACTTCCCACACCATTACATTAGGCCTCTGTGTGCGTCAGTTCATCCACTTCCCACACCATTACATTAGGCCTCTGTGTGCGTCAGTTCATCCACTTCCCACACCATTACATTAGGCCTCTGTGTGCGTCAGTTCATCCACTTCCCACACCATTACATTAGGCCAATGTGTTTATTTATAATTGTATAGGTTTACCCACAGGTTAGTCACTGTACTGTCCATTTCCAATCCAATAAGCCTCACGTGACATAACTATCATTGAGTGTTCTGTCCATGCATTCTAAATCAAAGCAGTAATCTGGGGACAAGCAGAGGCAAAGCCAGCGTAAGAATAGTTATTTCATGTCAAGTGTGTTCCTGCCATGGCCTCTCCGCTGCCTAAGCACCTTTTCTGCAAATCCCCAGTGTCCCCTAGACGGGGATGCTGGCTAATACAATTAAGCACTCACCACATAATATGGTTTGTTCTCAGCAGCCTGGCAAGCGGCCAGGTGGGGGTCTGGCTCAGTGGAAAATTCCCAAGCACCTTGTCTACCCTCTTCAGAAGCTCTCAAGAACCCAAGTGGGGGTATACCCAGCTTTACAGCCGACCCCCTCCTAGGATTCTCAGCCGATGGTACTGCTAACAGCCGTCTCCCTCATGAACTACAATGCCGATGTTCTGTTTAATCCCGTCGCTCTGTGGAAACACAAATAAGCCTCAATTGCGATACGGTTTTGGAAACATTTGTAAATGAACTTTTATATAAAGCAAAAAATAATCTTTCAAATAGAAAAGGTACATTTACTGTGTGCAGTTAAGCAAAGTGGCACCCGGCTGTTTACACCCGTTTCCTCGGCTACAACACATTCTCTCACCTTGCACTCGGAATTCCATTGGACCATTCTAGTCCACATTTCCTGTGTTTCTCAAAATACAGCCGGGTGCAATTTTCTTAAACTGCGTGCAGTAAGTCTATATTTTTTGTATTAGAAAAATGTGTTCTCGCCTATATGAAAGTTACATTCGCGTGCGTGGCATATTTTCATTTAGACAAAGCATTAGGACTGTGTCAGAGTGTCTGTGAAATCCCCTCTGGTAGCAGACAGCTTTGTGAATAGATAATATAACATGAAGTCTGTTACCATCTATTTGAATGGGTTACCCTCTCCAGATGCTAGATGCTTACAGCAGTCTGAATCGGGGCTGTTCATGCTATAGACAAGTCTGATACATAGGAAGCAGACTGACACACAGAGAGGCTTAATGTTTGCAAACTTTGATAGATATTTATACTTTCACTAATGTTTTTTCGTCATATTATTGTCATGTTGCAATGGAAGTTGATAGGCCTGCTTAAAACGACTATTCAGATGGTGCTGCAGGTAGCCTAGCTGTAAAGAGCATTGGGCCAGTAACCAAACGGTCACTGGTTCGAATCCCAGAGTCGACTTGGTAAACAATCTGCTGATGTACCTTTGAGCAAGGCACTTAACCCTAATTGCTTCTGTAATCGCTCTGGATAAGAGCATCTGCTAAATTACTCAAATTGGCTTGCTGTATTTAGTGGGTCAACAACAACTTCCTTATCTCTCAGTTAGAAAAGATATCCCTATTGTATATGAGTAGTTAGAAGAGACCCTTGTCTATCAGGAGTTAGTAGAGACCCTTATTGTCTATGAGGAGTTAGTAGAGACCCTTATTGTCTATCAGGAGTTAGTAGAGACCCTTGTTGTCTATGAGGAGTTAGTAGAGACCCTTATTGTCTATCGGGAGTTAGTAGAGACCCTTATTGTCTATCAGGAGTTAGTAGAGACCCTTATTGTCTATCAGGAGTTAGAAGAGACCCTTATTGTCTATCGGGAGTTAGTAGAGACCCTTATTGTCTATGAGGAGTTAGTAGAGACCCTTATTGTCTATCAGGAGTTAGTAGAGACCCTTATTGTCTATCATGAGTTAGTAGAGACCCTTATTGTCTATCAGGAGTTAGTAGAGACCCTTATTGTCTATCAGGAGTTAGTAGAGACCCCTATTGTCTATCAGGAGTTAGTAGATACCCTTATTGTCTATGAGGAGTTAGTAGAGACCCTTATTGTCTATGAGGAGTTTGTAGAGACCCTTATTGTCTCTGAGGAGTTAGTAGAGACCCTTATTGTCTATGAGGAGTTAGTAGAGACCCTTATTGTCTCCGAGGAGTTAGTAGAGACCCTTATTGTCTATGAGGAGTTAGAAGAGACCCTTATTGTCTATCAGGAGTTAGTAGAGACCCTTATTGTCTATCAGGAGTTAGTAGATACCCTTATTGTCTATGAGGAGTTAGTAGAGACCCTTATTGTTTCTGAGGAGTTAGTAGAGACCCTTATTGTCTATGAGGAGTTAGTAGAGACCCTTATTGTCTCCGAGGAGTTAGTAGAGACCCTTATTGTCTATGAGGAGTTAGTAGAGACCCTTATTGAAAGGCTTAGCCTGCTTGTCCTCATTGGTCAGATTAACTTAAATGACAGATGGAACCTTCTCCATCTATTTGCTAAATGTAATCACTGTAAAACTCAGCCTTGTTCACCTGAAATACCAACAGTCACAGGCATCGCAATGTCCCAACTTCTAAAGTGGGTCCCAATCATAGTAATTGCAATACTGTCTTTCAATGCCAAGCCAAGTATTAATATTATAATTTATACACTCTAGAAAATACCATGTCATCCCTAAAATCACAAAGTGGCAAATTAATGTATCAGTCAAAATTACGTCATAGAATCATCAGTGGTGGAGGATTCCATTTTAACGTCTTAAAGTTAACATTCTATCTGGTCCTTCCTCAGCTCTGAAGTTGACTTCCTCAAGATCAATGAGAACCAGAATGAAGAGCTGGACGATGATGAACTTCTGAATCCGGTGAGCACAACACTTGGCATGGCCCCTTGGGGCAGACAGAAAGAGGTCAACCCAAATGGCACCATATGCCCCCCATAGTGCACTGCTTTTTGACCACAGCTCATAGGGTTCAGGTCAAAAGTAGTGCACTATATAGGGAATAGGGTGCCATTTAGGACATATAATGTAAGATTCACATGGGTGTGAATAGATAATTTAATCCAGAGCCAAGATGGTTGTTCTTACCTTTCTCCTCTCCGCTCCTTTTTTCCAGATGTGCCTGGCGTTCCCCAGAAGCTCTCTAGCGGAAGAGTTGGCGATCAAACCAAGTGATTTTGACTACCTGAAAATCATTGGCAAAGGGAGCTTTGGGAAGGTGCTGCTGGCTCGCCACCGGGACAGCAACGAGTATTACGCTGTCAAGGTTCTACAGAAGAAAATCATCTTGAAGAAGAAAGAGGTGAGTCTTAACTGGTATTTGCTATTAAAACACACAATCAATACTCTGAGCAAACTGCAAATAGCCACAAATACATACAACCACTCAGCTGCCCCGAGGTTTCTTTTGGACTACTGTCATCGTAAATGGTATGCTCTCTTCCTCTTCCTCCCTCATTCAGCAAAAGCATATCATGGCGGAGCGAAGTGTCCTGATGAAGAATATCAAACATCCTTTCCTGGTGGGGCTGCACTTTTCCTTCCAGACTACTGACAAACTCTACTTTGTCCTCGACTACGTGAATGGAGGAGAGTTGTTCTACCATCTACAGAGAGAGAGGGTGTTCCTAGAACCCAGAGCCAGGTTCTACGCTGCAGAGATCGCCAGTGCTCTGGGATACCTCCACTCCCTGCATATTGTTTACAGGTACAAACTAAGCTGCTATCCTACACCACCCCCTGGTGGTGGCCATATGTAATAGCACATGCCCGGAAAAATAACACTCATAGTGTGTAGTCTGGTTTTTGCCCTAAAACGTGCACCCAAGGGGGTTCCCAGGACCGAGTTTGGGAAACCATGCTCTAGGTCTAGTGAATAAGGACCCGTGGTGTAGTGGAAGGTAAACGCACGTAAACACCATTTACCCACCTAAACCTTTTGTGCAAAAATGCATCGAAGGTATAGAAAGCGTTACTTTACTCACCACAAACGGCGATCATCGTTTACCCACTTTTTTCTTTTTCTTTACCATTACATCACTAACCACGTTTCCCATCCACAGTTTGTATGTGAGTAAAGTCCTTCTGTAGAAAAAATGAAAGAAATAAAAACGTTTTTTTTTATCAGGACAGCAGCTGTGATGGAAACAAGAAGTTTCGGTACAGTTTAACAAATGCCGAAAGATCATTTCGACGTGGTGCGATCTTTTTGTATCTGTAAAATTAATTATGTGAGAAATGGATGTGTAAACGCCTTAATGCGCAAATATTGATATAACATGCATCATATCGATATGGTTTGTTGGTCCTAGTCTACTACGTCCGGGAAACCATGCTGTTTAGTAGGCTACAGATGAAATACATTGAGATGAACTTCACGTGGTGAGAAGTGCACGGTGATCTTGATGATGCTCCTTTCCAATGCATATCGAGGGGATTATTCTGGTGACATGATGATCGATGCTTTACTGCTGTTCGACAAATATTTTCAGTCTTATCCCGTGCTTAATTTGTCAAATCGGGAAGATCCGGAACAAAAAGGGAGCGGGAGAGAAGGGTGACCTGGGAAACTGAAGTACCGGAACACATGAGAAGAAAAAAAATCACCTTTATAATAAGGCATTTAATGAAATTCTACGTCATTTTATATGACTGGAGATTTAGGAGTGATCTTTTTTAATGCCGCATTCAAAACTGGGAACTCGGAGCTGGGAAATAGCCTACTTCCGAGCGTTCCAGACAACTGGGTAATCTGAAGGGAAGAAAAATGCTCTGACTTGGGAAATTGGTTTTGAACTGTCATCCAACTCTGAATTCCTAGTGGGGAACTGGCCTCTTTCTAGAGCTCCGACCTGAAGATCACTGACGTCATGATTCAACACGGTATTTTTTTCGAGTTCCCTGTTGTCTTGAAAGCCCCATAATACAGCACACTTGGTCGAATTGAGTGGATACTTTGACACTGACAAACTGAGATCAACGAAAACTACCTTGTATTGAATCCATCAATAGCCTAGGAGTGTGCAGACGTATTTTATGCTACAGTATGAGGAAATTATAGTTCTAAAAATGCTTTCCAGTTTTACTGACACACCCAATGTTGAGCATGCAGCTCGCTGGTGATGGCGTTGTGCGCTCGTGCCAAAGCCTCTCTCTCTTTTTAATTTGTAACACAATATTTGGATGTTGATGAAGTATTTTGGTATCCTACAGCTGACAGATCTGCCGCGTTTTCCCGACTGTAGGATAGGCCTTGTTATTCGACTACACTCCACAGCTAGGCAATTTTTTTTTAAAACAAGCTATTTATCCTCTGTGGTAACATGTTTGGCTTTCTTGTGGTGTTGTAGGATATTCTGAATTATTCCATTTCTTTCTGAACAGACAGCAGTAATTTTGGCACTTAAATATATTTCAATTTATCCGGTGTGTTGTAGCTCGTCCAGAACCTTGCGCGGCTATATAAGAAAATACATTATGAAGCGTGTGGACAATTAACGAAGAACTCGAATGAACATTGATTGTGTTTATTATAACTTTTACGTTGCAAAAAATTTACATTGGATTTTTCATCCAACGAGAGGTACCGCATCTGGTCAAATAGGTTCCGGAAGGAAACAGTCCAAAACGGAGAGGTGCTGGATTCTGTTCCGGTAGGATCTGGCTAAAATGAAGCAATGCTCTTATCCATAATAATCATGTAGACTCGTCTACCCGAACTGTATCTCTGCCAGCTGTTGGCTAGAGCATACGTGCCAACAGTAGACACATTTGCTATTTAACGATACATTGAACTTTAGATTTCTATTCCGTACATGAAAACTTAATTGAAAAAGTACATGATTTTTATCTGCATCAAGTCTGTTTGGTGGGAACACCGCTGTTCGGGAACACCGCTGGTGGGAGAATGCGCATGTTGTCTTTATGCAGATTTTAGAATATTCACATGAAAATCTGTCCATACAATTGGATGGAAACCTAGCTAGTGATAAAACGACTGAATGCTAAGGGATACTAGGAAATTAATGTGTCAAGAAAAATGTAAATATTGTATTTATCTGGGTGCCTGTTTCATAACCCTCTTCTCTTCCCCCTCACAGAGATCTGAAGCCTGAGAATATCCTGCTAGCCTCAACGGGACACATCGTCCTGACAGACTTTGGCCTCTGCAAAGAGGGCCTGGCGCCCACTGGAACCACCACAACCTTCTGTGGAACGCCAGAGTACCTGGCTCCCGAGGTGCTGCAGAAGCAGGCGTACGACCGCACAGTGGACTGGTGGTGCCTGGGATCGGTGCTGTACGAGATGCTCTACGGACTGGTGAGTCATCCATATGCTTTTTTTACAGATTTTTTTCATCATCTTTCAGTTTTCACAATGCATCTTAATGTGTTATTCAATATGGACACATCCCAAATGGCACCCTATGTAGTGCACTTCTTTTGACTAGAGCTATATGGACCCTGGTCAAAAGTAGGGCACTATAAAGGGAATAGGGTGCCATTTGGGATACATCCCTTTTCACTATGTCAGTTCAATATAGAGAATGTAATTTATAAATCACAAGTACACTAACAATCATGGTGCCTGGTGTGTTAGGAGTTTGACTAAGTTAGCATGTACACATGTTTGCTCTTGGTCTCCCTCCATAGCCACCCTTCTACAGTCGTAACACAGCTGAGATGTACAACAATATCCTGAACAAGCCTCTGATACTGAAGCCCAACGTGTCCAACTCAGGCAGGGAACTGTTGGAGGGGCTCCTGCAAAAGGACCGCACCAAGAGGCTGGGAGTGAAAGATGATTTTGTAAGTATATATATCTCACAGGAGGTTGGTGCCATCTTAATTGGGGAGGACCGGCTCGTGGTAATGGCTGTAATGGCTGGAGGTGGAATAGTAGGTGGAATGGGTGGAATGGTATCAAATACATCAAACACATGGTTTCCATGGTTTCCAGGTGTTTGATGACATTCCATTTGCTCCGCTCCCTACGCAGCCTAACATAGGCTGCTGGGGGGCAGCCTATGTTAGGCTGCCCCCCAGCAGCCTAACATAGAATCAATGTACTATACAAGACATAAAACAACACTAACAAGGTGTCAGTAAGGTTGTTCTGTACTAGTGCTACTGTACTGTACAAGTGGGTTCCTATTCACCTGTAGATGGAGCTGAAGTGCCACACCTTCTTCTCACCCATCAACTGGGATGACCTGATGGCCAGGAAGATCACACCACCCTACATTCCCTCTGTGGTACGTACATTTATCAGAATACTGTATACTGTAGATGGGGAAACTCACTTTAGTCCACACCTCCACCAATCCAATGCTTTTAGTTTGTGGGAAGTAGTGAACAAGTGCACACTTCAGGAGAAAGGAGACATTGACACTTACGTTTATAATGTGTGAAATGTGAATTTGATGATTTGTGTTCCGGAGCCCGTCTCTAATACACTCCTCTGATTGGTTGGCTTTCGCAGAGCGGGCCCACGGACCTCAGGCACTTTGACCCAGAGTTCACCCACCTCCCTGTGACCTCGTCGCTGTGCAACACGGACGGCCTGCTGGTGACCAGCAGCATCAAGGAGGCAGCTGGAGCCTTCCCAGGCTTCTCCTATGGACCCGCTGACGGCTTCATGTGAGGGACTCCTCTATCTTCATCACCTCTATTGATGGGAACAAATAGAGACACAGGCAAGAGACAGGCACCATGTACTGTATGAGTGGTGTGGGAGGTGTTCATGGTCTGTTAATAAACCCCTTGAACCTGCCTGAGAGGAAAAGGGGGGAGGGGGGGTCTAGAACTCCAGATCTCCTGGGATTGTTGCATGAGAGGTGTGCATCACATGGGACTCCAATCTTCAATACCAATGACCCTACTTACCTGATGCAAAGTGTGCCAAGGTGGGACGTTGTTTCGTACTACAGGGAGAAAGGCTGTTTCTCTCTAATCGCTGTGGACCACGACCACTGTCGGAAAGAAGAGTGAAGTGGCAGTACTGCTACCGATCATTCTGTATATATACTGAAGACTTACATGTCACAAGGCATTTGTTGTCGTTTGTTGTGTGAATGCTGGATTGCACTTGAGGCATTAATGGTGATTGCATTGTTTAAGCATCCACTCTGTCTCATGTTCAGCTGCATATCTGTTCACCCTCAATCATTCTATTGATCTGTTCACCCTCAAAATCATACTATTGATCTGTTCACCCTCAAAATCATTCTATTGATCTGTTCACCCTCAAAATCATTCTATTGATCTGTTCACCCTCAAAATCATTCTATTGATCTGTTCACCCTCAAAATCATTCTATTGATCTGTTCACCCTCAAAATCATACTATTGGTCTGTTCACCCTCAAAATCATACTATTGATCTGTTCACCCTCAAAATCATTCTATTGATCTGTTCACCCTCAAAATCATTCTATTGATCTGTTCACCCTCAAAATCATTCTATTGATCTGTTCACCCTCAAAATCATACTATTGATCTGTTCACCCTCAAAATCATACTATTGATCTGTTCACCCTCAAAATCATACTATTGATCTGTTCACCCTCAAAATCATACTATTGATCTGTTCACCCTCAAAATCATACTATTGATCTGTTCACCCTCAAAATCATACTATTGATCTGTTCACCCTCAAAATCATACTATTGATATTTTCACCCTCAAAATCATACTATTGATCTGTTCACCCTCAAAATCACACTATTGATCTGTTCACCCTCAAAATCATACTATTGATCTGTTCACCCTCAAAATCATACTATTGATCTGTTCACCCTCAATCATACTATTGATCTGTTCACCCTCAAAATCACAATAGTAACATCTGTTCAACATCAAAATATATTAGCTAAACAAGTAGGAAAACACCAGAAATGATCAACGTGAAATAAGTTTGTTTTGGATCAAATAAGGTATCATTGTACCATCTGACCTTAATTCTGCTGGTCACCACTTTTTCTCCACATGCAGACAATGTTGGAAGCCAAAAAATTACAATGTATAGAAAGCAGACACAAAATATTGTATTTTACAAGAAATCTGCAATATTATTTCATGTTATATTATCTGTATCTGACCAAAAAGTCCATTGGTTTTCCATTTCCAGGTACTGTTCATTTTACGACTATATTTCAGTCAGAGTAATCATAAAGTAGTCTTTTAAAAACACTTTTTTCCCACTCGACTCCTTAACAGAAAGAAAATATAAATATATTACCAAGCTCTAAATATGTAAAACTTATTTATACATCTAAAAAGAAATGTACTCCCTAAGTGGGGAAAAATGTATTATGTTCTAACCTTTGTTCTTCTCATGCCTGCACTTTTACACATTTACGCTCCTAAGACTGTGTTGACAAGCTGTTTGTAGACGTAATATATTTGTGTCATAAATACAGAAGATGGGGTTAAACAATATTAGGTCTTCTGCTGTAAGAGCACATATCAATCATTGTTATTCTTGTGAGTGAAAGTGATTGCTGTTTTGCTGGCAAAACACTAGAGAATCCATTAGATTGTTATGTATAACCATTTGCATCGTGTACAGAACTCCAGCTAGACTGATAGAAAGGAACTGTTGAATGTCTGTCATTTTGTAAAGTGTGCCTGTCTGTCTCAGTCGTGTTAGGATAGGAAGTCCTGGTCTAGATCAGTGTTTTCCAAACTCAGTCCTGGGCCCCCCCCCACCCCACCCCAGGTGCACGTTTTGGTTTTTGCTCTAGAACTACACAGCTGATTTAAAATAACCAACTCATCAAGCTTTGATGATTAGAATCCGCTGTGTAGCGCTAGGGCAAAAACCTGGTTGGGTTTGGGGGAACCCTGGACAAGACAACAACCTGAAAAGTTGTGCTGCTGCAATGTTGAGAGCTTAGACTGAAATGACTCTTCGTAGATAGTGCTACAGCCATTCATTTACTGATGGCCATGAATAGTGTAATAAAAATCACAGGCTTTCTCTATGTATATGTCATGACACATAGTGTACCGTATGTTTAAAGACCAGAGGACAAATTCCTAGAATTGATCAATTAAATAATGAATTGTAATCTCTTTTCACAATGGTAAATAAAATGTATTGACAATTCAAATGGAATGTATTAACCAAGTGTTTTTCTGGAGGCCAGTTTGATATTGAATCAAGGAGTTACAAGAAGATATATATTTAGAAAATGTGTGAAATGATGAGCCTTGGTAAGTAGTAGGCTAAAATAGTAGTCCATTTGACCTGACTAAGTACCATTCTTAGGAAAAAATTTTTTTTTAAATGTTCCGTTACATTTTGATTATTGGTGCTGCTCTTTTGGAAAAATAGGCTACATTCAATTATTATATTCCATATAATTTCATAAACATGTTTTAATGTAGAAACAAGTTCAGTGGTAAAACCAGGACAACCGCATCAAATAGAGATCACAACAGAGCCTCTACTTCAAAGGGGTTCCCAAACTTTCCTTTACACGACCCTCAAATTTCTGTTACATTTTAGAGTGTAGTCTAGACCAGAGAAGTGTAAAAAAAATGGACAAAACTCAAAAATGTATAGCTCTGAGCCCGGTTCTCCCAAAAGCATCTTAATAAGGCCAGGCAAGTTCATTTTGGGAACCCGGGCCCCGGTCCAGATTGAATCCTCAGGGTGAACCACACGCGTGCGTACGGCGTGCCATAAACAGTAAACACTTCCTGCCAAATAGTGGTCCCTAACAACAGACAAAGCGGTGTGGAATCAATACGAAGCCATTCAACAACAACAACAAAAAAACACATTACCCCAATGGTAAGGTACATTTGACTAACTCTAATCATATACCTAGCTATATAGTCTACATCTATGTTGGTGAATCTTTTTGAAACTTTGGAAGTGAAGTTCCAACACTCAGTTGGCTAGCTAGCCAGCTAACGTAGCTAAAAACAATACGCGAACTAGATAACACTTTCTAACCAACTCCTAGCTATAGCCCCGGAAACTTACCTGGGTTATTGCAATTAAATATAGATTTAAATATCTCCAATTATATTTATAACGTTTCAATGCCTCTTTGTTTTCATTTAGCTAAACGAGAAGCCACCTAACGTAGCTAAATAGTCATTTGTCTCTTATTTGCTAACTGGACCTCACTTTCGGGAAGCTAGCGTGACATCGCTAGCACCTTTTATTTCATGAAAATAACTTTTTTAGCTATGTGGAACCGGATCATTTTTACATTTTTCAATCAGTGTTGTTGCTAATGTGTGTAACGTTAGCTAACTTGGCACACACACACTTCTGTTTTGGCCATGCGTGCTAAATGATCTATGTCAAAGACCCCCGGCTAATTATTATAGAATGGAACTTGGATTTGCTGTGTTCTGTGTCACTTTTATAGGCATGTCGTAGCAGTGTGTAGGAAGAGAGATTCCAAGTATGCAGGAGGACATGGGACAAAGCAATGTGTAGTTACGGTGGGAAAAGTAGTCAACTGTAGGGTTGCCATTTAGTTGGGAATCGGAGGTGTCCGGTGCGAGAGAGGCAGGTTGAGGTGGCCAGGGTCAGAGTAGTGCAGAATATGTACAGGATGCTGAGGCATAGGGTGGATCAAGAGTGAAGGATTTTGAGAGGATCCCCGTGAATAGAAGGATAGGCCAATGTGTTTAGGGTTAGTACCCACAAATGGGCAACCCTACCTGAGACGGGACACTACCACTTAACACACCCTGTAACTATTCTGAAGTTAAATCTCGTACCCCCACATCTATTTCTGTGACTTATGTTCCATCTCTGCGGTACAGTTGATAACCATTGCTACGAATGCTAAGAAGCCAACCTTAATGAAACATACATTATCACTCATTCGCCTATCCTTATATATGTGTGTATGTATGCGTGTGTGTGTACCAGTCAAAAGTTTGGACACACCTACTCATTCCAGGGTTTCTTTATTTTTACTATTTTCTACATTGTAGAATAGTGAAGACATGAAAACTATGAAATAACACATATGGAATCATGTAGTAACCCCAAAAGGGTTAAATAAAAATATTTTATATGAGATTCTTCAAAGTAGCCACCCTCTGCCTTGATGACAGCTTTGCACACACCTGGCATTCTCTCAACCAGCTTCATGAGGTAGTCACCTGGAATGCATTTCAATTAACAGGTGTGCCTTGTTAAGTTGATTTGTGGAATTTCTTTCTTTCATTAATGCGTTTGAGCCAATCAGTTGTATTGTGACAAGGTAGGGATGGTATACAGACACAACCCTATTTGGTAAAAGACCAAGTCCATATTAGGGCAAGAACAGCTCAAACAAGCAGAGTGAACAAGTGCTCAGCATGTGTGGGAACTCCTTCAAGACTGTTGGAAAAAAATATTCCAGGTGAAGCTGGTTGAGAGAATGCCAAGAGTGTGCAAAGCTGTCATCAAGGCAAAGGGTGGCTATTTGAATAATCTAAAATATATCAAACATATTTTTGATTTGTTTAACACTTCTTTGGTTACTGCATGATTCCACATGTGTGTTATCATAGTTTTTTTGTCTTCAATATTATTTTACAATGTAGAAAATAGTAAAACAATTAAATGGTATGAAATAGTATCTTCTCCCCCTGTTGTCCACAAAGTGACAGGCTATTTTTATGTTTTTTTTTTACATTAGGAATTTCTCTAGTGAAGGTTCAGAGAACTGGCTACATCATAGCGTAATATCAGGGAATCACTGAGCATAGCAAGTTCCAGGTTACCTTCATAACAGCAGGTGCTGGGATTAGGTGGAGCTTACGTATGGTTTTCAAGACAGAGATGGTATTGGATTCACAATAGTCTCACGAGCCAGATCTTAACGGCGTATTAGGCTAGAGGCCAGATTCACAATAGGCCTAAATTCAATAGAAAATACCCAGGTCCGGTCCATTTGCAAACCTTTAAACCATCTTATTTTAAATTCCTATGTAAAAAAAATAATATATATATATATCAGTGTTACACTGCACTGCAGATGACGGGAATGTGCAGGCACAAATCACAACTTTGAATGTCTCAGAGAATGGACCTTTTTCCGAGAATTCATCTTTTAATCTGTATATAGTACCGCCTTTTCTGGGGGGGGGGCTTCTAAATATTGGCATGTTGGAGACATAGGAGGCCTTATGGATGTTACATCAACACTTTTGTTGTCATTTGGAATGTTTTTAAAACGTTTGCAGAAGGCATAGTATCTAATAGGGTGTTTCCTTATATATATATGTATGTATGTATGTATGTATGTATATATATGTATATATATATATGTGTGTGTATATATATGTCACTTAACCAAATACATTTGAACAAAGTTGTTCACAATTTCTGACATTTAATCCTGGTTAAGATTCCCTGTTTTAGGTCAGTTAGTCACCACTTTAAGGTAAGAATGTGAAATGTCAGAATAATAGTAGAGATAATTATTTATTTCAGCTTTTATTTCTTTCATCACATTCCCAGTAAGTCAGAAGTTTACATACACTCAATTAGTATTTGGTAGCTTAGCCTTTAAATTGTTTAACTTGGGTCAAATGTTTCGGGTAGCCTTCCACAAGCTTCCCACAATAAGTTGGGTGAATTTTGTCCCATTCCTCCTGACAGAGCTGGTGTAACTGAGTCAGGTTTGTAGGCCTCCTTGCTCGTACACACTCTTTCAGTTCTGCCCACAAATGTTCTATGGGATTGAGGTCAGGGCTTTGTGATGGCCACTCCAATACCTTGACTTTGTTGTCCTTAAGCCCTTTTGCCACAACTTTGGAAGTATGCTTGGGGTCATTGTCCATTTGGAAGACCCATTTGCGACCAAGCTTCAACTTCCTGATTGATGTCTTGAGATGTTGCTTCAATATATCCATATAATTATCCTACCTCATGATGCCATCTATTTTGCGAAGTGCACCGATTTCAAGTTTTTATAACAATCGATGATCTGCATTTTTGAACACCGATCACGGCCGATTACATTGCACTCCACGAGGAGACTGCGTGGCAGGCTGACTACCTGTTATGCGAGTGCAGCAAGGAGCCAAGATAAGGTGCTAGCTAGCATTAAACTTATCTTATAAAAAAACAATCAATCTTAACATAATCACTAGTTAACTACACATGGTTGATGATATTACTAGTTTATCTAGCTTGTCCTGCGTTGCATATAATTGATGCGGTGCCTGTTAATTTATCATTGAATCACAGCCTACTTTGCCAAACGGGTGATTTAACAAGCGCATTTGCGAAAAAAGCGCCTTTCTTAAAATCAATACCCAAATACAGTGGGGCAAAAAAAGTATTTAGTCAGCCACCAATTGTGCAAGTTCTCCCACTTAAAAAGATGAGTGAGGCCTGTAATTGTCATCATAGGTACACTTCAACTATGACAGACAAAATTAGGAAAATAAATCCAGAAAATCACATTGTAGGACTTTTTATGAATTTATTTGCAAATTATGGTGGAAAATAAGTATTTGGTCACCTACAAACAAGCAAGATTTCTGGCTCTCACAGACCTATAACTTCTTACAGAGGAGGAATGGGCCAAAATACCAGCAACAGTGTGTGTGAACCTTGTGAAGACTTACAGAAAACATTTGACCTCTGTCATTGCCAACAAAAGGTATATAACAAAGTATTGAGATAAACTTTTGTTATTGACTAAATACTTATTTTCCACCATAATTTGCAAATAAATTCATTAAAAATCCTACAATGTGATTTTCTGGATTTTTTTTTTGTCCCCTCATTTTGTCTGTCATAGTTGAAGTGTACCTATGATGAAAATTACAGGCCTCTCTCATCTTTTTAAGTTGGAGAACTTGCACAATTGGTGGCTGACTAAATACTTTTTTGCCCCACTGTATATAGTACCAGTCAAAAGTTTTAGAACACCTACTCATTTCTTTAGAGAGAGAGAGAAAATAGTGAAGACATCAAAACTATGAATTAACACATGGAATCATGTAGTAACCAAAAACAAATCAAATCAAAATATATTTTATTATGCTCAGTTTGGCCGTGAGGCCAAATCTAGGAAGAGCACCTCACATTAAGCATCTCCAATCCAAAATAAAATCTAGAATCGGCTTCCTATTTTCCAACACTCCTTCACTCATGCTGCCAAACATACCCTCATAAAACTGACTATCCTACAGATCCTTGACCTAGCCTCCAACACTCTACTCAGCCTATTACAGTGCCATCCGTTTTGTCACCAAAGCCCCATATTCTACCCACCACTGTACGCTCTCGTTGGCTGGCCCTCGCTACATATTCGTCGCCAAACCCGCTGGCTCCAAGTCATCTATACGTTTTTTCTAGGTAAAGCCTTGCCTTATTTCAGCTCACTGGTCACCATAGCATCACCCACCCGTAGCACATGCTCCATCCAGCAGGTATATCTCACTGGTCATTCCCAAAGCCAACACCTCCCTTGACCGCCTTTCCTTCCAGTTACCTGCTGCCAATGACTGGAACGAATTGCAAAAATCACTGAAGCTGGAGACTTTTATCTCCCTCGCTAACTTGAAGCATAAGCTGTCAGAGCAGCTTACCGATCACTGTACCTGTACACAGCCCATCTGTAAATAGCACACCCAACTACCTCATCCCCATATTGTTATTATCATTATATTTTTTTATTTTGCACCCCAGTATCGCTAGATGCACATCATCTGCACATCTAGCACTCTAGCGTTAATGCTAAATTGTAATTATTTTGCCTCTAGGGAGGTAAGGAAATAAATAGGCCATAATCTTACTACATTTACACACACTGTACATAGATTTTTCTATTGTGTTATTGACTGTACATTTGTTTATTCCATGTGTAACTCTGTTGTTTTTGTCGCACTGCTTTGCTTTATCTTGGCCAGGTCGCAGTTGTAAATGAGAACTTATTCTCAACTGGCCTACCTGGTTAAATGAAGGTGAAATATTATATATATATATATATATATTTGTAAATTAAAGAGTCTTGATGGTTCCAAGCTCTTCCCATTTAAGAATGATGGGGACCTTCAACGCTGCTGAAATGTTTTGGTACCCTTCCCCAGATCTGTGCCTCGGCACTATCCTGTCTCTGAGCTCTATGGACAATTCCTTTGACCTCATGGCTTGTTTTTTTTGCTCTGATATGCCTTATCAACTGTGGGACCTTATATAGACAGGTGTGTGCCTTTCCAAATCATATCCAATCAATTGAATTTACCACAGGTGGACTCCCAATCAAGTTGTAGAAACATCTCAAGGATGATCAATGGAAACAGGATGCACCTGAGCTCAATTTCGAGTCTCATAGGTTCTGAATACTTATGTAAAATAAGGTATTTCTGATTTTTATTACATTTGCTAACATCTTTTAACCTGTTTTCGCTTTGTCATAATGGGGTATTGTATGTAGATTGAGGGAAAACAATTATTTAATACATATTAGAATAAGACTGTAGTTTAATAATGTGTGGGGGGGAAAGTCAAGGTGTCTGAATACTTTCCTGAATGCACTGTAAACATACGGGTTGGTGGCTGAAAATGAGGTTAGATCTTATCCAGCAGACCACCTATTGATACGACAGCTTGCACCTGAACACCTAATGCCTCTGATATAATCCACAGACAATACATTTCCCTCAATGTAGGCTAGGTCACATGTAAGGAGGCACACTCACCTTAATCCACTTAACTGTAAACATTGGAGTGGTGGGGGGTCACGGTGCAACGTCAGTGCTGCACGTGTCTCACCTGTCTCACCTGCCCTCCCGTGCGGGTGATTAGACAAACTGTGCCCCCCCCCCCCGGTGGGGAGATATCGCGCCTCTGTTGATCAAATCCTACGATAGTAAGGAGGGCGGGGGTTGAACCGGAGATGTGTCAGGGGAGGATGGAGGGGGAAGGGATCACGGCTGGTCAAAAGGGAGGCTACTTAAAGCACTGGTCCTGTCCACTCACTCTGTACATACTGTTTTTTTGTCTGTCTGTATGCGTTTGTGTGAAGCAGTGTCCAGACGGCCTCCCCAAGAAGTAGAGAGTAGAGACATGTCAGGAGGAAGTGGCTCAGCGCATATGGACGACTCGCAGGACCTGCCTGACTTGCCGGTGAGTTCACACTTCACCCTGACATTTACCTTACTATCACCTCACACCTTAACATACACTAATGTTTACACCAGTGGCGGTTGGTGACGTTTTAAGATGCGGGAGGATGCAATTATTTTGTTATTTTTTTGATGAGCATGACCTTATCTATTACAGCGTATTGGATGACTGTTATTTATATTCCATTCACCCAGTTCAATGTAACAGCGATAGGTTTAGATTACTGCATGATACTCTAATTATCCCTATACCCATCATGAGGATGCTACAACCTAGCGTATGAATGAGAGTTTGCAACGTAGGTGCACACAGATTGACAGAAATTATAGTGTAATCAAGGTGATAGACAGTGACACATTCATTACCGCCTTGCACACTCTTGCCTGCATATAACTGATCTAGGGTGTAATCATTAGTCCAACAGTTGCAAAATTAGTTTCTACCGGACATATTCAGGTATGTTTATCCCCGTTTCATTTGCTTCAGTTTAAGAATAGTTTTTCAACAGAATAGGCGGAATGACTACATCCCTGATCACACGCAATCACAGTTCACTTTATTGTTTATATTTTTAAAATGTAACCTTTATTTAAACTTGGCAAGTCAGTTAAGAACAAATTCTTATTTACAATGACGACCTACACCTGCCAAACCCGGACGACGCTGGGCCCAATTGTGCGCCGCCTTAGGGTACTCTCAATCACGGCCGGTTATGATACAGCCTGTGATACAACTTTCATAGCAGCCACATTAATTTTGCTCGTTGTGTAATTCCTTCTCGCAGCTACACACTCTCCTCCTCTCACCTTTTCCCTTCGCTTGTGGACTTCAGTGCACAACACATTAGCTGTGTGTGACCAGGCGAAAACCAACTTTCCAAGGCATACCTTTATATCATAACCACTAACCGCTACACACAGCTTACATCGTTATCACCACATCAACTAACGTCATAGTCAACATAGCTACTAGAACTAACGCGTTATTAAATTAAAATTCTGTTTGTCTTTGATGATCTTGACCCACCTAAACGCACCATTTCTCCATGTTTTCACAAATCCTTGTAAAACCCTAGTTAATTTTTTGCTTTGACAGTAATTTCTGAAATGTATTGTTTATTTAATGTGGTTAGTGATTGATTCATTGTCACGTAGAGAAAAAATAAATATATGTATATATGGTGAAAATGTCACTTGAAAATACTATAAAGAAGCATGACACATCTAATATGGTCTTTGAACAGAAACACAATACAACTAATAGTAAGATAAAGATCAGATAAAGAGCTGGTTTTACTCTCTTTTATTTGTGGCGTTTGCGGTGGGAAATTGAGCTGGTCGAGCACCACATGTCAACTCAGTTACCCATAGACCGGCTAGAAATGTTTTTACTATTAACATTTTTGTTGTTGTAAAGCATGCATTCAATTGCCCCTCCCTGATGGACACAACAAGCTTCTATTTCCCCCTATCACAAGGGGCTTAATGGATGATTTAAGATGAAGTCGTCAACCCTGTTACGGTCTTCTGTGTTTATTTAGCACTTAATAGGCAGTTATTATAGTATTTCAACAACAAAAATGTATTTAACCTCTTGGAATGGGAAAACATTTTTTATTAAGTTGAATGTGCTCTTTGACAGAATATTAAAATGAGGTGAAATAAAAATTCACTAAATTGACTGCTCAAAAGGCACCTAATTGGTGGAATGATACTTGTAAGTGTTTGGAGACTAAAAGAAGAGCTGATGTCATTGATGTAAACCTATGTGTTGGACTTTTACAGACCAAGAAGGCCAGACATGAGCTGGACGTTGGACTGAACCAAGAGCCAAGGTCAGTTTTTAATTGTTTATTTTCTAACATTCAATGTTTTTTTTTTAAATGGAAAGTCACTCAGAATGAATAAGATGCATGACCAAAGGAGGAGATGTTTGACAGGGTCAGTCAGCTTTGTCACTCACACACTAGAATATTCTTGAGTGATAGTTTTTTTTCTCGTATTGTGGCTGTTAGTGGTCTTTCAAAGATTCTCCCGTTGAGGGCTAGACCGATAAGTGCGGATTGTTGAATAGTTTGATGGTCCGTTTAGATTGGACTCTCAGTACCACAGGTAATGCTGACCAGAGTATGTGAGCGGTACTGGAGCGCAGCGAGACCAATTTGACTGGAGTGCAGAGTGAAATATCCAAAGGCTGGAGCATCAGCCTTCTCGCCTGCTCCAGTAGCGCTCACCTCACGAGCTCAGGGCATGCCCGGCCCAGCATGCATCTGTAGTCTACTTGTGTGCTGCTATAGCCCCTTGCTTTAGCTACAGTCTTGGAGTTCGCTAAATATTTTCATCAAGAAATTGATAAAACACACAGGTGCTAAAACAAGGTGACTTACAAAGATGAGAACCAAGAGAAGGAGTGCAGTGATGTATTATCCACAACTAAAGAATCATTGTGGCATCTGAAAAGACACATATCCCCAAAGCATGATGGTGTACTTACTACGTGCACATGCTAAAAGAAAGGAATTCAGTTTGTAGATAATTATGTCATTGTAGCAAAGTATTTATAAACAAAAAAATCAGATCTCAGAATTTTTGTTTTACTATCTATATACAATAGGCCATAATTAATTTTGGCCCAATAGGCCTGGCATATTCCAACTTTTAAAGTGCTTTCTGTTATAATAGGATTATTTTGCGTGAAAACCTCTGCATTTCTGCCCAGCCTGGCAAGAGTGGCCAAAAGTGTGTTGAGCATCCCCAGTGACTGCTAGCGCGGAGGACATTCTCCACTGCTGTCTTGACTCCAGGCACAATCGCATGAGCCTGAAGCCACAGACTGGACAAACTCGTGTTTCTAGACATTTAATTCAAAGGCACTGTAGACTGAGCCAAATAAGATGGGTTTTTTTCCCATGTAATTTGTATTTAATTCAGCCTACACTACCAGTCAAAAGTTTGGACACCGACTCATTCATGGGTTTTTCTTTATTTGTACTATTTTATACATTGTAGAATAATAATGAAGACATCAAAACTATGAAATAACACATATGGAATCATGTAGTAACCAACAAAGTGTTTAACAAATCATAATATACTTTTCCTTCACTCTGCGATCCAACTCATCCCAAACCATCTCAATGGTCTTGAAGGAGTTCCCACATATGCTGAGCACTTGTTGGCTGCTTTTCCTTCACCCTGTGGTCCAGCTCATCCCAAACCATCTCAGTTGGGTTAAGGTCAGGTGATTGTGGAGGCCAGGTCATCTAATGCAGCACTCCATCCCTGTCCTTGGTCAAATAGCCCTTACACAGCCTGGAGGTGTGTGTTGGGTCATTGTCCTGTTGAAAAACAATTTATATTCCCACTAAGATGGGATGGTGTATCGCTGCAGAATGCTGTGGTATCCATGCTGGTTAAAAGTGTGCTTTGAATTGTAAATAAATCACTGACCGTGTCACCAGCAAAGCACCATCACACCTCCTCCTCCATGCTTCACGGTGGGGACCACACATGCAGCGATCATCCGTTCACCTACTCTGCATTTCTCAAAGACACGGCGGTTGGAACCAAAAATCTCTAATTTGGACTCATCCAATCAAAGGACATATTTTTTGGTTTCTTTGCAGCAATTCAACCACGAAGGCCTGATTCATGCAGTCTCAGTTGATGTTGAGATGTGTCTGTTACTTTTATTTGGGCTGCAATTTCCGAGGCTGGTAACTGTAATGAACTTATCCTCTGCAGCAGAGTTAACTCTGGGTTTTCCTTTCCTGTGGTGGTCCTCATGAGAGCCAGTTTCATCATAGCGCTTGATGGTTTTTGCGACTGCACTTAAAGAAACTTTCAGAGTACCCACATTTTTCTGCATTGACTTTTTCTTCATGTCTTAAAGTAATGATGGACTGTTGTTTGTCTTTGCTTATTTTATCTGTTCTTGCCATAAATATGGACTTAGCCCTATTTGGTAAAAGACCATCTTCTCTGTACCAGCCCTAACTTTTCACAACACAAATGATTGGCTCAAATGCATTAAGAAGGAAAGAAATTTGACAAATGAACTTTTAACAAGGCACACCTGTTAATTGATATGCATTCCAGGTGACTACCTCTTGAAGCTGGTTGAGAGAATGCCAGGAGTGTGCAAAGCTGTCATCAAGGCAAAGTGTGGCTACTTTGAAGAATCTCAAATATAAAATATATTTTTTATTTGTTTAACACTTTTTTTGGTTACTACATGATTCCATATGTGTTATTTCATTGTTTTGATGTCTTCACTATTATTCTACAATGTAGAACAAAGTCAAAAATAAAGAAAAACTCTGAAAAGCGTAGGTGTCCAAACTTATATAAACTAAAATTAAATGTTTTAAGTGCTGAGAGCTTTATGTCCCTACCAGCCTATTGTGTTGCACTCACAAATGCTTCACAATGTATTACTTTGTAGGCTATTGCCATGAAATTACAGCCTAAATAATACAGTGTAGTTCCTTCTTAGTCTCCCTGTCTGTTTGTCTCCTGACCTATTTACAGTGTTTATAGGCTACCTATTTTAAAATGGTGAGCTTCTTACATTCACCTTTTTCATGTTTATTCAAATAATTTTCATTCAAATCATATGGTTTGTTTTCAATACGAAATGGTAGGTCCAAGTAGTCACAATAATAGATGGATTGTTGGTTAAATAGTGATTTTTATAATGAATGGAGTGAATTTGGAGCGTCAGTTTTTATTTATTTATTTTATATTTTTCCCTGTTGACCTTCTTAGTCTCCCTGTCTGTCTCCTGACCTATTTAGATATTTTTAAAAGTGAGCTTCTTACAGTTTAATTTTTTTTTTGATTGTGAGCTTCTTACAGTTTCTATTTATTTATTTATTTGTATTTTTTCCCCTGTTGACTTTTTTTTAGCGGAGCAGTTGAAAAGGACGCTCATATATTCTGGTGCTGACTGTGCTGTGGGTAGGAAATAGGCTGTGATATTTGGTACATGGATGTCGATGTGTGTTTTTTTTTTTTAGGGGACTACGTGATGACCAGATCCCTCCTACTCTCTTCGGCTCAGGAGATCAGGACAATTCATACTCTACGTTGTCTAATGCCCAGCTTGATGGAGGTGAGTGGCTTCTAAGAGAAGATGTCTATCTATTGGGGTGTGAAGATCAGATGGAATCATACTGTCTGTTGAATAGACAACATCTGGTGGTTCATTGGTACAGATGGTTGACTGTTGGTTCAGTCTGGTTCAGACAGAGGAGTGAGGCCTTGGGCTTGTGACGAGTTCATAACTCTCTCTCACACACACACACACACAAACACACACACAGGTACGAGCAACACACCCTACACACAAACACACACCGGTACGAGCAACACACCCTACACACAAACACACACACCGGTACGAGCAACACACCCTACACACACACACACCGGTATGAGCAACACACCCTACACACACACACACCGGTATGAGCAACACACCCTACACACACACACACACACCGGTATGAGCAACACACCCTACACACACACACACCGGTATGAGCAACACACCCTACACACACACACACACACCGGTATGAGCAACACACCCTACACACACACACTGGTACGAGCAACACACCCTACACACACACACACACCGGTACGAGCAACACACACTACACACACCAGTACGAGCAACACACCCTACACACGTACGAACACCACACCCTACACACACACACACACACACCGGTACGAGCAACACACCCTACACACACACACACACACCGGTACGAGCAACACACACTACACACACCAGTACGAGCAACACACCCTACACACGTACGAACACCACACCCTACACACACACACCGGTACGAGCAACACACCCTACACACACACACACACACCGGTACGAGCAACACACACTACACACACCAGTACGAGCAACACACCCTACACACGTACGAACACCACACCCTACACACACACACACACACACACACACACACACACACACACACCGGTACGAGCAACACACACACACACACACACACACACACACCGGTACGAGCAACACACCCTACACACACACACACATCGATACGAGCAACACACTCCTTGGGTCTACACTCCCTTTTCATTTGTCATAATGAGAGCATGTTTTGTAAAAAAAAACATTCAATTAAGCTTAGCTACTGTTGTTCTTTTTTTCCCCAGCGGTGGCCAGCAGAGCGCTCACCACAACAACAGCCTCTGAATATAACTCCCACATCTACCAAGGAAGCAGGTAAATATCCTCTGTTGTGATTGGTTATTCAGTGTTTCCTGGTCCTGCGGAGCCAAATGGGTGCACAAGTTTTGTAATATCACTAACACGCCTGAAAATCTAAGGCGTGATGATGAGTTGTTTTGTTGAATCAAGTGTGATAGTGCTAAGACAAAAAACAAAATGTGCCCCCCTTTAGGTCCCCGGGACCAGGATTGGGAAACACCTTGTATGTTGGGACTTGCATGCCTGTTCAATTAAAACTTTATTGTTCCCGCAGGGAAATGCATGGTGCAGCCAGATGTAATCGGTGTTATGATGATTCTAGTTCTACTGTATAAATGCTAATGTAGGACTGTATCTGTGGAAAGTCTGTAGAGACCTTTTTATTGAGCATAGCTGTTCAGGACCCATGTTGCCCTACCAAGCAAAAAAGCAGTAACTGTTCATAGCGTGGAACTGAGAAATTTATTTACCTTGGTTTTCACAGTAACTTTATACAGTTACTGCTAACATGACCCCCATTTTCTCCAGAACACAATAGATGCAGGATACTTGTCCACATGATTAAGCATGTATTTAATGTAGCAAAATAATGACATTGAACTTTTTTTTTTTTTTTTGACCAAATTAGCAGTTATTGCCTTTTTGCTTGGTAGGGTAGCATATGTATCAAGTGTTTCAGAGTGAGGTTTGCTGATCTAGAATCAGGTCCAACCTGCGTAATGATATGATTCCATGTGATCAACAAGGCAAAACTGATCTTAAATCAGGGCTCCTAATTTGAGACTCTTGATAAATGCGGGCCTAGTTCTCCGTTGCATGCTATTAGGTAGAACTTTATTGCAAAATTCTGATAACTTTCCCAAAATGTCCAAGTTCCCCCCCCCCAAAAAAAATCCCGGTTGGAAGATTCAGGAAGGAATAAGCAGGAGAAATAACTAAAATATTTGGGGAAGGTTCCAGAATTTTGCAACCTTACTACAGTATGTCTGTGCATCTCTCCTCGTCTATCCCACAGACCAACAGTCACATCCTACACCACCAGCCAGGGTGCCTTTCCTCCTCTGGCCCAGGCTACAGTCTACACTGCCTTCCCTCAGGCAGGACAGACCCAGGCTACAGTCTACACTGCCTTCCCCCAAGCAGGACAGACCCAGGCTACAGTCTACACTGCCTTCCCCCAAGCAGGACAGACCTACGGCCTCCCACCATTTGGTCAGTCCCTCCGCTGCTCTAAGTCTTCTAATATAGTGTAAAGCAGGAATGGGCAATGGGGGGGCCCCCCCTTTTCGTTTTTATAGGCCTGCCCCCCCTTTTCGTTTTTATAGGCCTGCAGATTTAGGAGCAGAGTCGGGGGTTAGAATAGTAGAATAGACATGGTGCAATATGGAAACATGGTTGTGCATCTTATGTTCGTCACTGACACACTCAATTAGCCCATGTCAGCTAAAACATTTTTGACTGCTAAGTTAGTCTAGCGAGTTAGTCGCTCTCACTCAGATATCGTATTTAAAAACTGTAAACATTTCTCTCCACCTTTTTATAGTAAAATGTGTAGAATTGCAGAAAATTCGTTATAAAATCGCAAAATCTTCTCTCCGCCCCATGGCAAAATGTGTAGAATTGCAGGAGATGAACCCTAAAATGTATATTCATTTTCTCCCTGCTGTCAAGGGGGGAGGCTGCTAAAATGTGTTGCTCACAGTTCAAATTGTGCCGCCCCCCCCCCAATCAAAGATGCTAGACTCTTGTTGCATTTTCACCACTAATGGTTAAGGTTGGGATTGGAGAAGCTGATCCTAGATCTGTACCTTGGGGAAACTGATCCTAGATCTGTACCTAGGGGAAGCTGATCCTAGTTCTGTACCTAGGGGAAACTGATCCTAGATCTGTACCTAGGGGGAGCTGATCCTAGATCTGTACCTAGGGGGAGCTGATCCTAGATCTGTACCTAGGGGGAGCTGATCCTAGATCTGTACCTAGGGGGAGCTGATCCTAGATCTGTACCTAGGGGGAGCTGATCCTAGATCTGTACCTAGGGGGAGCTGATCCTAGATCTACGTCTTGCAACAAATACGTTTCAACTTTTTGACTGAAAAGTATTTATTTCTAACTTGTTTCCTTCTCTACATCTCTCTTCTTCTTTCCCGTTCTACCTCCTTTCGCTCGCTCCCTCCCTCAGGTGCTATGTGGCCAGGTATTAAGTCAGAGACTGGGCTGCCTGATGCAGCACCCTCTGTTGGCCAGCCTGGGTTCCTCAGCTTCAGGTCAGCATATACCTCAACCCAGCCAGACCCAGGCCATGTGCACTGCTCATACCCCAGCCAAGGCAAGCAATCTATCTCACTCAGTGCTGGAAAAGACTTATCGGTGCCAGCACATTCCTGATCGGTCCCATAGTGTGAACCAGGCAGTTTACTGGACACAACTATCAGGGGGCTAGAATTTAAACAGATGTGTTCTTGTACTTTTCACTACTGATGCTACTGCGAACCCTTGAGGGAAGGATCTTGAATAGTCAGTGTTGATTCCAGTCTTTTTGTTGTTGTTTTTGTTCTCCAGTGTTTTGACGTGTCTGTGTTTTGACGTGTCTCTCTATACAGAGCCTTCCCGTGCTGTGCGTGGTGACGTCACTATGCTGTTACGTGTCTAAGGGAGCAGCGTTGCCTAAGGGAGCAGCGGTGTCTAGTCTAGTGGAGCGGGCCTAATCTAGTGGAGCGGGCCTAATCTAGTGGAGCGGGCCTAATCTAGTGGAGCGGGCCTAATCTAGTGGAGCGGGTCTAATCTAGTGGAGCGGACATAATCTAGTGGAGCGGACCTAATCTAGTGGAGCGGGCCTAATCTAGTGGAGCGGGCCTAATCTAGTGGAGCGGGCCTAATCTAGTGGAGCGGGCCTGCGTCACAAATGGCACCCTGTTCCCTACATAGTGCACTACTTTTGACCAGAGCCCTGTAGTAGCCCCCCCCCCACCGCCACCCTCTTTTGCCCTCAGAACAGCATCAATTCGTCAGGGCATGGACTCTACAAGGTGTTGAAAGCGTTCCACAGGGATGCTGGCCCATTTTGACTCCAATGCTTCCCACAGTTGTGTCAAGTTGGCTTGATGTCCTTTGGGTGGTGCACCATTCTTGATACACACAGGAAACTGTTGAGGGTGATAAACTCAGCAGCGTTGCAGTTCTTGACACAAACTGGTGCGCCTGGCACATACTATCATACCCCGTTCAAAGGCACTTAAATCTTGTCTTGCCCAATCACCCTCTGAATGGCACACATACACAATCCATGTCTCAAGGCTTAAAAATCATCCTACATCTCCTCCCCTTCATCTACATGGATTGAAGTGGATTTAACAAGTGACATAAATAAGGGATCATAGCTTTCACCTGGTCAGTCTGTCATGGAAAGAGCAGGTGTTCTTGATATTTTGTCCACTCCGTGTAGAGGGAATTGTGGAAAAGGGATCTCATTTGGGATGCACCCTTGTTGTTTCACACTGATCTTCATGTCTCGTCTCTGTGTGTTTGTCCTGCTGCAGGAGTTCAGCAGCTATAACATCAACTCTCTGGGCCAGACCCAGTTCCCTCAGTACTACGCCCCGCCCCTTAGCTACCTCCCTGCCGGGCTGCCCAATGGCGAAGAGAATGGATCCAGTATGGGTGTGGCCGGGTATCCAGCTATAAAGACAGAGGGCAGTGCCTTGGCTGGACTGCCCAGCACTACAGGTACTTCAGCCGTTCCTCATAACAATAGCTACTAGTTACCGTTGGTACCAGTCACCATAGCTACTAGTTACCGTTGGTACCAGTTACCATAGCTGCTAGTTACCGTTGGTACCAGTTACCATAGCTACTAGTTACCGTTGGTACCAGTTACCATAGCTACTAGTTACCGTTGGTACCAGTTACCATAGCTACTAGTTACCGTTGGTACCAGTTACCATAGCTACTAGTTACCGTTGGTACCAGTTACCATAGCTACTAGTTACCGGTGGTACCTGTTACCATAGCTACTAGTTGCCGGTGGTACCCGTTACCATAGCTACTGGTTACCGGTGGTACCAGTTACCATAGCTACTGGTTACTGGTGGTACCAGTTAGCATAGCTACTGTACCAGTTACCATAGCTACTAGTTACCGTTGGTACCAATTACCATAGCTACTACTTACTGTTGGTACCAGTTAGCATAGCTACTGGTTACTGTTGGTACCAGTTAGCATAGCTACTGGTTACCGTTGGTATCAATTACCATAGCTACTTGATACCTGTGGTACCAGTTACCATAGCTACTAGCTACCCATGGTACCATTTACCATAGCTACTCGTTACCTGTGGTACTAGTATCGTCTTACCTTAGGACCATCCAGGTACTTCTGATACCTCCCGTTATAGGATTCACTCTGTCTTACTGTATGAATGCCAGTTCCATATTCATTGCATGTGTACATATACCTGGATGGATAGCACTGTGGGATCAAGTAGGAAGTTAAAATAGTTTTAGATTCTCTACATTGCCTTGATTATGGGCTTGTTAGGCCATATATAGCCTGTGTTCAACTTTCAGAAATATGGAGAGTTTAACATCTTTATGTGTGCAGTTTTTCAACTGTCAGTCTTCAACATGTCTGTGCCCTCTACCTCAGATACATGCCCACGTGAGAACCTCCCGACCGGCGTAGCCCTGCCTACAGGTGTGGCCCTCCCCACGGGGGCCCTGGACCAGGACGAGGCGGGGAGGAGGAACCCTGCTGGGAAGGCCAAGGGGAAGGCCAAGAAATCAGACAGCAACCAGCCTACTGACGCTGACCTGGAGGTAACGATAAGGCCCACATGAACACAGATATACACCATTCCTTCATACTCCGGTGATTCTCTTTAGGTCTCCGCTCTACTAAAATGTGTTCTTGTTTAATATATTCATGTTATTTTATAAGATCCTGGAATCATGAAAATGTTTTTCTGATTAATGCCTTAGTTACTGACCCCATTTGTCGTCTTCCCCTCTCTTTCAGCGAATCTTTCTGTGGGATCTGGATGAAACGATCATAATTTTCCACTCTCTGCTCACTGGGTCCTTCTCTCAGAAGTTTGGCAAGGTATATCCAAATCATCTGTGTCATATTTTGAGCCATCGTGTTATTCAAGGCAGTACAGTGCATTCGGAAGGTATTCTGACCTTTTCCACATTTTGTTACGTTACAGCCTTAATGTAAAATGGATTCAATAGTTGTTTTTTTCCCCTCATCAATCGACACACAAAAACTGAAATATCAGATTTACGTAAGTATTTTTACTCCTTTACTCCTGCACCTTCTTGGGTATGACGCCACAAGCTTGGCACACCTGTATTTGGGGAGTTTCTCCCATTCTTCTCTGCAGATCCTCTCAAGCTCTGTCAGGTTGGATGGGGAGCTTTGCTGCACAGCAACATTCAGGTCTCTCCAGAGATGTTCGATCGGGTTCATGTCCGGGCTCTGGCTGTGCCACTCAAGGACATTCAGAGACTTGTCCCGAAGACACTCCTGCATTGCCTTGGCTGTGTGCTTAGAGTCGTTGTCCTGTTGGAAGGTGAACCTTCACTCCAGTCTGAGGTCCTGTGCTCTCTGGAGCAGGTTTTCATCAAGGATCTCTCTGTACTTTGCTCCGTTCATCTTACCCTCAATCCTGACTAGTCTCCTAGTCCCTGCCACTGAAAAACATCCCCACAGCATGATGCTGCCACCACAATGCTTCACCTTAGGGATGGTGCCAGGTTTTCTCCCAACGTGATGCTTGGCATTCAGGCCATAGAGTTGAATCTTGGTTTCATCAGACCAGAAAATCTTGATTCTCATGGTCTGAGAGTCCTTTTGTTTCCTTTTGGCAAACTCCATGTGGGCTGTGATGTGCCTTTTACTGAGGAGTGGCTTCCGTCTGGCCACTCTACCATAAAGACCTGATTGGTGGAGTGCTGCAGAGATGGTTATCCTTCTGGAAGGTTCTCCCATCTCCACCGGGGAACTCTGGGGCTCGGTTAGAGTGGCCATCAGGTTCTTGGTCACCTCCCTGACCAAGGCCCTTCTCCCCCGATTGCTCAGTTTGGACCGGCTACCAGCTCTAGGAAGAGTCTTGCTGGTTCCAAACTTCTTCAATTTAAGAATAATGGAGGCCATTGTGTTCTTGGGGACCTTCAATGCTGCAGAAATGTTTTTTTGTTACCCTTCTCCCAAATCTAAAAACCCGTTTCCGCTTTGTCATTGATGAGGGACATTTTTTAGAATAAGTCTGTAAACGTAACAAAATGTGGAACAAGTCAATAGGTCTGAATAATTCCCGAAAGGCTTAAGATTAATTTGTAGTTTAAATATGATCAGATGGCTTTCCTTCTTGCTAACCTTTGTCCCTCCTCTGTATTTGGGGGATGATTAATAGAGATACATTAATCTATTGATGGGTGATCCGATTTCTATTCATATAAATGTTGGGGTTGTGTAGGACTCCGACACTGTGCTGAACCTGGGCCTTCAGATGGAGGAGCTGATCTTTGACCTGGCAGACACACACCTCTTCTTCAATGACCTGGAGGTAGCTACCTGCAGTGATAGTCTTCTCTGACGACTCACTGTCTGTCTCGAAGAGCTTAACAGTCAGAAGAGGCTAGGCATGTGGCAGCTAGCAACTTTATGTGTTGAATTAAGTTCTAACGCTGTTGCAGTTAGCTGTCGTTGGTGTGAGCTAGTGATAGTGTCACAGAATTGTATTTTTTATTTATTTTCCCTTTATTTAACTAGGCAAGTCAGTTAAGAACAAATTCTTATTTTCAATGACGGCCTAGGAACAGTGGGTTAACTGCCTGTTCAGGGGCAGAACGACAGATTTGTACCTTGTCAGCTCGGGGATTAGAACTTGCAACCTTTCGGTTACTAGTCCAACACTCTAACCACTAGGCTACCCTGCCGCCCCTGACAGAATGTTGGATTGAATGGGGACGATTTTCGACTAAATGGTTGACACCCCCCCCCCCCCCCCCACACTTTTCCTTTTCTCTTCTTAGGAGTGTGATCAGGTTCATGTTGAAGACGTAGCCTCTGATGACAACGGACAGGATCTGAGGTGTGTCTGTGACGCTACTGTCAACAACCAAGACGTTCAGATACCCTCCTTTGTTCGGAGGTCACATACAAACCTCTCTGTATGATGATGATGATGATGATGATGATGATAGTCCAATGTAATAATGCTTTTATGTCCACCAACAGAGTCCCTACTTTCCTAACTAGCAACATACAAAACATCTTATCTCTCCTAACTAGCCACATACAAAACATCTATCTCTCCTAACTAGCCACATACAAAACATCTATCTCTCCTAACTAGCCACATACAAAACATCTATCTCTCCTAACTAGCCACATACAAAACATCTTATCTCTCCTAACTAGCAACATACAAAACATCTATCTCTCCTAACTAGCCACATACAAAACATCTATCTCTCCTAACTAGCAACATACAAAACATCTATCTCTCCTAACTAGCCACATACAAAACATCTATCTCTCCTAACTAGCCACATACAAAACATCTATCTCTCCTAACTAGCCACATACAAAACATCTATCTCTCCTAACTAGCAACATACAAAACATCTATCTCTCCTAACTAGCCACATACAAAACATCTATCTCTCCTAACTAGCCACATATAAAATATCTATCTCTCCTAACTAGCAACATACAAAACATCTATCTCTCCTAATTAGCAACATACAAAACATCTATCTCTCCTAACTAGCAACATACAAAACATCTATCTCTCCTAACTAGCAACATATAAAATATCTATCTCTCCTAACTAGCAACATATAAAATATCTATCTCTCCTAACTAGCCACATCTCTCTCTCTCTCATTCCTCCTATCAGCGCCTACAACTTCCTAGCGGATGGCTTCCACAACCCCAGTGGTGTAGGCGCCGCCACAGGAGTCCAGGGCGGGGTGGAGTGGATGAGGAAACTGGCCTTCCGTTATCGTCGCCTGAAGGAGATCTACAACGGATACAAAGGGAACGTGGGAGGTGAGATCCGTGTCAACTCTGTATTTGTGTTCAACTTCTAAATAATCACCTGACTGGGACTTGCTGGGAAAACCCTTATGGCATGATGTACACAGTCCTCACGAGTTACATTTTAAATAGTTGCTACAATATTTATCTATTTTGTGACTATTTGAGATGTTAGTTAGCAAATTATGTGTTCAAATAAAATAAAAACATGTGCCTCTGTGTGCTTTCGTCTGTTACCATATTTCCTGGAAGAGTATTCATGTTCATTGAAGGAATAACATACTTGTATTAGTTGCTTACTGGAATCTAGAATCTATCCAGACATTTATCTAGTAATCTATCAAATCCTGATTTTTTAAAAATTTTTATTTAACCCGGTAAATTGACTGAATACTCATTTACAGCAACGACCTGGGGAATAGTTACAGGGGAGAGGAGGGGGGATGAAAGAGGCTATTGGAAGCTGGGGATGATTAGCTGGCCATGATGGTTTTAAAGGCCAGATTGGGAATTTAGCCAGGACACCAGGGGTTAACACCCACTACTCTTACGATAAGTATCATGGGATCTTTAGTGACCACAGAGAGTCAGGACAACTGTTTAATGTCCAATCCGAAAGACGGCAACCTACACAGGACAATGTCCCCAATCATTGCCCTGGGGCATTGGGATTTATATATGTCGCCCGTCAACACCACTTCCAGAAGCGTCTGGTTTCCCATCCAGATGTGGTAAAAACAATTATAAACGGAGTGTTTCGGGCCCTGAATTCTGATTGGCTGAAAGGGTATTGTTCTAATTATGTTGGTAACCAGTTTATAAATATAATAAGGCACCTCTGGGGTTTGTGGTATATGGCCAAAAGTATGTGGACACCTGCTCATCGAACATCTCATTCTAAAATCATGGGCATTTAATATGGAGTTGGTCCCCCCCCTTTGCTGCTATAACAGCCTCCACTCTTCTGGGAAGGCTTTCCACTAGATGTTGGAACGTTTCTGCGAGGACTGGCTTCCATTCAGCCACAAGAGCATTCGTGAGGTTGGGCACTGATGTTGGGCGATTAGGCCTGGCTCGCAGTCGGCGTTCCAATTCATCCCAAAGGTGTTCGATGGGGTTGAGGTCAGGGCTCTGTGCAGGCCAGTCAAGTTCTTCCACAACGATCTCAACAAGCCATTTCTATATGGACCATGCTGTGTGCAAGGCGGCATTGTCATGCTGAAATAGGAAAGGGCCTTCCCACAAAGTTGGAAGCACAGAATTGTTCAAGAATGTTGTAGCATTTAAAATTTTGAATTTTACCTTTATTTAACTAGGCAAGTCAGTTAAGAACAAATTCTTATTTTCAATGACGGCCTAGGAACATTAGGATTCCCCCTTTACAGGAACTAAGGGGCCTAGCCCAAACCATTAAAAACAGGCCCAGACCATTATTCCTCCTCCACCAAACTTTATAGCTGGCACTATGCATTCGAGCAGGTGTTCTGAACCCAGATTTGTCCGTCGAACTGCCAGATGGTGAAGCGTGATTCATCACTCCAGAGAACGTGTTTCCACTGCTCCAGAGTCCAATGGCAGCAAGCTTTACACCACTCTAGCCAACGCTTGGCATTGCGTATGGTTATTTTAGGATTGTGTGCGGCTGGAAACCCATTTCATGAAGCTCCAGACAAACAGTTCTTGTGCTGACATTGCTTCCAGATGCAGTTTGGAACTATGTAGTGAGTGTTGCAACCGAGGACAGACTATTTTTACGCCCTTCAGCGCTCGGCGATCCCGTTCTTGTGAACTTGTGGCCTACCACTTTGGGACTGAGCTCTTGTTGCTCCTAAATGTTTCCACTTCACAATAACAGCACTTACAGTTGACCGGTGCAGCTCTAGCAGGGAAGACATTTGACAAACTGACTTGTTGGAAAGGTGGCATCCTATGACGGTGCCATATTGAAAATCACTGAGCTCTTCATAAGGCCATTTTACTGCCAATGCTTGTCTATTGAGATTGCATGGCCGTGTGCTCGATTTTATACACCTGTCAGCAAAGGGTGTGGCTGAAATAGAAGAATCCACTCATTTGAAGGGGTGTCCACATACTTTTGTAAATATAGTGTACTATGGCTAAGGGCTGTATCCAGGCACTTCGCGTCGTGCTCACCTCTCTCCTACAGGCCTGTTGTGGTAGAAACGCCTCTAACCTCTCTCCTACAGGCCTGTTGTGGTAGAAACGCCTCTAACCTCTCTCCTCCAGGCATGCTGTGGTAGAAACGCCTCTAACCTCTCTCCTACAGGCCTGTTGTGGTAGAAACGCCTCTAACCTCTCTCCTACAGGCCTGTTGTGGTAGAAACGCCTCTAACCTTCACTCCTACAGGCCTGTTGTGGTAGAAACGCCTCTAACCTCTCTCCTCCAGGCCTGTTGTGGTAGAAACGCCTCTAACCTCTCTCCTCCAGGCCTGCTGTGGTAGAAACGCCTCTAACCTCTCTCCTCCAGGCCTGCTGAGTCCCATGAAGAGGGAGCTGCTCCTCCGGCTCCAGTCTGAGATGGAGAATATGACGGACGCCTGGCTCAGCACAGCACTCAAATCCTTGCTGCTTATCCAGTCCAGGTCAGCACAGTGAGTTTGACATTTAGAGAGTTTATTCTCATCTTCCAGTTTTTTTTTTACTTGATATTTTTTATTTAGGTCAGACTGTATATAGTTATTTTTTTTGTGTGTCCTTCCTCTTCTCTCGCGTGTGTTTGTGTGTCCTTCCTCTTCTCTCGCGTGTGTTTGTGTGTCCTTCCTCTTCTCTTGCGTGTCCGTGTGTGTGTCCTTCCTCTTCTATCGCGTGTCCGTGTGTGTGTCCTTCCTCTTCTCTCACGTGTGTGTGTCCTTCCTCTTCTCTCACGTGTCCGTGTGTGTGTCCACAGGGGTAAGTGTATGAATGTCCTGGTGACGACCACCCAGCTGGTGCCTGCTCTGGCCAAAGTGTTGCTCTATGGTCTTGGGGATGTCTTCCTCATAGAGAACATCTACAGCGCTACCAAGATAGGTAAACAGAGCACACACACACACACACACAGCACACACACAGCACACACATGGAGCACACACAAACAGAGCACACACACACACACAGAGCAAACACAGCACACACACAACACACACAGCACACACACACACAGCACACACACACAGCACACACAGAGCAAACACAGCACACACAGCACACACACACACACAGCACACACACACTGACCTTAACAGATGTTTAACTTAGCTGTTGGGTTTAAATGGATACTTTGCCAAAATCACAATGTGGCCCTTTATCTACTAGCTATGCTAGCAGATACCATAGGCCTCTAGACATTGTGCTAACACTAGTTAGCATTGGCTTGCGAAACTACCTCTAAAATGTCATCCAAAAGTTAATCTGACTCTGGAGAAGTCTATACAGGGCCCCGTTGCCAAAAATTCCCAGGTATACCTTAGAAATATTTGTATTTGATCCCAAATTGGATGAACTATATTAACTCCAGTTGCTCTTCCTGTGGTCTTTCCTTCCGTAGGGAAAGAGGGCTGCTTTGAGCGCATCGTCTCTCGTTTTGGGAAGAATGTGACCTATGTGGTTATTGGAGACGGCCGTGATGAGGAATTCGCGGCAAAACAGGTATGCTTAGTGCCTTAGGGAATCGCTTTTAGGACTGCATATTCTTAGGGGTACGATCAAAGCATGTTGGCAACTTATTAAAACGGAACAAACAGCTAGGAATATTTTATTCTTTGTTGCATACAGTATGTCAAATACTTCTGCTGTTCACCAAATACTTCTGTTATTTACCAAGTACTTCAGTTATTCACCAAATACTTCTGCTGTTCACCAAGTACTTCTGCTGTTCACCAAATACTTCTGTTATTCACCAAATACTTCTGTTATTTACCAAATACTTCTGCTGTTCACCAAATACTTCTGCTGTTCACCAAATACTTCTGCTGTTCACCAAATACTTCTGTTATTTATGAAGTACTTCTGTTACTCACCATATACTTCTGTTATTTACCAAGTACTTCAGTTATTAACCAAATACTTCTGCTCTACACCAAATACTTCTGCTGTTCACCAAATACTTATGTTGTTCACCAAATACTTCTGTTATTCACCAAATACTTCTGCTGTTCACCAAATACTTCTGCTGTTCACCAAATACTTCTGCTGTTCACCAAATACTTCTGCTGTTCACCAAATACTTCTGCTGTTTACCAAATACTTCTGCTGTTTACCAAATACTTCTGCTGTTCACCAAATACTTCTGCTGTTTACCAAATACTTCCGCTGTTTACCAAATACTTCCGCTGTTTACCAAATACTTCCGCTGTTTACCAAATACTTCTGCTGTTCACCAAATACTTCTGCTGTTCACCAAATACTTCTGCTGTTCACCAAATACTTCTGCTGTTCACCAAGGCCCTGATTCCAGGTTTAAACTGTTACATGTGGTCTCAGTTCCATAATGATTCCGATAGGCTACATGTCCCACATTATTGCACAACATGATCTATAATATGATCCACTCATGCTAGCGACCCTCAGGAACAACTACACAGAGGAAGGGAAGGTAAACGGAATGGAATGATGCTAAATGTAAGCTACAAATTTAAAACCGTTATAAATGTATGTGGGCATTACTGATGGTGGCTCCCGATAGTGGCTAATATTTAACATGATACAAATTGGAAAATAAAACAAAGAAAAACCTGGGCATAATTAAAACATTGTAATGAGTTTACATCAACTCAGCAGGTTCATCCCTACAGAAGCCTATAGCTTGGGTGTCCAAATTTAATCCACTCAAATTACGAGGGCACACAATTACAATTCTGAGTAACAGCACAGCTATTTTATAGCCTATTTCACGGTGGAAAAGGATCTGCAATACAGCGTAGCCTAGTGGTTAGAGCGTTGGACTAGTAACCGAAAGGTTGCAAGTTCAAATCCCCGAGCTGACAAGGTACAAAATCTGTCGTTCTGCCCCTGAACAGGCACTTAACCCACTGTTCCTAGGCCGTCATTGAAAATAAGAATTTGTTCTTAACTGACTTGCCTGGTTAAATAAAGGTAAAATAAAAAAAATTATGGTTTCACATTCATCTCCGGGGAATCATCAGTACAAATCATCTAAAACAATTGCTTTGTGGATTTACAATCCCCTTCTCCAAATCGATTTACTCATTTACCTAGGTCTTATCAATAACTCTTATCTATTATACATTACCGCGCATGGAGAATGCTGTTATTTGTATCGCAAAAACATAAAGTAGAGGATGCCTTTTTCCACTTGGAGCCGGTAGGTTCGCTCAACCTGATTCATGGTTTCCTCGCGCATGAAGCCGGTGGAATTTTATAATGAAATGAAGTCAAGGTCAGAATAGAGTATATCTGTAGACACAACTCCCGCCATACCTTTTCATTTCTTAGATCTCCGACCCTGAACGAATAGCGGGTGAATAGCATGCTAGTCTCAATCTTAAATTCAAGGTCAGAATGTGCATTTAAATCAAATTAAAAAAGAATTATGTTCCATTTTATGCACTTAAATTCAGGCTCGGAATCAGGGCACATGTACTTCTGCTATTCACCAATTACACTCAGCACTGCAGTAAATAAGACTTGGGAGTATTGATTTGACTGGTGGTTCTTCATGCCGTCTCCCTGCTCTCTTTGCAGCACAACATGCCTTTCTGGCGTATCACCACCCACGGGGACCTGGTATCCCTCCATCAAGCCCTGGAACTAGACTTCCTGTAGAACGGAAGGAATGGAGGTTAAGACACAAAGGGAAACGTGTGTGTGTGTGTGTGTGTGTGTGTGTGTGTGTGTGTGTGTGTGTGTGTGTGTCCAACCCTTCTGTTCGCTTGTGGAGTGACATTATAAGCTGAGTGTCCTCAGCTCCACACCAGCCCTCAAACTCACACACCCTTTACACACCTGCTGGCTGTAGTCTGTCGCTCTTTTCCCTGTGTGATGGCCGTGGACTGATCTGTGGTGGACTTTGGGGTGGCAGTGGCTGGGAAGCAGACTGGACAGACAGACCTACTCTCTGATGTAGAGCTCCTCTCAAGCAACACTCTCCATATGGCAGCTATCCTCCAAAGACTGAGCCTGATCACTGGGGCATAGCAGCAGCGACCGACCGACGCCGACAGGCAGGACATGACTAAAAATGAAGACCGTTCCCATATCCCTCTCTGAAGTGTCTGTAGTCTCTGGCTCCACAACCCACAGGCTGTTTTCCTCTGTTCTCTCTCTGACTTGCATCCCAAATGGCACCCTATTCCCTATGTAGTGCACTACATTTGATAGGGCCTAGTGCTCTCATCAAAAATTGGTGCACTACATAGGGAAAAGGGTTCCATTTGGGCCTCTTGTTAGTGGATCGACTAAAGCAAAAGGTCTGCAGCCCTGTCTGGCATCCCGGACGGACCCTTCTGGTTGTTTAGACCTTACACTTTTACTATTTTTCCAAATTCTCTTTCTGTAGGGTAGCTATTCATGAAAGTACAATGTCACTTCGAATGTTTTTTATAATTTGTAGTTTTAAAAGGTTGTTTTGCATTCCAAATGACTTGAGGTATCATTGATTAGGGTTGGTAATAATTTTAGTCTTTTCAAAGCATATGATTGGATGACTACTTAAGAATGACCTTCAATTGACCTTCTGGATGTAACCTTTCCACTAGTTCACTAACAGTACTGACATGTTCTCCATAGACACCTCCGCTGTCCTGACCTCTCCACTGTGTCACGGGCTTCAACAGCCTAACCGACTTCTGTGCTCTTTTTTACATAAACTGATGTGTGGTCAGAATGACTCAATGAAGACCCTAACAAACCTGTATTCCACTGCATGGTATCAAGGACGCCAGGTTACTATGTAGTTAATCATAAGAACAGCCAATCCAGGCGTTTTCTGTGAGAAACAGCCAATCCAGGCGTTTTCTGTGAGAAACAGCCAATCCAGGCGTTTTCTGTGAGAAACAGCCAAACCAGGCCTTTTCTGTGAGAAACAGCCGAACCAGGCCTTTTCTGTGAGAAACATCCGAACAAGGCCTCTCTGTGAGAAACAGCCGAACCAGGCCTTTTCTATACATTTACATCTAAGAAACCAAGGATGGGCCTTCGAAACAATGTGCATCTTCATCCGCGTGACGCTGATGTTCACACATGTCATCATAACCTGTGGAAGAAACCCTCCCCTTGGAGTAGCTGTTCCTCAGAGCACAACCCTCCCCTTGGAGTAGCTGTTCCTCTGAGCACAACCCTCCCCTTGGAGTAGCTGTTCCTCAGAGCACAACCCTCCCCTTGGAGTAGCTGTTCCTCAGAGCACAACCCTCCCCTTGGAGTAACTGTTCCTCAGAGCACAACCCTCCCCTTGGAGTAGCTGTTCCTCAGAGCACAACCCTCCCCTTGGAGTAACTGTTCCTCAGAGCACAACCCTCCCCTTGGAGTAGCTGTTCCTCAGAGCACAACCCTCCCCTTGGAGTAGCTGTTCCTCAGAGCACAACCCTCCCCTTGGAGTAGCTGTTCCTCAGAGCACAACCCTCCCCTTGGAGTAGCTGTTCCTCAGAGCACAACCCTCCCCTTGGAGTAGCTGTTCCTCAGAGCACAACCCTCCCCTTGGAGTAGCTGTTCCTCAGAGCACAACCCTCCCCTTGGAGTAGCTGTTCCTCAGAGCACAACCCTCCCCTTGGAGTAGCTGTTCCTCAGAGCACAACCCTCCCCTTGGAGTAGCTGTTCCTCAGAGCACAACCCTCCCCTTGGAGTAACTGTTCCTCAGAGCACAACCCTACATGTCTTTGAATTCCTGCAAAAGAGACTTAAAAGCAGTTGGCTGGAAGGGATGGCACAATCACACACGTTATATTAAATATTATATTAAATACAGTGGAATTGTTATCTGTTATTGGTCAATACTGGAAATGATGTTAAGACCAAGAAGTCACGGGAGATTTGTCTGGCCAAGATTTCCTCACAACATGACAGATAATTAGCATCACAAAGATCACGTGTTGTCATTGATAAATGGAAATGTTTCTGTGTCTCTGTTGTAGAATCGATCTCTAGTTGATTTTCCTCCATTTGAATCGTGAGGGTCACACAAAACTCCATTATTTCATAGTGGGGGTGTATTGGGACCTCTAAATGTGCCATTGATTGTACAGGACCGGCTGCCCAAAAAATATTGGCCTACTGCCACTGTGTAGCCAGTCAGTCTACCCTTGTCATTAGGGTAGACTGGGGGGAGGGGGGGGCAGCAGCATGTAGCTGGTCAAGAGGTGGTTAGAGGGTTGATGTTATGAATCCCTGGTCCATGTGAGATTACAATTGAACAATACTGAGCCCGACGATGCCGATCATTTTGACACTTACGGCTTGACCAGTAAGAATGTTTTTCTTGTGTATGTCTTTGTGTGTCTGTATATATGCATACTGTGCCTTTTTTCTCAACATTCTCTATTATTATATATATATACATGCGTGTGTGTGTGTGTGTGTGTGTGTATATACATGCGTCATCTCTACAGGAAATACTTCAGATGTGTTAAACACATGATCAAACATGGTTGTTACACACTTGAGTTGAAGTGTTTAATTTTCCGACACCTACTTTTTTTTTATACCGTTATTCATCTGCTGAAACCTTTTCTTTAACCATCAGTAACCATTTCCGTGTTGCTATGTGATTTAAAAATATATATTTTCTCTCCCTTACAGTTCAGTTTTTATTTCTTGTTTTGATTTGATTGTCCTGTCGATACATACATGCTGAAATGCTCTGCTCTCAAGACGAGTCACAGCCGAAATGCTCTGCTCTCAAGACGAGTCACAGCCGAAATGCTCTGCTCTCAAGACGAGTCACAGCCGAAATGCTCTGCTCTCAAGACGAGTCACAGCCGAAATGCTCTGCTCTCAAGACGAGTCACAGGCGAAATGCTCTGCTCTCAAGACGAGTCACAGGCGAAATGCTCTGCTCTCAAGACGAGTCACAGGCGAAATGCTCTGCTCTCAAGACGAGTCACAGGCGAAATGCTCTGCTCTCAAGACGAGTCACAGGCGAAATGCTCTGCTCTCAAGACGAGTCACAGGCGAAATGCTCTGCTCTCAAGACGAGTCACAGGCGAAATGCTCTGCTCTCAAGACGAGTCACAGGCGAAATGCTCTGCTCTCAAGACGAGTCACAGCCGAAATGCTCTGCTCTCAAGACGAGTCACAGCCGAAATGCTCTGCTCTCAAGACGAGTCACAGCCGAAATGCTCTGCTCTCAAGGCAAGTCACAGGCGAAATGCTCTGCTCTCAAGACGAGTCACAGGCGAAATGCTCTGCTCTCAAGACGAGTCACAGCCGAAATGCTCTGCTCTCAAGACGAGTCACAGCCGAAATGCTCTGCTCTCAAGACGAGTCACAGCCGAAATGCTCTGCTCTCAAGGCAAGTCACATCCTTGTCCACTAAGTCAGAGCATCCTTTTCCATGTTGAAACCTGACTTCACCTTTTTAGTTTATTTTTTTTATTTTTTATTTTTTTTGAATCGCTGTGTCTTGGATTCACTGCTTAGACAATCACATCTCAATCACTTGGGGTCCAGATCCACCATTCCCCTGGTGAAACATATAAAGTAGTCTGTAACAGCACCACTATGGGACATGAGAGAAATAGTAAGCATTGTAAAATTATGAATTAGATTATTTGGAATAGAAGGGGTATCTTGGACATGGAATTTTGTAAAGTTGACAAGACAGACCGGTGTCTTTAATTGACTGACTGCACATTCATATTACAATCTGTTTCCACAAGTAAAAAAATATATATAAGATCAGACAAGCTTGATCCTCTGATGCACATCTTCAATATCTAACATCATGGAAATCAATCAACCCCAGCCAAAAACATTTGATCTGTTATGGCTGATTGTCATGCTGATCATGTCTCTAGTGTTGCTTCACACCTTTTGGTTGGTATGATTGTTTTAGTTTTTTTTGTAGTCCTGGAATGTGTTTACAATATTTGTATCAGTGATGTTTTTTTTAAATTTGATTTTTTAAGTACTATGTTACTAACAAAGTGTGATTCTGTATGTTTAATTTTTTTAATTTGATTTTTTTACATTTTACTTAGTCAGGGGGACTGTTTTAATGTATCCCTTCAATTTGTATTAAAGACCAGGAACTATGTACCATTTTATATACTCTTAACAAACCTTTTGTTAAAGTGCATTTTGTTGTACTATTTCAACTGTCGAATGCAATGAGCTATGAATGTACATAGTTTTGTAGGGATATATCTGGCTCAACTTGTTCATGCTTTGTAGGGATATATCTGGCTCTACTCAAGACGATGAAACACACTATATATATATACACAAAAGTATGTGTTGACTCCCCTTCAAATTAGCGGATTTGGCTATTTCAGCTACACCTGTTGCGAGCACACGGCCATGCAATCTCCATAGACAAACATTGGCAGTAAAATGGCCTTACTGAAGAGCTCAGTGACAGTAATATTAAACCGAGGACAGACAGTAATCGTCTGTCCTCGGTTTAATACTCACCACCGAGTTCCAAACTGCCTCTGGAAGCAATGTTAGTACAATAACTGTTTGTCGGGAGCTTCATGAGTTAGTTTTCCATGGCCGCACACAAGCCTAAGATCACCATGCGCAATGCCAAGCGTCTGCTGGAGTGCTGTAGAGCTCGGCTGCCATTGTCCTCTGGAGCAGTGGAAACGCGTTCTCTGGAGTGATGAATCACGCTTCATCATCTGGCAGTCCAACAGACGAATCTGAGTTTGGCAGATGCCAGGAGAACGCTACCTGCCCGGATGATTAGTGCCAACTGTAAAGTTTGGTGGAGGAATAATGGGGCTGTTTTTCGTGGTTCGGGCCCCTTAGTTCCAGTGAAGGGAAGTCTTAACACTACAGTATACAATGACATTCTAGATGATTCTGTGCTTCGAACTTTGTGGCAACAGTTTGGGGAAGACCCTTTCCTGTTTCAGCATGACATTGCCCCTGTGCACAAAGCGAGACCCATACAGAAATGGTTTGTCGAGATCGGTGTGGCAGAATTTGACTGCCTTGCACAGAGCCCTGACCTCAACCACCATCGAACACCTTTGGGATGAATTGGAACGTCGACTGCGAGCCAGGCCTAATCGCCCAACCTCACTAATACTCTTGTGGCTGAATGGAAGCAAGTCCCCGCAGCAATGTTCCAACATCTAGTGGAAAGCCTTCCCAGAAGAGTGGAGGCTGTTATAGCAGCAATGTTCCAACATCTAGTGGAAAGCCTTCCCAGAAGAGTGGAGGCTGTTATAGCAGCAAAGGGGGGGGGGAACCAACTCCATTTTAAATTACCATGATGTCCGGAATGAGATGTTCAACGAGCAGGTGTCCACATACTTTTGGTCATGTAGTGTATAACCACATTTTTTTAAATGGGACCGGAAACACTGTTGAAGGCCCAATAAGGTTGTCCTGTGTACATTAACACTGATGGTAGTGTAAATACAAATTAAAGTACCTTGAAAGTGCCTGGTTTCATTGTCAGTGTTTTGCAATTGTTATACACTCTGCTGTAAATTAACAATAAGACAAATACTATACATCATCTCAAAGTGCTTCAGAACCTCGCCATCACCTGTATGGACATTTTTATTTATTTATTTTTGCCTTTGGCATCACTGTACAAAAAGGATCACATTCACATCACACACATGAAACCAGACAGTCCAGCACACAAAAGACGGAGGACATTGGCACATTCACTCAGAACTGGCCACCCCATCTGCACTGTTAAAATTACATTCTCACATCCCCTCTAGGTTTTTACCATCTAGTCCTGACAGAGTCCACGCCCTGCTAACATTTCAGGAAGCAGTGGTGAAAGTACTTAAGTTAAAAAAATACTTTAAAGTACTACTTAAGTTTTTTTTTTTTGTGGTATCTTTTTGCCTTTTTTTATTCCATACATTTTCCCTAACACCCAAAAGTACTCGTTACATTTTGACTGGAAAATGGTCCAATTCACGCACTCATCAAGAGAACATCCCTGGTCATCCCTACTACCTGATCTGGCGGACTCACTAAACAATGTTGGTGTGCCATTGGCTATCTATAAATAAATACAAACATTGTTTGGTTTGCTTAATACTGAATTTGAAATTATTTATACTTTTGACATTTAATTTAAGCAATTCCATTTACTTTGGACACTTAGGTATATTTCTAACCAAATACTTCTAGAGTTACTGAAGTAGTATTTTACTGGGTGACTCACCTTTAATAGAAAATGACTCAAGTATCTTTACGTTTATTAAAGTCTAAAGTATTTTGTTCCACTACTGTCAATAAGTAACCCTGATTAGCTGTACTCACGAGGTCATAATCATAAGAAGTTCATGACCACGATAAACATTACTGTAATGTTTACCTTCATATTAGAAATGCACAGTGCCAAACAGAACTGTCTCGTATCGCCATCCTCGTCTTCATAGAACAAATCATTCCAGTAATTTTAATGAATGCGTCAACATTTCTCAGTGTTTCAAGCTGTAGAGCTGGTTCGTTTAAGTAGGGCAGGGGTGTAAAACTCATTCCACGGAGAGCTGAGTGTGGGTTTTTGATTTTTCCCTTAAGACCTAGACAACCAGGTGAGGGGAGTTCCCTACTAATTACTGACCTTAATTCATCAATCAAGTACAAGGATAGATCGAAAACAGACAGAACTTTCACTCATTGTGTGTTTAAATTGTGACTGATCAACAAATAATGAGTAGTTATTTACGAGCCAAGGTCATTTGTAGATCAGTCAGTTGGCAGTTGCCTGGCTGGGTTATCGGCTGCAATGTTGAACAAGCCCATACAGTCTTCTCAATGTGTAGGAGCCATCTGATAATCTGGATTAAGAGTAAAAATTACCAGCTAAATTCCTCATCCTTTTATTGACCCTGACGGACAGTTCTGGATGCTCTGTATGACCCATAACCCTAAAGTCAACCACATCTTCCCCATTTGGGGGGACCCCCACCGACACCGACATCAGCTCGAGATGACACTCAACTTCTCCCTGCTTTGTAATCTTTGGGTGACAGAACTTGTAGTATGTCACCTTGAGACAGAGTCCAGCTATGTAGAGTGAGATCATAATGACAAAGATGACATAGGGATCTAGTGGCAGTTCAGAATATGGAGGGTTCTTCATCATCTGCCACACCCACAAACCACAAAGCATCCCAATATCCACTCCTATCCAGGTGTGGTAGATGGTGCTCCGCTCCCTGGTGTGCCCCTCCACTATGCTGAACCAGCTAAAGTACCAGATGAGACCTACGGTGGCCCGGTAGAGCCATTCTCCACCGCCGCTGTCCATGAAGTTTGTCTTCAGTTGCCAGGCGACAAAAAATAGAACCATCCAGGAAGACAGGAAGTGGGCAGCGATGAAGCAGGGGAAGACCGAAGCAAAGAGGGCGACTGCTGCCACACGTGGACCAATCAGGAGCAGGTTCCACATGAAGTAGACCACTGAGGAGCCCCAGCCCTGCTTGGCCTTGTCTGGGAGGAAGGAACGCAGGGAGCGGTGATACATGGTCACGCTGACGGCGATGGCAGACACTGAACCAAGTGCCTTCAAGACTGAGGGAGAGAAAAAAAACAAATTCAGGATATTATATCAGGTAAAACTGTCAATGAACTCGGCATGTTAAATAACAGACAATCAAGTTATCTGTCAATGAAAGGAATTATAAAAATGTATCATCAGGTCTGGAGTCAGTCACCTCTTAAATTATGAGTAGGGTCAGACCATTGAAAATTCTGGGGCATAGTTACAAGCTATATGACTTATATCCAGATATCCAGTTGAAGTCAGAAGTTTACATACACCGTAGCCAAATACATTTAAACTCCGTTTCACAATTCCTGACATTTAATCCTAGTAAAAATTCCCTGTCATGTCAGTTAAGAGCACCACTTTATTTTAAGAATGTGAAATGTCAGAATAATAGTAGAGAGTGATTTATTTCAGCTTTTATTTCTTTCATCACATTCCCAGTGGGTCAGAAGTTAACATGCAATGCTACCAAATACTGAGTGTCTTTAAATTGTTTAACTTGGGTCAAACATTTTGGGTAGCCTTCCACAAGCTTCCCACAATAAGTTGGGTGAATTTTGGCCCATTCCTCCTGACAGAGCTGGTGTAACTGAGTAAGGTTTGTAAGGCCTCCTTGCACGCACAAGCTTTCTCAGTTCTGCCCACACATTTTCTATGGGATTGAGGTCAGGGCTTTGTGATGGCCACTCCAATACCTTGACTTTATTGTCCCTAAGCCATTTTGCCACAACTTTGGAAATATTCTTGGGGTCATTGTCCATTTGGAAGACCCATTTGCGACTAAGCTCTAACGTCCTGACTGTTGTCTTGAGATGTTGATTCAATATATCCACAACATTTTAAATCCTCATGATGCCATCTATTTTGTGAAATGCACCAGTCCCTCCTGCAGCAAAGCACCCCCAAATATGATGCTGCCACCTCCGTGCTTCACGGTTGGGATGGTGTTCTTCGGCTTGCAAGCCTCCCCTTTTTCCTCCAAACATAACGATGGTCATTACGGCCAAACAGTTCTATTTTTGTTTCATCAGACCAGAGAACATTTCTCCAAAAAGTATGATCTTTGTCACCATGTGCAGTTGCAAACCGTAGTCTGGCTTTTTTATGGTGGTTTTGGAGCATTGGCTTCTTCCTTGCTGAGCGGCCTTTCAGATTATCTCGATATAGGACTCGTTTTACTGTGGATATAGATACTTTTGTACCTGTTTCCTCCAGCATCTTCACAAGGTCCTTTGCTGTTGTTCTGGGATTGATTTGCACTTTTCGCACCAAAGTACGTTCATCTCTAAGAGACCTGAGCAGTATGACAACTGCGTGGTCCCATGGTGTTTATACTTGCATACTATTGTTTGTACAGATGAACGTGGTACCTTCAGGCGTTTAGAAATTGCTCCCAAGGATGAACCAGACTTGTGGAGGTCTACAATGTTTTTTCTGAGGTCTTGGCTGATTTCTTTTGATTTTCACATGATGTCAAGCAAAGAGGCACTGAATTTGAAGGTAGGCCTTGAAATACATCCACAGGTACACCCCCAATTGACTCAAATTATGTCAATTAGCCTATCAGAATCTTCTAAAGCCATGACATAATTTTCTGGAGTTTTCCAAGCTGTTTAAAGACACAGTCAACATAGTGTATGTAAACTTCTGACCCACTAGAATTGTGATACAGTGAATTATAAGTGAAATAATTGGTCTGTAAACAATGGTTGGAAAAATTACTTGTGTCATGCACAAGGTAGATGTCCTAACCGACTTGCCAAAACTATAGTTTGTTAACAAGAAATATGTGGAGTGGTTGAAAAACGAGTTTTAATGACTCCAACATAAGTGTATGTAAATTTCCAACTTCAACTGTACCTCAAGGTCTTTGTGTTCTAAGTAATTCTGTGTTTGCTTTTACGTACTTGTAATGGGCTCCACCTCTCCCCTCTGGATGATGATGGTAATCATGAGGACAAGCTGTGGCGCGCTCTCAGAGAAGGTCTCGATGAGGCGCAGCAGGCTAAGGTCATGGGTCAGATACACGGCGTTGCCCTCCATGTAACGCTTTCTACAGCAGAAGCCACATATCGAGATCCTCACAAGACCAGCATATCTAAAATGACAGCCACATACATTATTATTTTCATTTTTATTCTATAAAAAAGAGTTTGGTTAGAGTTTGTTTCTGCCTTGAGATGAGAGGGGAAACATTCAGAGAATGTACTACTCCAAGAACGTGCTACTCTGACAATTGTTATTTTTACCTTTATTTAACCAGGCAAGTCAGTTAAGAACAAATTCTTATTTTCAATGACGGCCTAGGAACAGTGGGTTAACTGCCTGTTCAGGGGCAGAACGACAGATTTGTACCTTATCAGCTCAGGGGTTTGAACTTGGAACCTTCCGGTTACTAGTCCAACGCTCTAACCACTAGGCTACCCTGCCGCCTCTAACCACTAGGCTACCCTGCCGCCTCTATACTCTAACCACCAGGCTACCCTGCTAATGTTCCCGTGGTGTAAAGTCCCTAAGTAAAAGTACTACTTAAGTAGGTTTTTGGGGTATCTGTAGTTTACCAATTATATTTTGGACTACTTTTACTCCACTACATTACTAAAGAAAATAAAAGTACTTTTTACTCCACACATTTTCCCTGACACCCAAAACTACTTGTTAGCCAGACAGAAAAGTGGTCCAATTCACGCACTTATCTAGTGGTTAGTGCGTTGGGCCAGTAACCAGAAGGTTGCTGGATCAAATCCCCGAGCTGATAAGGTAAAAAAACAATCATTCTGCCCCTGAGCAAGGCAGTTCCCCGGGCGCCAAAGACGTGGTGTCGATTAAGGCAGCCCCCTGCACCTTTCTGATTCAGAGGGGTTGGGTTAAATGCGGAAGACACATTTCAGTTGGACAACTGACTAGGTATCCCCCTTTCCCATCCCTGGTCATCTCTACTGACTCTGATCTAGGAGATTCAATAAACACAAATGCTTCAATTGTAAATTATTTATTTTTTAGCCCTTTTTTGTGATATCCAATTGGTAGTTACAGTCTTGTCCCATCGCTGCAACTCCCGTACGGACTCAGGAGAGGCAAAGCTCGAGAGCCATGCGTCCTCAAAAACACGACCCTGCCAAGCTGCATTGCTTCTTGACACACTGACCGCATAACCCGGAAGCCAGCCGCACCAATGTGTCGGAAGAAACACCGTCCAACTGGCGAACGTGTCAGCGTGCATTGCGCCAGGCCCGCCACAGCGAGATGGGACAAGGCCATCCCAAACCCTCCCCTAACCAGGACGACGCTGGGCCAATAATGCGCCGCCTCATGGGTCTCCCGGTCGAGGCCGGCTGCGACACAACCCGGATCTGTAGTGACACCTCTAGCACTGCGATGCAGTGCCTAACATGCTGACCAGACCACTCGCGTGCTTGCTGATTTTGTCCACCCACACCTGACATGATCAAAACGAACTCTGAACCAACTATATTAATTTGGGGACAGGTCAAAAAGCATTAAATATTTATGGCAAATTAGCTATCTAGCTTGCTGTTGCTAGCTAATTTGTCCTGGGATATAAACATTGGGTTGTTATTTTACTTCTGATCACACTGCTAGCGTTGCATGTGCAGCGTGGCAAAATAAATGTACACATAGAGTAGCAGTCAAAAGTTTGGATGCACCTACTCAAGGGTTATTCTTTATTTTTGACTATTTTCTACATTGTAGTGAATAATAGTGAAGACATTGTAGTGAATAATAGTGAAGACATTGTAGTGAAGTAACACATATGGAATCATGTAGTAACCAACATTTTTTTTTAAACAAATCAAAATATATTTTAGATTCTTCAGAGTAGCCACCCTTTGCCTTGATGACATCTCTGTACACTTGGCATTCTCTCAACCATCGTCATGAGGAATGCTTTTCCAACAGTCTTGAAGGAGTTCCCACATATGCTGAACACTTGTTGGCTGCGGTCCAACTCATCCCAAACTATCTCAACTGGGTTGAGGAGGCCTGTGGAGGCCAGGTCATCTGATGCAGCATTCCACCACTCCCCTTCTTGGTCAAATAACCCTTACACAGCCTGGAGTTGTGTTTTGGGTCATTATCCGGTTGAAAAGCAAATGATAGTCCCACTAAGTGCAAACCAGATGGGATGTTGTATCGCTGCAGAATTCTGTGGTAGCCACACACCGCCCGTCACTACTATGCAAGCCAGGCATAGTGGGTCCCATGTCATCCAAAAAGGTCAACTGAAAACCCCAGTAATTCCAACTGCAAAACTTAAAATGAAGAGAATAGTATTATAATGAATCGATGTATATACATGTAACAGTGTTAAAATATACTTTATGTATTTCACCAAAAATCCCTCATATTTATTATTAAGGTTATTTTAAATATGTATTACATTACTTTCAAGAGTGAATTATTTTATTGTATTTATTTTCTACATTTTCTTAATTCCTTAATTTTGTTAACAAGTAGGTATGTGTGTGGCAATATCCAAACTTTTTCCCAACAGATATTATCAATAAATCCATTCCAATAAGGCATGACATAAGGTATAGATAGATACAACATCCTGCTGAAACAAGGTTCGTATCGCTCTGTTGTTGGATGGACCAAAAGATAAACAAATCTTTCCTACTGATGAGTCAACAGGGTCAACGGAAGGTAGGCTCTGGGGGTCTTGACACGTTCCTGAATAATAAAGCAACACCTGAGGGAATGGCATCTGAAACAACTGCAAAATCTTTAGGACCTTGTAAAGTGATAAGAATTCCTTATAACTGAGTAAAATACCCTCTGCATTTACAGTGAGACATAGTGAGTTTTCTAAATTATTTTCTGCACTGTCTTTAATCAGGCAAATATACTTGTATGGAGGCCAGACGGCAGCAATAATGTATGCCTTGTGTTTGTATCCATTCCATGCAGGTATGTTGTGAAATGTGACGATTTTGTATTTGATGTGCCAAGTTAGCGGTCGTTGATTTTGCTACTTGCCCAGGCATGTCAAAAACGGCGTTGTTGCTTCATTACTATGCCTCCGATACAATAGTACACTCTTAAGAAATATTTAGCAGTTATTAGCAAATTATTAGTGTACAACATTTATAGAAACGAAATGAGTCTTTTGAAAATATGAACATGTACAATGGATTTTATTGTTGATGTTTTTACTACTGAGTTTGCTCAGCGCGTTATGAGGAGAGGCACATATACTTGTATGGAGTCCAGGCGGCAGCAGTAACGTTTGCCTTGTATTTGTATCCATTCCATGCAGTCATTAAAAGAGAGACAACCGGCTGAATTGTGTCCAGAGCCTCATCTTCCACCTACACCTTACCAGAACATAACGCAGAAAGGTACCGGTACAGAACCGGTTACATACACATTTAAAAATGGCTATTTCATTCAAACTTCTCACTCCTGTTATTCTTATTCACACCTGTTACCCTTCATATGAGTAACAGGACTGAGTTTTTTTTAGCATATCATTTGCAAATACATTAAATGTAGCCACATGCCATCAACGCTAATAGCACCTTCAAGTGGTTTATCAAATCTATATAAAAAAACTAGAATAACATCCAAGAAATAAGATTGACATTCTCAGTCATACAGAAAAGAGTGATAACTTACTTTTGGTTTGCGGTTCAAACACTTAAAAGACACCCTCGTCCACTTTCCCTCACTTTATGCCCTTGGGGGAATCCCTGTTGCCAATCTTGGAGGGCGGTCCAAATTATTAGCCAAACAAGGGAAGCTTGCAACGTAAGCCCCTCAGCCCTCGTTTTTATTCTGCTTTGAGAGTGTACAATTATGTTCACTCCGAGGTCTGAAACTCCCCACAATTCAAAAAACGACGATTGTAGGTCCACTAAGAAAAGTAGGTGAAAACTCGAAAACAACATTAATGGAGAAGTCAAAATATAAGTGTAAGTAGAAACGAATGCAAATAAGTTAGACATTGTACTACTAATGCACATGACTGCACAAACACGTATCATAAAAAGTAAATATTTTGTTTGGTTATCTTTTGGAAATTGTAGAAGAAAAAAAATATATATTCTTCAGAAGTTCCAGCTAGCTATCATACAGTAGGCGTATATTAATTATATATATATCCCCTCGCCCATACCCGGGCGCGAACCAGGCACACATCAACAACAGTCATCCTCGAAGCATCGTTAGCCATCGCTCCACAAAAGCCTCTGCAAGGGGAACTACTACTTCAAGGTCTCAGAGCAAGTGACGTCACCGATTGAAACGCTATTTAGCGTTTTACATGATGTATCTTTAAATTGCAATTAGGACAAAGTGCCAGACACTTTGCTTGATAATATAATGTATTATACAGACACTTTTCATTCATATTCATGCACGTAATGTCCTGGGGACAGAAAAGACACCGATTCAGAATGGCCCTTATACTTTTACTTTTGATATTTAAGTATATTTTATCAATTACATTTACTTTTGATACTTAAGTATCTATAAAAACCAAATACTTTTACTCAAGTAGTATTAGTATAGGAATCTTTACTTTTACTCAAGTATGACAATTGGGTATCTTTTCCACCACTGGTGATACAAGTTCCTTAGGATATCAACACAGTCCGTGGCTGTTTCTTTTCCCAGTTCAACAAGTTAAGTCAACAAAAGTTTAACTGAACCTGAGGTAGACTCCCATCTGGAACACATGAAGGATCTTGAGTGAGTGAAGGCTCTTCACAAGGCTCTCTGTCCTGGTCTCAGTGCTGTCCTTGTCATAGTGGTACCACAGCCAGCTGAAAGCCTGGACCAGGGCTGAGGAGCCTAGTAGTAGAAACATCAGCAGTCCCATGAACACGTAGGCCTCTTGTTGATAGAAAGTCACCACCGCCCACACGTCTAGTACCACATCCAGGAGAAAAAACAACATACCTCCGACAGTCAACAAGAAGTCAGAGGCGGGGTACTTGAATGGGATAGATTGTCCCGCGTCCTCCTCCATGGTGGATGTGTAAAACTGAAAATTCACAGGTTTGCGTTGGCTCTAGTACTTATCAACCCAATGAAAGAGAGAGAAAGAGAAAGAATGCATTACTTCTGACGTCTCCTCACTCTGGAGGAAGGCTTGCACTGTGAAACTGAAAGTAAGCAAACGGCAGAAGTACAGCAGGTTTTCATTCCTCCCACCTCCCAAATGCTTTTGGGGGAGGGACAAGAGAAATTTTGCATATAACAGAGTATTTCAAGTTGAGGGCAACATTGTTACTCTAACTTCCGCGACGCATATAAGGCCCTGCCCCGCCCCCCTTTCGGAAAAGCTGACCACGACTCCATTTTGTTGATTCCTGCCTACAGACAGAAACTAAAACAAGAGGCTCCCACGCTGAGGTCTGTCCAACGCTGGTCCGACCAAGCTGACTCCACACTCCAAGACTGCTTCCATCACGTGGACTGGGAGATGTTTCGTATTGCGTCAGATAACAACATTGACGAATACGCTGATTCGGTGTGCGAGTTCATTAGAACGTGCGTTGAAGATGTCGTTCCCATAGCAACGATTAAAACATTCCCTAACCAGAAACCGTGGATTGATGGCAGCATTCGTGTGAAACTGAAAGCGCGAACCACTGCTTTTAATCAGGGCAAGGTGTCTGGTAACATGACCGAATACAAACAGTGCAGCTATTCCCTCCGCAAGGCTATCAAACAAGCTAAGCGCCAGTACAGAGACAAAGTAGAATCTCAATTCAACGGCTCAGACACAAGAGGCATGTGGCAGGGTCTACAGTCAATCACGGACTACAGGAAGAAATCCAGCCCAGTCACGGACCAGGATGTCTTGCTCCCAGGCAGACTAAATAACTTTTTTGCCCGCTTTGAGGACAATAATGTGCCACTGACACGGCCTGCAACGAAAACATGCGGTCTCTCCTTCACTGCAGCCGAGGTGAGTAAGACATTTAAACGTGTTAACCCTCGCAAGGCTGCAGGCCCAGACGGCATCCCCAGCCGCGCTCTCAGAGCATGCGCAGACCAGCTGGCCGGTGTGTTTACGGACATATTCAATCAATCCCTATACCAGTCTGCTGTTCCCACATGCTTCAAGAGGGCCACCATTGTTCCTGTTCCCAAGAAAGCTAAGGTAACTGAGCTAAACGACTACCGCCCCGTAGCACTCACATCCGTCATCATGAAGTGCTTTGAGAGACTAGTCAAGGACCATATCACCTCCACCCTACCTGACACCCTAGACCCACTCCAATTTGCTTACCGCCCAAATAGGTCCACAGACGATGCAATCTCAACCACACTGCACACTGCCCTAACCCATCTGGACAAGAGGAATACCTATGTGAGAATGCTGTTCATCGACTACAGCTCGGCATTCAACACCATAGTACCCTCCAAGCTCGTCATCAAGCTCGAGACCCTGGGTCTCGACCCCGCCCTGTGCAACTGGGTACTGGACTTCCTGACGGGCCACCCCCAGGTGGTGAGGGTAGGCAACAACATCTCCACCCCTCTGATCCTCAACACTGGGGCCCCACAAGGGTGCGTTCTGAGCCCTCTCCTGTACTCCCTGTTTACCCACGACTGCGTGGCCACGCACGCCTCCAACTCAATCATCAAGTTTGCGGACGACACAACAGTGGTAGGCTTGATTACCAACAACGACGAGACGGCCTACAGGGAGGAGGTGAGGGCCCTCGGAGTGTGGTGTCAGGAAAATAACCTCACACTCAACGTCAACAAAACTAAGGAGATGATTGTGGACTTCAGGAAACAGCAGAGGGAACACCCCTCTATCCACATCGATGGAACAGTAGTGGAGAGGGTAGCAAGTTTTAAGTTCCTTGGCATACACATCACAGACAAACTGAATTGGTCCACTCACACAGACAGCATCGTGAAGAAGGCACAGCAGCGCCTCTTCAACCTCAGGAGGCTGAAGAAATTCGGCTTGTCACCAAAAGCACTCACAAACTTCTACAGATGCACAATCGAGAGCATCCTGGCGGGGTGTATCACCGCCTGGTATGGCAACTGCACCGCCCTCAACCGTAAGGCTATCCAGAGGGTAGTGAGGTCTGCACAACGCATCACCGGGGGCAAACTACCTGCCCTCCAGGACACCTACACCACCCGATGCTACAGGAAGGCCATAAAGATCATCAAGGACATCAACCACCCGAGCCACTGCCTGTTCACCCCGCTGTCATCCAGAAGGCGAGGTCAGTACAGGTGCATCAAAGCTGGGACCGAGAGACTGAAAAACAGCTTCTATCTCAAGGCCATCAGACTGTTAAACAGCCACCACTAACATTGAGTGGCTGCTGCCAACACACTGTCAATGACACTGACTCAACTCCAGCCACTTTAATAATGGGAATTGATGGGAAATTATGTAAATATATCACTAGCCACTTTAAACAATGCTACCTTATATAATGTTACTTACCCTACATTATTCATCTCATATGCATATGTATATACTGTACTCTATATCATCGACTGCATCCTTATGTAATACATGTATCACTAGCCACTTTAACTATGCCACTTTGTTTACATACTCATCTCATATGTTATACTGTACTCGATATCATCTACTGTATCTTGCCTATGCTGCTTTGTACCATCACTCATTCATATATCCTTATGTACATATTCCTTATCCCCTTACACTGTGTATAAGACAGTAGTTTTTTTGGAATTGTTAGTTAGATTACTTGTTCGTTATTACTGCATTGTCGGAACTAGAAGCACAAGCATTTCGCTACACTCGCATTAACATCTGCTAACCATGTGTATGTGACAAAGAAAATTTGATTTGATTTGATTTGATGAGATAGTAAAATAATTTTAACATACTGTTTTACACACTTTGTATGTGTAGTATACATTATACAGTATTCTAGTCATGGCTCATTCTATATGATTCTATACTGCTGTCCACACCTTTTCTAGTCATAAACTGTCAATGTCTACACACACCATTTTAAACTGAGTATACAAAACATTAAGTACACCTGCTCTTTCCATGACATAAACTGACCAGGTGAAATCATGTGAAAGCCATGATCCCTTACTGATGTCACTTGTTAAATCCACTTAAATCAGTGTAGATGAAGGGGAGGAGACGGGTTAAATAAGATTTTTTTAAGCCTTGAGACAATGTGGACATGGATTGTGTATGTGTGCCATTCAGAGCGTGAATAAGACAATACAACAGATTTAAGTGCCTTTGAACAGGGTAGGGTAGTAGTTTCCAGGCGCACCGGTTTGTGTCACGAACTGCAACACTGCTGGGTTTTTCACGCTCAACAGTTTCCCGTGTGTCTCAAGAATGGTCCACCATCCAAAGGACATCCAGCCAACGTGATACAACTTTGGGAAGCATTGGAGTAAAATTGGGCTTTAATGGGACAAATGTCATCCAAAAAATGTACTCAAGTTTTCCAAAAAGCACCTGGATGATCATCAAGACTCTTGAAAGAATGTTCTATGGACAGATGATTCGAAAGTGTAACTTTTTTGGCGTGACATGGGACACATTATGCTAAAACCAAACACTGCATTCCACAGTAAGAACCTTATACCAACGGTCAAGCATGGTGGTGGTAGTGTGATGGTTTGGGGATGCTTTGCTGCCTCAGGACCTGGACAACATGCCTCAATAGAAGGAACCATAATTTCTGCTCTGTATCAGAGAATTCTACGGGAGAATGTCAGGTCATCAGTCAGGGAGAGGAAGCTGAAGTGCAGCTGGGTCACGCAGCAAGACAATGATCCAAAACACACAATCAAGTCTACATGAAAATGGTTAAAAAGCAACACATATGAAGTTTTGTAATGGCCTAGTCAAAATCCAGACCTAATCCCAATTGAGATGTTGTGGCAGGACTTGAAATGAGCAGTTCATGCTTGAAAAACCATAAATGTCACTGAGTCGAAGCAGCTAAAGGTGGCACAACCAGTTACTGATTTGTAAGGGGGCAATTACTTTTCACACAGGGGCATTGTGGGTGTTGCATAACGTAGTTTATGAAATAAAGGAAATAAGTATGTCATTGTTGTGTTATTTGTTCATTCAAGTTCCCTTTTTCAAATAAAAGGTTTTGGTTGAAGATCTGATAACAGTACGAATCACAAATATGCAAAACTCGAGAAAATTATAAAGGAAGGAAATACACACACACACAGACACACACACACACAGACACACACACACACTACCGGTCAAATGTTTTAGAATACCTACTCATTCAAGTGTTTTATGTATTTATTTTTGTAGAATAACAGTGAAGACATCAAAACAATGAAATAACACATATGGAGTCATGTAGTAACCAACAAAGTGTTAAACAAATAAAAAATATGTATTTTTCTTAAAGCTGCATTGTTGGCTAAGGGCTTGTAAAGTAAGTATTTCACTGGGTGTGATAAATACATTGTTGGCTAAGGGCTTGTAAAGTAAGTATTTCACTGGGTGTGATAAATACATTGTTGGCTAAGGGCTTGTAAAGTAAGTATTTCACTGGGTGTGATAAATACATTGTTGGCTAAGGGCTTGTAAAGTAAGTATTTCACTGGGTGTGATAAATACATTGTTGGCTAAGGGCTTGTAAAGTAAGTATTTCACTGGGTGTGATAAATACATTGTTGGCTAAGGGCTTGTAAAGTAAGTATTTCACTGGGTGTGATAAATACATTGTTGGCTAAGGGCTTGTAAAGTAAGTATTTCACTGGGTGTGATAAATACATTGTTGGCTAAGGGCTTGTAAAGTAAGTATTTCACTGGGTGTGATAAATACATTGTTGGCTAAGGGCTTGTAAAGTAAGTATTTCACTGGGTGTGATAAATACATTGTTGGCTAAGGGCTTGTAAAGTAAGTATTTCACTGGGTGTGATAAATACATTGTTGGCTAAGGGCTTGTAAAGTAAGTATTTCACTGGGTGTGATAAATACATTGTTGGCTAAGGGCTTGTAAAGTAAGTATTTCACTGGGTGTGATAAATACATTGTTGGCTAAGGGCTTGTAAAGTAAGTATTTCACTGGGTGTGATAAATACATTGTTGGCTAAGGGCTTGTAAAGTAAGTATTTCACTGGGTGTGATAAATACATTGTTGGCTAAGGGCTTGTAAAGTAAGTATTTCACTGGGTGTGATAAATACATTGTTGGCTAAGGGCTTGTAAAGTAAGTATTTCACTGGGTGTGATAAATACATTGTTGGCTAAGGGCTTGTAAAGTAAGTATTTCACTGGGTGTGATAAATACATTGTTGGCTAAGGGCTTGTAAAGTAAGTATTTCACTGGGTGTGATAAATACAATTTGATCGCTATGGGTCCTCAGGTAGATAAAGTTACTGAAGTCACTACGGGTCCTCAGGTAGATAACGTTACTGACATCACTACGGGTCCTCAGGTAGATAACGTTACTGACATCACTACGGGTCCTCAGGTAGATAAAGTTACTGAAGTCACTATGGGTCCTCAGGTAGATAAAGTTACTGAAGTCACTATGGGTCCTCAGGTAGATAAAGTTACTGAAGTCACTATGGGTCCTCAGGTAGATAAAGTTACTGAAGTCACTATGGGTCCTCAGGTAGATAAAGTTACTGAAGTCACTACGGGTCCTCAGGTAGATAACATTACTGACATCACTACGGGTCCTCAGGTAGATAACGTTACTGACATCACTACGGGTCCTCAGGTAGATAACGTGACTGACATCACTACGGGTCCTCAGGTAGATAACGTGACTGACATCACTACGGGTCCTCAGGTAGATAACGTGACTGACATCACTACGGGTCCTCAGGTAGATAACATTACTGACATCACTACGGGTCCTCAGGTAGATAACGTGACTGACATCACTACGGGTCCTCAGGTAGATAACATTACTGACATCACTATGGGTCCTCAGGTAGATAACATTACTGACATCACTATGGGTCCTCAGGTATAAAAAGTTAAAGTACAACAATGCAATACTATCTAGTACCCTTCAACTTACATCCTGTTTGAAGACAGATATGTGTGAGCATTACTCATAGGAGATTATATTATACTCATGTATTGACGATGTCAATAGGTGAAGCCCCAGAAGAGCACTTGGGGAACTTCTAAGAAAATAACATTGAAACCACAGACATAAACAACACAAAAGATAAGTCATGAAACTACATAACTTTGTGATGGTCTTCTGATTTTAATAGACCAGCATTACATGCCCTTTAAATGATGAGATAAGAGAAAGGCTGAATTGTTGACCTTCAGGGGAATAGGTTCCCACAACACACTGTGTAATAACAATCATGTGCAGAACAAATGAGATGACAGTTCAAATATGGAATATTTGGTTCCATTCTGCAGTATCCAATAATGTTTCACACAGAAATCTTAACATTCTAGGAACATAACTTCACAAGGCCACAGGTATGGCTATAATTTTTATTTATTTAACTAGGCATGTCAGTTAAGAACAAATTCTTATTTACAATGACGGCCTTCATTGGGCCAAACCCTAACCCCGGACGACGCTGGGCCAATTGTTTGCCGCCCTATGGGATTCCCAATCACGGCCGGGTTGTGATACAGCCTGGAATCGAACCAGGGTCTGTAGTGACGCCTCTAGCACTGAGATGCAGTGCCTTTAGACCGCTGCGCCACTCGGGAGCCGGAACATCCACAACATTGTCCACAACATAATGTCAAAAGTAGTGCAGGAATAGGGTGTCATTTGGGACTCTAATCAAACTGTACTGACGTTCCATCCATGTGTACATACAGTGTGGCCTACATAGATTTGATGCTGTGTATAGAAAAAAAGACGAATGAAGCTGGTGGACGAGTGACCGTCACAGACATTAGTGGATGCACTGTCGGCAGAGATACAAAGACTTCAAAAATAACACAACAGTTTGTAACAGGAAAGCGAGGAACGTGATAGTTCATCGTACATTCAAAAATAGCAAACAACAATGTCAAATAACTTTCAGAACCCTGTAGATGGGTAAACAATTTCCCAAATAAAAATACGAACTTTTCACACAATGATAATAACGGATACAAATGTACTATTAGTTATTCTTCTAATTACCTTTGGCATCATGAACGGTAGCAGGGTTGTTTCACACGCAATTAGGTATTTTGAGATTTTAAGTAGAAACTGTGCACCAATATTGAATTTTACAAGCCTGTTATATTAAATTAAGTGTCCTTTAAAGGGATACTTCAAGATTTTGGCAATGAGGCCCTTTATCGCCTTCCCCAGAGTCGGATGAACTCGTGGGATACCATTTTGATGTCTCTGTGTGCAGTTTAAAGGAAGTTGCTAACTAGCTCTAGTGCAAATGCTAACTTAAGATACCCATAGACTTCCATTCATTGCACAAACGCTAGTTAGCATTGGCTGGCGACACTACATCTAACTTCCTTCATACTGGACATGGAGACATAAAAAAATGGTATCCACATCTAAGTGTGGGGGGAGTAGATAAAGGGCCTCATTGCCAAAATCCCAAAGTATCCCTTTAATATTGACCAAATAGAAAATTCTATCAACTCTGAGCTTTAATTCTAAATGAAGACTTGCGAAAGTACAAAAGCGTTTTGTGACATCTAGGAAGATTTTTTACTTTTCTTTCCCTCATTTTAAGGTCAATACTGTTATTTGATCTGAACTCTCGTTTTAATATGATGAAAACATGTTTTATTTTGTATTTTTTACATTCAACATTAATAGTGTAAGAGCAGGTGAGCTGAATCTACTTGTTTTGGCCATTTTCTGGTGTTTTGTGGTGGAAAACTGAGCGGTTCGAGGATAAGACGTCAACCCTGTTACCCATGGATAGACAGGCTAGAAATGTTTTACAATTTCTATGGTTTTGTGAAGCTTGCATTCAATTGCCTCTCCCTGTTTGCACACAAGCTTCTATTCCCCCGGTCACAAGGGGAACTATCGCTGATTTAATATAAAGTCATCAATCCGGTTACTTTATTTGCCACTTGATATAGTTTTTTAAATGTTATTTAACCTCTTGAGATGGGAAAATACGTTTTTTATTAAGTTGAACATGTGCTCTTTGTGACAGAATGTTACCAATTAGGTGAAATGAAACAGTGTTTTTCTCCCACTAAGTTACAGAACCCAAAAAGGACTCATTTCGTTGAATAACCCAATAGCCGTTTCATGACAACTCCAATATTGATCAATGGAACCTGCTCAGACTTGTATCCCAAATGGCACCCTAGTCTCTACATCGTACACTACTTTTGACCATATCCCTATGGGTCCTGGCCACAAGTAGTGCACTATATAGGGAATATGGTGCCATTTGGGACAAAACTTCAGTGACCTTATCACTGTTTCACAGAATATGATTTACAATAAGTTGTGCAGCACCTTATTTATACAAAAATGCAGCATGGAAAAACAGGATGGTGTAGAAAGAGACACCAGACATTCCATCACTCCATCATTGCATGTAAATAAGAGTCTCGTTCAAGCACATCCAGTCAGACAACAGCGTTGGCCTCGCGCCTGTTTATCTTACTGGGCTTCCTGGCCTCCTCCTCGGAGTAGAAGTGAGTGGCATGGCTTGCCATCCTCTTGTTACGGAACCGGGGAGTACCAGTTTGTAGGGCGATGGATCTGAACACCATCTCCTGACCATCAGGCAGCTCCTCTTCTAGCCCTGCCTCCCTGACGGAGGGCATCCACAGCGTGGGGTGGAAACAGTAGTAGTAGAGTGTTTTAAACAGGACTCCCATCAGGTAGGTGAGGGGCAGAGTGGCCAGCAGGATGGGGGCGTAGGACTGTGTCAGGACCGGGTCTCTGTAGAACCACCATGTGACAAGCAGAATCCCTCCGTCCGTAGCCATGAAGGAGTGATAGATGATGCTCCTCCTTCTGGTCCCTCCCTCCGCCACGTTGAACCAGCTGAAGTACCAGATGAGACCTACGGTGGCCCGGTAGAGCCATTCTCCGCCGGCGCTGTCCATGAAGTCTGTCTCCTGCCGCCACACCCAGAACACCAGCACTGGCCAGATAAGCAGGAAGTGGGCAGCCAGGTAGGAGGGCTGAATTGTGGCGAAGAGGGCGACTGCTGCCACGCGCGGCGCGATGAGGAGCAGGTTCCACAGGAAGTAGACCAAGGCGGAGCCCCAGCCCTGCTTGGCCTTGTCTGGGAGGAAGGAACGCAGGGAGCGGTGATAATCCACCACCATCCAGGCTATGGAAGTAGTTGACGCCACAACACTCACACCTACAAAAGAGATGTAAAACTATCAGAGAAATGACAAAGAGGAAGTTTATAGGCCAAAGACAGTTGAGCACATAGTAGTGCTGGGCGATGCTTTTCGAGTTCGGTTTGGTACTGATTTGAATATTCAAAAATAATCATGGCTATGCGATTTTGGTTTAGATTTTTTTTAAATGCACTATGCATTATGTGGGTTGAACACTAACACAGAATAAAACAATTGGTGATTCTCTGATACACCTCTACGCAGACGACACCAGTCTGTATACTTCTGGCCCCTCTTTGGACACTGTGTTAACTAACCTCCAGACGAGCTTCAATGCCATACCACTCTCCTGCGGTGGCCTCCAACTGCTCTTAAACGCAAGTAAAACTAAATGCATGCAATTCAACTGATCACTGCCCGCACCTGCTCGCCTGTCCAACATCACTACTCTGGATGGCTCTGACTTAGAATACGTGGACAACTACAAATACCTAGGTGTCTGGTTAGACTGTAAACTCTCCTTCCAGACTCACATTAAGCATCTCCAATCCAAAATGAAATCTAGAATTGGCTTCCTATATAGCAACAAAGCATCCTTCATTCATGCTGCCAAACATACCCTCGTAAAACTGACCATCCTACCGATCCTCGACTTCGGTGATGCCATCTATAAAATTGGCTCTAACACTCTACTCAACAAACTGGATGCAATCTATCACAGTGCCATCTGTTTTGTCACCAAAGCCCCATACACTACCCACCATTGCGACCTGTACGCTCTCGTTGGTTGGCCCTCGCTTCATACTCGTCGCCAAACCCACTGGCTACAGGTTATCTACAAGTCTCTGCTAGGTAAAGTCCCACCTTATCTCAGCTCACTGGTCACCATAGCAGCACCCACTCGTAGCACGTGCTCCAGCAGGTATATCTCACTGGTCACCCCCAAAGCGAATTTCTCCTTTGGTCGTCTTTCCTTCCAGTTCTCTGCTGCCAATGACTGGAACGAACTGCAAAAATCTCTGAAGCTGGAGACCCATATCTCCCTCACTAGCTTTAAGCACCAGCTGTCAGAGCAGCTCACATATCACTGCACCTGTGCATAGCCCATCTGTAAACAGCCCATCTATCTACCTACCTCATGAAATAAATAAAATAAATCAAAATAAGTCCCACTGCCCGTTCGTACTTATCGCTTATCAACCATCAGTTAATGTCACGAGTCCGACCGAGGGTGGTTTCCCTTCCCGGTCGGGTGGCGCTCGGCGGTCGTCGTCACCGGCCACTGCCACTGATGGTCTTTCCTCCCCCTCCTTGTATGTTTATTGGTAGCACCTGTTTGTGTATGATTAGTTTGTCTTTATTAGACAGCCGGCCCGCCTGTTTGTTGTGCGGGATTAATCATTGTAACCTTCGGCTCTGTAGTAGAGGAACGTGTTTGTTCCTGGTGGTGCATTTTTCGGTTGTACTATTTTCGTCCCCCGTGTTTGGGGCCGTTATTACTGTGAGCACCCTGTGGTGCGTTGTTGCAATTAAAGAGCACAGCATTGTACTCTCTCTGTCTCCTGCGTTTGACTCCACACCCACGACACCCGGAGCATTACAGTTAATCACAATACTTTGTCTCCGCAGGAGGCCTTTTGGTGACAAGGTAAAAATCTGTCCTTCTGCCCCTGAACAAGTCAGTTAACCCACTGTTCCTAGGCCGTCATTGTAAATAAGAATTTGTTCTTAACTGACTTGCCTAGTTAAATAAAGGTTAAATGAAACAAATTAAATAAACTTTACTTTAATACAATATTTGCTTAATTTGATGACTATTATTTCATTCCAAGTCATCTCATCTCATCTGTTGCCTGACAAAAATCACTATTTTAATAGATCTTCAAAGTAAATAAGGCTATCATCTTGAAAACAAGACGTTTATTCTTTCAGTGAAATACGGAACCGTTCCGTATTTTATCTAACGGGTGGCATCCATAAGTCTAAATATTCCTGTTACATTGCACAACCTTCAATGTTATGTCATAATTACGTAAAATGCTGGCAAATTAGGCGGCCCAAACTGTTGCATATACACTGACTCTGCGTGCAATGAACGCAAGAGAAGTGACACAATTTCACCTGGTTAATATTGCCTGCTAACCTGGATTTATTTTAGCTAAATATGCAGGGTTAAAAATATATACTTCTGTGTATTGATTTTAAGAAAGGCATTGATGTTTATGGTTAGGTACACATTGGAGCAACAATACGCACCGCATCGATTATATGCAACGCAGGACACGCTAGATAAACTAGGAATATCATCAACCATGTGTAGTTAACTAGTGATTATGATTGATTGTTTTTTATAAGATAAGTTTAATGCTAGCTAGCAACTTACCTTGGCTTACTGCATTCGCGTAACAGGCAGGCTCCTCGTGGAGTGCAATGTAATCAGGTGGTTAGAGCGTTGGACTAGTTAACTGTAAGGTTGGAAGATTGAATCCCCCGAGCTGACAAGGTGAAAATCTGTCGTTCTGCCCCTGAACCAGGCAGTTAACCCACCGTTCCTAGGCCGTCATTGAAAATAAGAATGTGGCGGTGCGCGCGGACTTGCCTAGTTAAATAAAGATTAAATAAAGGTGTAAATAAAATATTTAAATCTGCCAAATCAGTGTCCAAAAATACCGATTTCCGATTGTTATGAAAACTTGAAATCAGCCCTAATTAATCGGCCATTCCGATTAACCGGTCGACCTCTATTCTCAATAGCCTACAGCAGTGTTTGCCAAAAGGTGACCTGCGGGCCTAATTCGGCTCACGGGTGATTTTATTTGCCGAATCCCCATCCCCTCCGCAAAAAACATTCTGAGCAAATATGTTATTATTATTATTATTTATTTATTTATTTATTTATTTTTTGGGGGGGGGTGATTATCTAAAATTATTTTAATTTAGGAAATATGTTCCCAAGTATTCCCACACATATACATAGAGAGGCATAGTATGTGATTATGACATTCCGTCCGATTGTATTTCCCTATCTGTTTAGGCTTCTTGTCGTCAATATGCTGTGCACAAATGAATTACAACTATTTTCTGACCCTCAACCATCCTCTGAATGTAACTGGGGACCCCTGACCTACAGCATCAGTGGTGATTTCTACTGCAGTCTGGTGTCCAGAATAACAGGGATGTCTCCCTAATGGCACTCTTCCCTATTTAGTCCACTACTTTCCACCAGAGCTCTATGGTCCCTGCTCAAATGTAGTGCACAATAATGGAATACACTCTTAGAAAAAAGGGTTCTTTGGTTGTCTCCATAGGAGAATCCTTTTGGGTTCCATGTAGAACTATCTGTAGAAGGGGTTCTACATGTTACCCAAAAGGGTTCTACCTCCAAGGTTTCTCCTATGGGGACAGCCGAAGAACCCTTTAAGGTTTTTATTAAAGTGAAGGGTGCCAATTGGAACGAACCCCAGGTGTAAAGGTGTGTGTACTGTGTAGTGGTGACAGCGACTCACACTGTACCGTCCTGGCCTTGTTGGTGTGTGTAGAGGTGTGTGTAGAGGTGACTCACACTGTACTGTCCTGGCCTTGTTGGTGTGTGTAGAGGTGTGTGTAGAGGTGACTCACACTGTACCGTCCTGGCCTTGTTGGTGTGCAGCATGATGTGGGTCATGAGGGTGAGCTGCGGGGCGCTCTCACAGAAGGTCTCGATGAGGCGCAGCATGCTCAGGTCGTGGGTCAGGTACACGGCGTACCCCGAGCCCTGCTCCTGTCGCCACCACACACGGAAGCCCTGCCATATGGCTGAGATGTGTCTGTGAACAAACACTGTCTGTTAGTATGAGCAGCAATAACCAACAGAAACACCTGTCAGGGACAATAGAACAGACACACATGGGCATCATTCTAAAAAATGTCTTCCACTTAGCTAACTTATCTTCTGTGTAGGTGTAACGGATGTGAAACGGCTAGTTTAGTTAGCGGTGGTGCGCGCTAAATAGCGTTTCAATCGGTGACGTCACTTGCTCTGAGACCTTGAAGTAGTGGTTCCCCTTGCTCTGCAAGGACTGCGGCTTTTGTGGAGCGATAGGTAACGATGCTTCGTGGGTGACTGTTGTTGATGTGTGCAGAGGGTCCCTTGTTCGAGCCCGGGTATGGGCGAGGGGACGGTTTAAAGTTATACTGTTACATAGGTGGGGAGTAAGTTGACGAAACAAAGCACCATCATGAGCTGTAGGGTCCTTATACCACTTAAATTGTTTGAATTGCCATCTTGTGTGTTACTAAGCGGCAATAATCCAGAAGACACCGATCATTGTCAGAGAACAGGACGCAGACATAGGCCTATTTATGTCATTCAAAACAACAACTTAACATCTGTGTAGGTGGGGAGTGAGGTTGTCAAGACAGAGCCTACTGGGTATGGTTACATACCTGACACACCGGAGTGGTAACTTGATTGGTTTCTACACAAGTCAAATGTTATTAGTGGTGCATGAGCTGCTCTGTGAGCTTCAGTATTCACACCACAATGAGAAAAGTATACAAATATGTGCATCGTGAGCTGTAGGATCATTCCTGTACTTCGCCCAAATAGTTTGAATTCCCGATGAACTATCATGTGTGTTACTGTGCACTTATTACATTGTATGTCCATCCCAAATGACTGGCTCTTCTCGCTGACACACCTGTGAGTTGGGTAACTTGATGTTTTCTACATAAGTCTAATGTTATTAGCTGTACATGAGCTGCTCAGCTAGCCTCTCAGTATTAACGAGACTAAGGAAATTATACATTTTAGGAAATCAATTTCATAGGCTCCATTTTTTTTAAACTTCTGAGTAAATTATATATTATTATTATTATTATTATTATTATTATTATAATAATATGACCAAATTATTATTTGACCAAATAATAAAAAGATTATACAATGCATAGTTTCATGGAGCACGAAAAAATTATGCACTACACTGTAGCCATAGAACAAATAAATTACTATGTATTTCTCAATCAATGTAGATTGTATTTTTAGACGACTGTGTCTAGTACACTGTGATAAACAAGGTGTAGTTAACAAAGATGGTCCACGTGAGAATGACGTGCATGCGATCAAGTGTCAAACTAAAAAGCTATCTACAGTACCTGCAAAAGAATCCGAGCTGAAGTACATGTAGCAGGAATGAAAGTTTGACGCAGCCTCCAAAGAGGACATTCTTGGCAGTTTGCTCATCGAAGCCCTCCAGTTCGCGGTCGTATTTGAACCAGAACCAGCTAAACATCTGGACCACTACCGAAGACAGGACCATAAGGCCGATCAACACCCCGAACCAGAAGAAATCCCCACGCGAGTAGAACTCCGTAGCGACCCAAATGTCGGATCCCACGTCAAACAAGAAGGTACACACACCGACTACCGAAAAAAGAAAATCGAGCCATGAGTACTTCGAAAACATTGGGCTATCCATAGCTAAATACCCCCTGTCCCGCCGCTCTCTAAAGTTTTCCCGTTAGCTTGTCTTGCTTCATGCATTTGTTGTACCATCTTTAGCGAAAGCTATCCGCTATCATGAGCTGTCGAATTTTACAAGTCTAAAGAATAATGACAGCTCCCGCATGTTGTCCAATGCATCCGTTAGGAAAAGTAAACATGGAACACAACTTGTAGTTACATTTGAATGCAACAATGAAGCGAGGACAGGCATTGTAGCTAACGATCACATCTCCATTGTAAAGTTGATCTCAAGAGGTGAGTTCAGTTGGATTGAACGTTTGCTACGTAGCTTAACGGTTTATACTGAACGACAAGTTTCCCCAAAAGGTTCAAAGTTCTTGAACAGACTTGGAGGTACGTTTGCTCCGGTTGGTGGGTGTGGCTTGAAGCAAAGCGTGACGTATTTTAAGGGCAGCGGCCATGCTGACAGTGTTCCCCAACCCACAATTCAGCCATTCCCCGTTTTTGAAATGTTCGTTCTGAACAGCACCGTTTCCGTTGAATTGAATGTTGCAGTACGTTTCTTCGTACTGAACGCAGCCCAGTTTGAATTGACGCCAGTGTCGTGTGTCCCACACAACGATCAGCATCCAAATGTATAGAAGCCCCTCCCACAACAACATGTAGGAATCATCTGGAGTGCCTGTGCAACCCGATTAGACAACAATGGTGATTGTAGTCTAATCTGGTGGCCAGAGAAGATGGATGACTTTATAGGGGTACAAATGAAAGAAAACTATCTTTGCATTGACCATCCCATATCAGATTATTCCCATGTGCTATGAACAAATACACATGTGTGAACAACTATGCATTAAGCAAACATATACAGTGCCTTGCAAAAGTATTCATCCCCCTTGGCGTTTTTACTATTTTGTTGCATTACAATCTGTAATTTAAATGGATTTTTATTTGGATTTCATGTAATGGACAAAATAGTCCAAATTGGACTATTAAAATACATGTAAAACACCACCAAGCAAAGTGGCACCACGAAAACCAAGGAGCTCTCCAAACCAATCAGGGACAAAGTGGCACCACGAAAACCAAGGAGCTCTCCAAACCAATCAGGGACAAAGTGGCACCACGAAAACCAAGGAGCTCTCCAAACCAATCAGGGACAAAGTGGCACCACGAAAACCAAGGAGCTCTCCAAACCAATCAGGGACAAAGTGGCACCACGAAAACCAAGGAGCTCTCCAAACCAATCAGGGACAAAGTGGCACCACGAAAACCAAGGAGCTCTCCAAACCAATCAGGGACAAAGTGGCACCACGAAAACCAAGGAGCTCTCCAAACCAATCAGGGACAAAGTGGCACCACGAAAACCAAGGAGCTCTCCAAACCAATCAGGGACAAAGTGGCACCACGAAAACCAAGGAGCTCTCCAAACCAATCAGGGACAAAGTGGCACCACGAAAACCAAGGAGCTCTCCAAACCAATCAGGGACAAAGTGGCACCACGAAAACCAAGGAGCTCTCCAAACCAATCAGGGACAAAGTGGCACCACGAAAACCAAGGAGCTCTCCAAACCAATCAGGGACAAAGTGGCACCACGAAAACCAAGGAGCTCTCCAAACCAATCAGGGACAAAGTGGCACCACGAAAACCAAGGAGCTCTCCAAACCAATCAGGGACAAAGTTGTGGAGAAGTACAGATCAGGGTTGGGTTATAAAAAAAAATATCAGAAACTTTGAACATCCCACAGAGCACCATTAAATCCATTATTTAAAAAAAAAAAATGGAAAGAATATGGCACCACAACAAACCTGCCAAGAGAGGGCCGCCCACCAAAACTCACGGACCAGGCAAGGAGGGCATTAATCAGAGAGGCAAACAAAGAGACCAAAGATAACTCTGAAGGAGCTGCAAAGCTCCACAGCAGAGATTGGAGTATCTGTCCATAGAACCACATTAAGCCTTACACTCCACAGAGCTGGGCTTCATGGAAGAGAGGCCAGATAAAAGCCATTGCTTAAAGAAAAAAATAAGCAACCACGTTTGGTGTTCGCCAAAAGGCATGTGGGAGACTCCCCAAACATATGGAAGAAGGTCCTCTGGTCAGATGAGACTAAAATTTTGCTTTTTGGCCATCAAGGAAAACTTTATGTCTGGTGCAAACACAACACCTCTCATCATCCTGAGAACACCACAGTGAAGCATGGGTGGCAGCATCATGCTGTGGGGATGTTTTTCATCTGCAGGGACAGGGGAACTGGTCAAAATTGAAGGAATGATGGATGGCACTAAATACAGGGAAATTCAGTCTTCCAGATATTTGAGACTGGGACGGAGGTTCGCCTTCCAGCAGGACAATGACCCTAAGCATACTGCTAAAGCAACAATTGAGTGGTTTAAGGGGGAAATATTTAAATGTCTTGGGATGGCCTTGAAAGATTAGTAGAATCTGTGTGGGTAGCTGGACAGGTAGGATGACTGACAGTGAAGGTGAACAGGTGGTCACGTGTCAGGTGACAGAGGAATGGATGAGACTGAGGCAAGAATTCCTTTAACCATAAAGTGGTAGATTTACTGAGTAGTCTGTGCAACATCACAAAGGAAACAAATAACATGTATCTAATCAAATTCATAATCACAAAGATCATATCATAACAATCATTCATGATTAACATAATTAGGGAAGTCAACAATCCAGTTCATTAAGAAGTCTATAGTAATCATCCATGAGTCATTTAGGCTCGTAACTATTTATCATAAATCATGGGAAAAAAACAACAGTGAATGGTTATTCAATCTATAATCCCCATTAGTTTGGTATCAAAGTCGATCAGTTAGCAAACAATGACGTTTCTCATTTCACCCTTTCATTGTCTTCATGTGTACATATAATTCATTTCATTACATATTAACCATATCGATTGCATAATTGGCCTATGAGGATCCGTGATCATTGACAAATCACATTACACAATATGTTTGAAGCGTGCGCTCCAAGCCGCGCTCCGCGGTAATAACTATAAGCAATAACTGATGGCCCACTCCCCCGATCACCACAGATAGTTCAGATGAAAGGTAACAGAGTCGGTGGATTTACGTGGATTCATGGACGCACAGAGCTTCTGGATCAGACGGAGTTAAGGAAGAGAAAGCAGTGAGATCAGGCGATGGCAATTTCCTCCTTTTATGGAGTTGAGATCTGTCTGACATTTCCACCTGACCTAATTAAAGCGCCCCTGGCCCAGCTGAGTAAGTGGCAATGAATTCAAGGATTATTCCACCAACTCCATGGGCCTTTTCTACAGGCCTAGTCATAGCCCAGAACTGAATCCAATTGAGAATATGTGGGGTGACTTAAAGATTGCTGTTCACCAGCGGAACCCAACCAACTTGAAGGAGCTGGAGCAGTTTTGCCTTGAAGAATGGGCAAAAATCCCAGTGGCTAGGTGTGCCAAGTTTATAGAGACATACCCCAAGAGACTTACAGCTGCAATTGCTGCAAAAGGTGGCTCTACAAAGTATTGACGTTGGGGGGGGTGAATAGTTTTGCACGCTCAAGTAGATTTTTTTTGGTCTTATTTCTTGTTTGTTTCACCAAAAATATTTAGCATCTTCAAAGTGGTAGGCATGTTTTGTAAATGAAATGATACAACCCCCCCCCCCCAACAAAATAGGAAAACTGCCAAGAGGATGAATACTTGCGCAAGCCACTGTATAATCATCTATAATAATAATCATTGACACTACTAGGTAGACAAGTCAACTTCACCTTCACACAGTTATCGCATTTACATGTTAAGGTCATTCTGGAATTAAACTGGGATTCATGTTGACACCATTGACATACAAAAGACCCAATGGCAATCAATCTGGCCTAAAAATAAATAAATAAAAATGGAATGTTGTTATATATATGGACTGAACATTGGAAAGTGAATGAACTAACAGGGCGCACACAAGACATAACCAATTGTAATTGCAAACTTGCTACATTTAAACAGCAGTATAAAGATCCTTGGACCTACTATTGATGGTACGCCCACTTCTGCGCTTGATCCTACAGTGTTCAGAAAAGCGTGTATAATATATGTGCCTTTTCCCACTACCGCGCAACTGTGTCTTTGTTCCTGTGACTGTTACACAAAATCAGCACAGGGGAAATGTCGAGAGTTTACATCGGAAGATTGAGCTATCGAGCAAGGGAAAAGGACGTGGAGAAGTTCTTCAAAGGCTATGGGAAGATACTTGAAGTTGACCTGAAAAACGGGTAACAAAATGAACGCCGCTCTCCGTGTCGTTGTTCTGTGCTAGCTAACCGCTAACTAACCGCTAGCTTACCGCGTTGAGTTCGTGGCCTAGTTGCTAGGCCTGTTGAAGCGCCGTTTATTGACAATTCTCGTACATTGAGTTTGGCCAACCCGATTGACGTATTATTTATTTGTATGGGTTGTAATTGATAAGATATTTGCTAGACAACCAAAGTTTGTTAACCAATTTCGGTTAACGAGTTTTAGTTAACGTTAGCTGTCGTTAGCACCTAGCTAACGTTAGTGTCTAATTGTTTTGAGTACTAGACGCTTCCTATTTAAAATAATAAAAGGTAGTTACATGTTTTATAGCCAAAATCTTAATTAGGTAACGTTAGCAGGCACCTTGAAATACGTTTGGCATGCTAGCTATCTGCTAACGACGTTACGCTAGTTAACTTACCCCCATAGCTGGCAACGTGTACACTTTCTCTCTTCTGTAACTTAGTTTGCTGTACAGCCAACATAATGGTGATATTTGGTGTCTGGTGGATCAGATGAGACCCCATTTGCAAAGCCAGTTACTAATATTACATGGGTTTATAAAAACAAAATGCTCACTATTTCGACATGGCTAGTCAGTCTAACGTTAACTGTACTCAAAACTGCACCATGCTTGCAGATGGAATTTAGGTAGCACCCTGCATTGATTGCAGACTCGGGCCCCCGAGTGGCGCAGCGGTCTAAGGCACTGCAGTCCCTGGTACGAATCCAGGCTGAATCACATCCGGCCGTGATTGTGAGTCTCCTAGGGATGCGCACAATTGGCCCAGCATCGTTTGTGTTTGGCCGGGGTAGGTCGTCATTGTAAATAAGAATTTGTTAACTGACATACCTAGTTAAATATAATAGGGCCTATTGGTGTAATTAGTAGGCTGCCGCTTATAGCCTACCTCTTTCTCTACTCTCTTTCTCTATGGTTGCTTCCTTCCTCACTTTCAACTGTTAAATGAAATGTATCACATCTGGCTGTGATTGGGAGTCCCATAGGGCGGTGCACCATTGGCCCAGTGTCGTCCGGGTTTGGCCAGGGTAGGCCGTCATTGTAAATAAGAATTTGTTCTTAACTGTCTAGTCTAGTTATATTATTTCACCGTTATTTATACTGGGAAAAGGGAGTGGTTTTGGGTGGTAAATCTCAGTAACCGGGTTCCCACCCTTCAACCCTAGTACACATAGGCAGGACCGCAAAGTATCACAACTATAGCAGCAGCATAGCCATATATTGTGACGGTGATAAGTTCGTGCTTCCATACAGCCGGTACACCTTAGCAACGGCCGCAATTTTTCAACTAACCGTTTCATGCTGATTACTACAGAGGGGAAAGTAAGCCCATACCGGCAAAATAAATACTGGGGATATGACCTACTGGTAAAATGTTAGCTTATCACAGTAATTAAAACATCATTGCCACATGTCAGTTGCATGGAAAATGTACAAATGGAATTAAACATGTGGAAATACCCTCCAAAATACGGTGTGGTTCGACGATAACAGCCACACCCGGTGTGGTTCGATGATAACAGTAATAATTTGCCACGGCAGATACTTTTGTATGCATAGTGTTTGTGGACACAACATCAAATTTGTAGATCGATGTTTTTTTTTTTTTTAGCCACACCCATTGCCGACGGGTGGAGGGAGAAAAAAAAACGCCATGCAATCTCCATAACATACCATTGCCAGTAGAATAGCCTTACTGGAGAGCTCAGTGACTTTCAACATGGAACCGGCATAGGATGCCGCCTTTCCAACAAGTCAGTTCGTCAAATTTCTGCCCTGTTAGAGCTTCACCGGTTGGTCAACTGCTGTTATTGTCAAGTGGAAATGTCTAGGAGCAACAATGCCTCACCCGCAAAGTGGTAGGCCACACAAGCTCACAGAACGGGATCGCTGAGTGCTAAAGGGCGTAAAAAATCGTCTGTCCTCGGTTGGAACACTCACTACCGAGTTCCAAATTGCATCTGGAAGCAATGTCAGCGCAATAACTGTTCGTCGGGAGTTTCATGAAATGGGTATCCAGCCGCACACAATCCTAAAATAACCATACGCAATGCCAAGCGTCGGCTGGAGTGGTGTAAAGCTCGCTGCAATTGGACTCCCTGCTGCAGCGACCACAGAAAATCAGTGTGTATCTCTTTGTCCATGTTGCTGAAGCTGCAACATAATTATAGCCTTATCTGACTGAAAAGTAATGTTTCCGAAATCCCTCCTTTGTTTAGGAAAAACATTCTCTATTCCTTTTAACCCTTGCTCTCTTCACGTGACATTGCATTACAAACATGTGTCACGTGAATCGAGCAAGAGTTGAGACCTATTCGCATGGTACTAGTATTACTAGACTACATTGGTTATCTACACTACTATTCAAAAGTTTGGGGTCACTTCGAAATTTCCTTGTTTTTGAAAGAAAACCCCCTTTTTTTTATATAAAAAAAAAAGAATCCCCCATTAAAATAACATCAAATTGATCAGAAATGCAGTGTAGACATGGTTAATGTTGTAAATTACTATTGTAGCTGGAAACGGCTGTTTTTAATGGAATATCGACATTTATCAGCAACTATCACTCCTGTGTTCCAATGGCACTTTGTGTTAGCTAATTGAAGTTTATAATTTAGAAGGCTAATTGATCATTAGAAAACCCTTTTGCAATTATGTTAGCACAGTTGAAAACTGTTGTGGTGATTTTAAAGAAGCAATAAAACTGTCCGCCTTTAGACTAGTTGAGTATCTGGAGCATCAGCATTTGTGGGTTCGATTACAGGTTCAAAATGACCAGATACAAAGAACTTTCTTCTGAAACTCGTCAATCTATTCTTGTTCTGAGAAATGAAGGCTATTCCATGCGAGAAATTGCCAAAAAAAACTGAAGATCTCGTAAAACGCTGTGTACTACTCCCTTCACCAAACAGCGCAAACTGGCCCTAACCAGAATAGAAAAAGGATTGGGAGGCCCTGGTGCACAACTGAGCAAGAGGACAAGTTCATTAGTGTCTAGTTTGAGAAACAGACGCCTCACAAGTCCTCAACTGGCAGCTTCATTAAATAGTACCCGCAAAACATCAGTCTCTACGTCAACAGTGAAGAGGTGATTCCGGGATGCTGGCCTTCTAGGCAGAGTTGCAAAGAAAAAAATATATCTAAGACTGGCCAAAGAAATATTAAGATGGGCTTAAAAGAACAGACACTGGACAGAGGAAGATTGGAAAAAAGTGTTATGGACAGACAAATCTAAGTTTGATGTGTTCGGATCACAAAGAAGAATATTCGTATGAGGCAGAAAAGATGCTGAAAGAGTGCTTGACACCATCTGTCAAACATGATGGAGGCATTGTGATGGTCTGGGGGTGCTTTGTTGGTGGTAAAGTGGGAGATTTGTAAAAAGGGATCTTGAACAAGGAAGGCTCACTCCATTTTGCAACGCCATGCCATACCCTGTGGACGGCACTTCATTGGAGCCAATATCTTCCTACAACAGGACAATGCTCCAAACTATGCAAGAACTATTTAGGGAGTGGAGTGGCCAGTACAGTCACTGGATCTCAACCCTACTGAGCTGTTGTGGGAGGAGCTTGACCGTATGGTACGTAAGAAAAGCCCATCAAAGCCAATCCAACTTGTGGGAGGTGCTTCAGGAAGCATGGGGTGAAATCTCTTGATTTACCTCAACAAATTGACAACTAGAATGCCAAAGGTCTGCAAGCCTGTAATTGCTGCAAATTGATTATTTGACGAAAGCAAAGTTTGAACACATATTAAAAAATATATATAACATTGTCAACGTTTTGACTATATTTTCTATACTCTTCATGTATGTTTTCATGGAAAACAAGGGAATTTCTAAAAGTGACCCCAAACTTTTGAACGGTTGTGTATTGATTAATCCAGAATGTCCATTATTCCAGAGAACAGTTTAGACGGGATTCATTTTTATTTATTTTTTCAGAACTCCCCCCTAAAATTAAATGTGTGTGTGTGTGTGTGTATATATATATATATATATATATATATATATATATATATATATATATATTGTGTGTATACGTTTCTCTCCCATGTCAAGTAGAGGCACTGGTGTTGAAGTTAGGCCTTGAAATACATCCACAGTTACACTTTCAATAGGCTAATTAAGATACTTTGAGTCATTTGGAAGCTTCTAAAGCCATGACATCATTTTCTGGAATTTTCCAAGATGTTTAAAGGCACAGTCAACTTAGTTTTATTAAACTTCTTGGCCCACTGGAATTGTGATACAGTGAAATAATCTGTCTGTAAACAATTGTTGGGAAAATTACTTGTCATGCACAAAGTAGATGTCCTAACCGACTTGCCAAAACTATAGTTTACCAAGAAATTTATGGAGTGGTTGAAAAATGAGTTTTACTGACTCTATCATAACTGTATTTAGACTTCTGACTTCCGTGTGTGTGTGTGTGTGTGTGTATAGCTTATTCGCAGCACTTGTGTCAATTTATCAAATCCGTTATTGTTTTCTTGCGAAAACCTTGATCAACACCGGTCATACTCAGACATTTCTCTTAAAACACAGGGATGTTGACTGTCACGGGGATAGTATTGGATTTTGCCCCCAAAAAAACTGTAGGTTATTCTGGCTGGGATTATTACACTCCTGCCATATAAAAATTACTGACGTGGCAGTTTTCGGACGGGACTAAAATTACCTATGTTTTGTGCACATAATTACATTACCCAACCTCCCATTGTAAAACTAATCCCGTCTGAATAGGCCCTGACCTATAGCATCATAATCACGTCAATAAATTGGTTTTAAACAAACTTTGAACACCGTAACACACGTGACAGCAAAATGGATGCAGAGGACGTTACAAACTTGAAACGGGTATGTTTACTGGTTGCTCAGGAGGTAAAGGGGAAAAGAAGGTAAGGAGCCAGCTCTGCGTACATATTGTGCCAAACAGGTGCTGTATAAACAACACTAAAGTATAAATGTACCAGAGTCTGTAACACTTTTTAAAATTTATTTTTCTGAAGCGTTTATTACAGCAAAGACCTTAACAGTAACATTAATTCGTGGATGCAATTTCTAAAATGGAACCGTTTTTATTTATTGTATAAGCTAATTATTCAAGGCTCGCTTTATTTACAAACTAATATGCACAATGCAAATAGTCCGGGTAGCCATTTGATTACCTGTTCAGGAGTCTTATGTCTTGAAGGTAAAAAACTGTTGAGGAGCCTTTTTGTCTCCTAGACTTGGCACTCTGGTACCGCTTGCCATGCGGTAGTAGAGAGAACAGTCTTAGACTGGGGTGGCTGGAGTCTTTGACAACTTTTTGGGGGAGCCTTCCTCTGACACCGCCTGGTGTAGAGGTCCTGGATGGCAGGCAGCTTTGCCCCAGTGAGGTACTGGGCCGTACGCACTACCCTCTAGTGCCTTGCGGTCAGAGGCCGAGCAGTTGCCGTACCAGGCAGTGATGCAACCATGCTCTCGACGTTGCAGCTGTAGAACCTTTTTTTGAGGATCTCAGGACCCATGCCAAATCGTTTCAGTTTGTTACGTATGATCATAATAATGGCAAGAAGGAGATCAAGAAAATGTAGCATTATTATAGAATTTTCCGGGCAATTTGGAACCGCGTTAAAGAACACTAAATCAATAATACCGCAGAGGCTGTTCCAACACAAAGAAGTGTTGAATTTGTGAAATTGTTTACTTGCCGTGTCGTTGCGTGAGGCTTAGTGCTCACGGAATCAGTAGGCTTTTAAACAAACACACATAAGCAGGATCTTTCTTTTTTCTGTAGGTATAGTGATTTATAAAGCCAGGCACATTTTAACAGTTAGGCTATTGATTCATACACTTAAGTTTGTTTCCCCTCTTCTCACTTTTCTTTAGACAATAAGGCAAGGGCTGTTTTCTCATCTCATTCTGCTGCTACCTCCACTGTATTGTTCTCAACACCAATATCTTGGTTAACTTTGCTATTATGCACATAGGAATATGGTCTAGGAAAAGGCGCCAATTCAACAGGTGCACTGAAGTGTTTCAGAACCGTGGAGCGAGACCACTATTCATCGAGGGAGAAAGTGCATTTGATATAAATTATTTTTATTAGTGTTGCACCATTTTGTTCTTATGTAATATAACCATATACAATTTCAGGCGCACATGTCTTAGACTGATGGACTGTGCCACCCCCACGGCCTCCACAATGGATCAGTCCACTCAGTGTGAATCAGACGGGTGTCTTGTACACCATGAGAGTTTGATAAAGAGAAGAGAGAGAATTTGTCTGCTCGACTAAAGAAATCTCGGTCAACCAACAGCCTGTCGACTAAATGGGTCAGCTCTAGTTTATGCCACCTTAATAAAAGGTAATGCATTTTTAAAAGTTAAAATGAATAGGGATTCTATATGGGATTCTATGATTTTAATAATATTTTGCAAAAAGCTCATGTACTGGGAAGAAATATAATCTACTTTTTACACTTCACCCCTGATTAATTCTCAACTTGGAACTTGCCAGTCTTCTCAACGCCCATCGCTAGTTGCAGGCGGAACGTTGGAATTGGGGGAAATGTTCTGTTTTTATCAAATCAATGTGTCTGAGTGGGACCGATTCAAATGTTACTTTGTGATTTATGAAAAGTATCATATACATTTGAGTCTGGCAGTAGATTTAGTCAAATAATTGGATCCCAAATCTGTACCATGTCTCTGGCCTAACATGCTTTGTCTCCTCTGTGTAAAGGTATGGGTTTGTTGAATTTGATGACCCCCGCGATGCAGATGATGCTGTGTATGACCTGAATGGGAAAGACCTGTGTGGGGAGAGGGTTATTGTGGAACACACAAAGGGGCCGCGGCGGGACGGCAGCTACGGCTCAGGAGGAGGAGGAGGAGGAGGAGGAGGCGGCGGAGGAGGAGGAGGGGGAGGAGGAGGAGGAGGTGGTGGAAGAAGTAAGTTTACAATGCAGCGGTGTTTTAACATGATTTGAAATGTGATTGAGGAGGCCAACATGGCAGTGCATGTAGGATAGGAGACCACTGCACATCTCAAGTTTGTCCTTGGTGGTTGTAGTTCATATAATTGTGTTTCGTTACATTTTGGTAAATTCGCAGACGCTCTTATCATAGAGTGACTTAGTCAGTGCATTCAACTTAATGTCGTTGGGTAAGACGACCACATATCTTAGTTAATAAAACAACTACTTTGTGTTTCAACTATTTGTTAATGCTCCTGTGACGATATGTCAGATTTCTTTTTTTTAACCATAATTTACCAGGTGGTTTTATGTTTAATCGGAGTACCCTCTGTTCAAATGCTTGTTGCTTTCTTGGGGATAGTAGAGATGGTAACTTGTAGAAATTGTACCATATTGGTATCCATGGTTACAGTAGGCTCTGTTCACTCCATGCTCCCACTGCACTGATTCCATCCCCTTTTTATGATTTTATTAGTTGCACCTCAAGTTGTTTTTCTGTGACTTTTTAAGAGGACATATTTAACTTATTTGTTGTAGTTTCTGGGATGAGTGGCTGCCAAGGGTTCTGTTCTAAATCCGGCCTATTAGGTCACTCCTAGGATCAATTAGCGTACACGTCGCTCACAGATACCATAGACTTCCAGGCATTGCGCTAACACTAGTTAGCATTGGCTTGCTGGACACGGGCATGAAAAATGGTATCCATGAGATGGGGAATTAGATAAAAGGGCGGCATTGACAAACTCAAAGTATCCTATTTCTCCCCAATTCCGTGGCATCGCTACAACTCCCGTACGGGCTCGGGAGAGACGAAGGTTGAAAGTCATGCGTCCTCCGATACACAACCCAACCAAGCCACACTGCTTCTTAACACAGCGCGCATCCAACCTGGAAGCCAGCCGCACCAATGTGTCGGAGGAAACATGGCGACTTTGCTTAGCACGCACTGCGTCCGGCCCGCCCGCCACTGCGCCCGGCCCGAGTCGCTGGTAAGCGATGAGACAAGGATTTCCCTACCGGCCAAACCCTCCCTAACCTGGGTGACGCTATGCCAAATGTGCGTCGCCCCACGGACCTCCCGGTCGTGTCCGGTTACGACAGAGCCTGGGCGCGAACCCAGAGTCTCTGGTGGCACAGCTGGCGCTGCAGTACAGCACCCTTAACCACTGCGCCACGCGGGAGGGCTCATTCTCTTTTTTTTTTTTTTTTAAAGACAACACCAGTATTGTATTGCAGACGGTGTCACATCACGGACGAGCTCGTACTACTGAATTAAACCCTTTTATGGTACTTAACAGTAATTGTTTGAATAATGGGTGTAGAGAACAGATTTTTTATATTTGAGTTGATGATTGGAATTAAAATTACATGAACCACAACCACCAAATGACATGCCGTTATCTTGGGAAACAGCGTGCTTGATTTTGAAACTATCACAGGGGAAACAAATGCAGTCGTATTCATTCAAATTGTCAGGGGGAATCTAGCTTGAGATTCACTACCATTTTAGAACATTTGCTGATAAATTCTGTGATTTTTTTTTTTTTGACTAGAATAAATGAACTAGCTCATTTGTTTGAGTAATTTGAGAATCGTGTAATCTGCTTGTTTTATTCAGGATTATTTTTTTATTTTGTTTTAATTAAATGAATGTTGAATAATAAAGGTAAATATTTAACAAAGAACCTCCAATGTTTTAATTAAAAGAGTCCTTTGCTGACTGCCTGCCCCTATTGCTGGCCTGGCCATGGTGTCCCCTTTCCAACCAAGAGTGTGGTTTGACCATTCTGGGCCCCTGGGCAGACCAAAAAAGGGAGCCAATGTGAATGAAGACCGCTTGTCCCATTAGTCCCAGGCCGGGTGGTGAGGATGCCATTGGGTTAGGAACAGATGTGGGTTGAGCTCTTTATAGGTGCCTGAAACAAATGTGAAATGTCTATATATTTAGATGTGCTAGTTAACGTAAACATTAGTGTCATCGTAAGTACTGTTTTCAGTCAGGTTTTATGTCGTTGTTTTTATTTTTATCGTAGCTTTTCATTTTTTAAAGTTTTTATGTAGAGTTTTGTATTCAGTTCTACCCAAGCGTGACTCATCAGTTAATGATTTAGTAGTTTAGATGAGGAATAGGTTATGTCAGTGTTCCTGATGGAAATGTGCAGGTTTCTAGGTTCATTAATGTAGCCTACACACAGGATTTGATTTCCTTTTTTTTTGGTTAGCTTGTTTTTGTCATTACTTTCCCCCCATCTGTAATCTATTAAAATTTCTCCCAGATTTGTTTATGTGGCCATTGTTTACATAATGTAGCTTGGAGATTAGTGTTGAGGCTGTCCTCTCGGTGTGCCCCCCCTTGCCCTAATTGCTGTTGCTCTATCCTTGTTACTTTTGAAGGCGGGGGCGGGTATGGGCGTGGTGGCAGAGACAGATATGGCCCCCCAGCAAGGACAGACTATCGGCTGATCGTTGAGAACCTGTCCAGTCGCTGCAGCTGGCAGGACCTGAAGGTATGGTGGCGACGGGTTATTCAGGAATGTTGGGGGCGGAATGGTAGCCTAGTGATTAGAGCGTTGGACTAGTAACCGGAAGGTTGCAAGTTCAAACCCCCGAGCTGACAAGGTACAAATCTGTCGTTCTGCCCCTGAACAGGCAGTTAACCCACTGTTCCTAGGCCGTCATTGAAAATAAGAATTTGTTCTTAACTGACTTGCCTGGTTAAATAAAGGTTTCTTTTTTTAAATAACTCTCTTCTTCATTATGATTTCTGCATCCTATGGTCATGTTTTGGAGAGAAACATGCCTAAGCCTTATTACATGTACATTTAGTCATAAGACCCAATGGTTTTACAATAGCGGAGGTGTATAAAGATGGAGGTCCCCATGCACTTACCACACATGCCTAGTTTACTGTGTTCTCCCTATCGCACTGCTCTCCGTGACGCTTGTTTTTGTATGTTCATTGTCATGGTATACATGAACCCAAGATGGTGGCAATTTGGAAAACACGAAACGACAGTTGATTGTAGACGTTTTACCATGTCGTGAGACTTATTTTTTTTACTCTGTGGGTAGTGCTTAAACAATGACGTCATAGCTGAAATCCGCCATCTTTGTGCACCTTCGTCATTGAATTAAATGCCCATAATTGTCATGCTTGAAGTAACTTTAGATGTCGCCGCATAAATCAGAAATATCTAGACGTTCACAAAATACATATTTAACATGAAACGTGTATATAATGTATATAAAATAAATATAAATATATATATAAATATATAAATATAAAATGACCTATATTTATTAATTCATTAATATCTTTGTGGTTTGCTGGCCAAATCCCAACCCTTTCCCTTCCTTCACCAGGACTACATGAGGCAGGCGGGTGAGGTGACGTATGCTGACACCAATAAAGGACGCAGGAACGAGGGAGTGATCGAGTTCAGGCTGTACTCTGACATGAAGAGAGCCCTGGAGAAGCTGGACGGCACAGAGGTGAACGGCAGGAAGATCCGGCTGATTGAGGACCGCCCCGGGGCCAAGCGCAGCAAGCGCTCTTACTCTCGCAGCCGCTCCAGGTAGCTAAATCAGTATTATTGTTTACAAGCGCTCTTACTCTCGCAGCCGCTCCAGGTAGCTAAATCAGTATTATCATTTACAAGTCTCATAGTTATTTTTGATGCAAGGACTAAAGCTAAGGCTGAATTCACAATTCTGTTTTAAAAAAAATTGCCACTAATTAGTCGTTTGACCAATCGGATCTGTTACCCATAATTGGGCAAAATATCAGAATTGGCTGCCTGTGTAAACAAAGCCTAATTGGTCGTGTCCAACACGGAGTAGGCCTTCTAGAAGAGGATGGGATTTCCACTGTATATGAGACCGAGCTGCACATCATAACGAGTAGTTATTCAATGGACCATCTTTAATCAGCGACTGAGCAAAATGCATGCATTAAAACAAAGGACTAGTTATTTCAGTTGCGTTCCCTCCCCCTCAATGCACTGCTTTTCCCATCAGTTCACAATTTTAAGGTTCACACTTCCATTTGACTGCACTTCACCCTAACCCCTCAAGCATCTTTCATGCACATGGCTTACCTTTTTTAACTTCTGTTCACCTCCCTCTGTCTCCAGGTCCCGCTCCAGGAGCCGCAGGTCCCGTAAGAGCCGCAGCCGCAGTGACAGCAGCAGTCGCTCCCGCTCCAGGTGAGTCCCAGAGCGCAGGCAACGTTTAACTCATGGCCTCTTTAATGTGTCCCAAATAGAACCATATTCCCTATGCAGTGCACTACTTTTGACTGGGGCTTAGGTTAAAATTAGTGCACTATATAGGGAATAGGGTGCCATTTATTACTCTCTACTTCTGCCCTCTTCTACAGCGACTGTACTTAGTCATTTTCTGAGGGACATCACCCATATCTCAAATCACTGTGTAGTAAATGTCCACTTACCCAGAGCTCTTGACTCCAATGTGGACTTTGCTCCCCCTTTTTTGTCTTGCTACCCAGATGTCCTAGCAGATGTCATGACCAGCTATTGCTAGGGGTGTTGGCCATTTTTACATGGCCGTAGTTCAATTCCATTTTAGTTGACTGGTTGTCTGTCTGCTCCTTCCTGTTCCCCAGGGGTGCTGCCTCCCGCTCACGTAGTCGCTCCCACAGCAAGAAGGACAAGGACAAGACCAAGGGCCGCAGAGAGGAGGAGCGCACCAACGGTGCACACAAGGCCAAGGATGTGGGTCGCAGTAAGAGCCGCAGTAAGAGCCGCAGTAAGAGCCGCAGTAAGAGCAAAAAGAGCAGCAAGAAAGAAGGGAAGAAGAGCAGGAAGGATGAGTCCAGGTCTCGTTCCCGCTCTCGCTCTAGATCAGCAGCCAAGGATCGCTCCAGGAAGTCAGGCTCCAAGAGCCGTGAGCCGGCCAAGAGCGACAACGAGGCAGCTGCAGCCGAGAAGGGGGCTCCCCGCTCTCGCTCCCATACGCCCACTGAATCCAAACCTAAATCCAAGTCAAAGTCCAAATCTCCATCTCCCTCCCCGGCCAAAGCCCGCTCCCGTTCCCCCTCAGTCTCCCGCTCAGAGTCTCGCTCCAAATCTCGCTCCGCATCTCGTTCTCGCTCCCGTTCTCGTTCACAGTCCTGAGCTAGGATACCAACAGCTCCCATCCATCGTTTTCCCCCTCTGTTTCTTCTTGTCCCCCCCACTTTCTTTTTTGGTCACTTTTCTTTTAGTATTTTTGATAAATGGTTGTGTGAAAAACCCAGACACTCACGCTCAAGGTGTCTTCCCCAATTATTTTAAATATACAGTGCTTGTCGGTCATTCTACATCTTTTTCCCAGTAGTGTTGTCTCTTAATTGAGGTGTTTGTAAAAAAAATATGAAAATGTGCGACCTAAGTTGGAGGGTATTTGCTTGGATAGATTTTTTTGTAAGTTACAAGTGCTGTCGTAAGTGTGTTAACCTTAATGACATACTTAAGCATACCGAGCTGTCAATGTTGTGCAAGGATGGGGGTTGTTTTGTTCGGTTGTATCTTCTCATTTTGTGGAAAATCCTTTTTACCACTTTTAAAAAATAAAATAAAAATCCTGATCTCAAATGGAGTTGACTTTTGGTTTCTAAAATAAGTTGGGTTGCATGAACATGTCTTGGTGCAGTTCTGGATACTGAGATTAGTACTGTTGGAAGCAACCTCTGCTCCAGGACAGAGTACGTGTTCCTCCACTCAGCACATGACACCGTGGTACCAGAGAAACTACACCACTATAGGGGCAACAAGAATGTCTGTTTATAGAGTACCACAGTTGGAGTCATAATACCATAACACCTAGCGGTCATTAAGGGAAATGGTTCCAACTGTTTTTCCACCATTCATTGTTCCCATGGGGGATTTTAGAAACACTTTAAATAAGGGCTGTGTTTCATGTAGGCTTAACTTGGCGTGGCGGTTTTTATAACTGTAAATCTCTCTAGGACGAGGTGACTTCAACATATTTGCCTGTATTTACACCCCCCCCCCCCCCCCCCAAAAAATGAAATGCTAATGTGACTATCATTAATAAATTATAAATGCCAAGATCTGGATGCCACTGCCGACTCAAGTCAAAGGTAAGAATCTCTGGATTAACTATCTAAAATGTAGTAATGAATAAATAGGCTCAATTTCTTTAAGTGGACAATTCTGTGTGTGACAAGTTTAAAATTGACAAAATACCTGTTAGCAAATTTGTCAGAACTGATGTGCAGGGATTTGTAGTTTTGCATGGTCTACTTTGATGCTAATTAGCATTTTTGAATCGGAGTAAATAAAGACTAATATATTAAAGTCACCTTCTCCGAGAGAGATTTAAATGGTTATCAATACATCACGCCAGGGTAAGCCTACATGAAACACAGCCCTTATTTTAAGTGTTTCTAAAATCCTCTATGGAATGGTGGGAAAACGATTGGAACCATTTCCCTGTTTGACCTCTAGGTTTTATGGGTATTATGACATATCCACGGTGGGGCTCTATGGTGGACCATAAAGGTTTGGGGTATGTGCCCCTGCTTAGCCACAAGATGGCAGTAGTAATTTGACAGTCCTGTATTCATGCTAACAGAAATGCCCTCACTAGCAATGGTAATTAGCAATGAGTAACCACGGGAATAAAATGTATTCCCTTCCAATGTTTTGGTTTCAGTTATCACATCAATTGCAGCAATTAAAGTTCATTACAAAAAGTTGTAGGGCCATACTAAATTGGCATATTTATCTGATCGAATTACCAGGCACAACAACTTGACCACCAATTATAAATGAGTTTAGCCTTCCATATTTAAATATTTTTGAGACCACTTCTAATGGTTGGCTACGATTAAGATCGTCGGTCAGTCAGTCAACAGTGCGCATATGGAATAATCCTTCAAGAGCAGCCTGCTCCACTGCTCCATTTCCACGGAAGTGCAGTGCGCATAGCATCACGGCTGGAGAAGGAATGGAAGCGTCAAAGAAAAGTAGAGGTGGGAATGTTCGGTCTGTCTTGTGAGGAGGGCGGCCACATGTAGCGTCATTTTTGGCTAATGCTTTTGAAAATTCATTTTTTTTCTCCCCAGTAACGAACGACAAGGATATCTAGAAAACGTATTGAATAAGAGATAGAGTTTATAGGAGACGGCGAGCAGCAGAACCACACTCATCCTTGATCCTTCCGTTTTGGTTTAAATTATAGGCAAATTAAATTGCTTCTTCACGGACAAGATCCTAAGGCTACATGACAGAACAAACCAAACGATACTGTATCGATATGTGTCGGGGGACAATGAATATAACCGAAGAATTCTGCGTCAAAGGCAAGTAGGCTATAACTTTCCCCGGTATAAACATTCAAAAGTAGGCTATCATCACTCAACTGGTTGTGGAAAGATGATTGTTACAGTGTTGCGGAATCTTTGGAGGAGAGCGCCAACTTCAGACAATTCACGTTAAATGTAGACTTTTCTGGTAGGTCAGAAGGAAAATATTATATTTTGACACCGTGCACCTACTGAAGTTCAAGACAATCAGTGAAGCTGTCCCTGTCTGGTTTCCCCTCACCTATTAGCCTATTTCAGCTGAATGATATTTGGGAGATTTGATCTGTAATTTAGAGGAAATAAAAACAAGATTACATTTTTCCCCGCAAACCCTGACCAGTGCACAATGAGACTGGGCAATGGACTAAAGGAATGTAGCAGCGCTCCATCGTTTTTTTCCCCGTAGCAAGCTATGACGCGACCGATATAAAACCGTCATTTGCAAGGGGGGTTGGATATCTGTAACATGATCCCAATATGGGTCTTCAAGGTATATTGTACTCAATTTATTATACAGTTAATTGATAAAGTAGTCGAGTATTATATAGTTCAGTTGGAGTGCGCATAATAGCGTTTTGCACGCAATATTTGTCAGCTAATCAGTGCAGATAAAAAAATAATATAATAACGGAAAGATATTGCAAGCACGACGCATGGACCTACTCCTAAATAGTATGTGGACCTCTTTTGCATAGTCAATGAGCTTGGCAATCATCAAAATAATTATTTACCGTGCGTCATACATGCCTAGGAACAGGATTCAGTAGAAGAATATTGCCCTGAGTGTTTTGTCGATTACCAAGAGGGGAATTAAGAGAAACAGTAAAAACGCAGAAACGGTCACGTGACTTACATTTTAAGAGTGGACCGTCAAAGGTACGTTCTTATTCTCTCCCTGCTATAAGAGGCTGTCTTGGGACCAAAGTCACTTTACCTGATAATTATATAACTTAATACATCTCTTATATAATTTAAACAAAATATTACGTTTATTCCACTGTCATGTAGTACTGCTTGTTCCTGACTCATTAAAAGTGAGAGTGGAAAAAACAGCTAGCAAATGAAAGGTGAGGTCTGGTTTGCCTCACTCATTTATGATCAGTGGCCATATGAGCAGAGGGAATGTTTTTGCTCCAGGTAGCCAGGCAACTAGAGGGAATGTTCTTGCTCCAGGCAGCCAGGCAACTAGAGGGAATGTTTTTGCTCCAGGTAGCCAGGCAACTAGAGGGAATGTTCTTGCTCCAGGCAGCCAGGCAACTAGAGGGAATGTTTTTGCTCCAGGTAGCCAGGCAACTAGAGGGAATGTTCTTGCTCCAGGTAGCCAGGCAACTAGAGGGAATGTTTTTGCTCCAGGTAGCCAGGCAACTAGAGGGAATGTTTTTGCTCCAGGTAGCCAGGCAACAAGAGGGAATGTTCTTGCTCCAGGTAGCCAGGCAACTAGAGGGAATGTTCTTGCTCCAGGTAGCCAGGCAACTAGAGGGAATGTTTTTGCTCCAGGCAGCCAGGCAACAAGAGGGAATGTTTTTGCTCCAGGTAGCCAGGCAACTAGAGGGAATGTTTTTGCTCCAGGTAGCCAGGCAACTAGAGGGAATGTTCTTGCTCCAGGTAGCCATGCAACTAGAGTGAATGTTTTTGCTCCAGGTAGCCAGGCAACTAGAGGGAATGTTTTTGCTCCAGGTAGCCAGGCAACTAGAGGGAATGTTCTTGCTCCAGGTAGCCATGCAACTAGAGTGAATGTTTTTGCTCCAGGTAGCCAGGCAACTAGAGGGAATGTTTTTGCTCCAGGTAGCCAGGCAACTAGAGGGAATGTTTTTGCTCCAGGTAGCCATGCAACTAGAGGGAATGTTTTTGCTCCAGGTAGCCATGCAACTAGAGGGAATGTTCTTGCTCCAGGTAGCCATGCAACTAGAGTGAATGTTTTTGCTCCAGGTAGCCAGGCAACTAGAGTGAATGTTTTTGCTCCAGGTAGCCAGGCAACTAGAGGGAATGTTTTTGCTCCAGGTAGCCAGGCAACTAGAGGGAATGTTCTTGCTCCAGGTAGCCATGCAACTAGAGTGAATGTTTTTGCTCCAGGTAGCCAGGCAACTAGAGGGAATGTTTTTGCTCCAGGTAGCCATGCAACTAGAGTGAATGTTTTTGCTCCAGGTAGCCAGGCAACTAGAGTGAATGTTTTTGCTCCAGGTAGCCAGGCAACTAGAGGGAATGTTTTTGCTCCAGGTAGCCAGGCAACTAGAGTGAATGTTTTTGCTCCAGGTAGCCAGGCAACAAGAGGGAATGTTTTTGCTCCAGGTAGCCAGGCAACTAGAGGGAATGTTCTTGCTCCAGGTAGCCAGGCAACTAGAGGGAATGTTTTTGCTCCAGGTAGCCAGGCAACTAGAGTGAATGTTTTTGCTCCAGGTAGCCAGGCAACTAGAGGGAATGTTCTTGCTTCAGGTAGCCAGGCAACTAGAGGGAATGTTCTTGCTCCAGGTAGCCAGGCAACAAGAGGGAATGTTCTTGCTCCAGGTAGCCAGGCAACTAGAGTGAATGTTTTTGCTCCAGGTAGCCAGGCAACAAGAGGGAATGTTCTTGCTCCAGGTAGCCAGGCAACTAGAGTGAATGTTTTTGCTCCAGGTAGCCAGGCAACTAGAGGGAATGTTCTTGCTCCAGGTAGCCAGGCAACTAGAGGGAATGTTCTTGCTCCAGGTAGCCAGGCAACAAGAGGGAATGTTCTTGCTCCAGGTAGCCAGGCAACTAGAGGGAATGTCCTTGCTCCAGGTAGCCAGGGAACTAGAGGGAATGTTCTTGCTCCAGGTAGCCAGGGAACTAGAGGGAATGTTCTTTCTCCAGGTAGCCAGGCAACTAGAGGGAATGTTTTTGCTCCAGGCAGCCAGGCAACAAGAGGGAATGTTTTTGCTCCAGGTAGCCAGGCAACTAGAGGGAATGTTTTTGCTCCAGGTAGCCAGGCAACTAGAGGGAATGTTCTTGCTCCAGGTAGCCAGGCAACTAGAGGGAATGTTTTTGCTCCAGGCAGCCAGGCAACAAGAGGGAATGTTTTTGCTCCAGGTAGCCAGGCAACTAGAGGGAATGTTTTTGCTCCAGGTAGCCAGGCAACTAGAGGGAATGTTCTTGCTCCAGGTAGCCAGGCAACTAGAGGGAATGTTTTTGCTCCAGGTAGCCAGGCAACTAGAGGGAATGTTCTTGCTCCAGGTAGCCAGGCAACTAGAGGGAATGTTCTTGCTCCAGGTAGCCAGGGAACTAGAGGGAATGTTTTTGCTCCAGGTAGCCAGGCAACTAGAGGGAATGTTCTTGCTCCAGGTAGCCAGGCAACTAGAGGGAATGTTTTTGCTCCAGGTAGCCAGGGAACTAGAGGGAATGTTTTTGCTCCAGGTAGCCAGGCAACTAGAGGGAATGTTCTTGCTCCAGGTAGCCAGGCAACTAGAGTGAATGTTTTTGCTCCAGGTAGCCAGGGAACTAGAGGGAATGTTCTTGCTCCAGGTAGCCAGGGAACTAGAGGGAATGTTTTTGCTCCAGGTAGCCAGGCAACTAGAGGGAATGTTCTTGCTCCAGGTAGCCAGGCAACTAGAGTGAATGTTTTTGCTCCAGGTAGCCAGGGAACTAGAGGGAATGTTCTTGCTCCAGGTAGCCAGGGAACTAGAGGGAATGTTTTTGCTCCAGGTAGCCAGGGAACTAGAGGGAATGTTCTTGCTCCAGGTAGCCAGGGAACTAGAGGGAATGTTCTTGCTCCAGGTAGCCAGGCAACTAGAGGGAATGTTTTGCTCCAGGTAGCCAGGCAACTAGAGGGAATGTTCTTGCTCCAGGTAGCCATGCAACTAGAGTGAATGTTTTTGCTCCAGGTAGCCAGGCAACTAGAGTGAATGTTTTTGCTCCAGGTAGCCAGGCAACTAGAGGGAATGTTTTTGCTCCAGGTAGCCAGGCAACTAGAGGGAATGTTTTTGCTCCAGGTAGCCATGCAACTAGAGTGAATGTTTTTGCTCCAGGTAGCCATGCAACTAGAGGGAATGTTCTTGCTCCAGGTAGCCATGCAACTAGAGTGAATGTTTTTGCTCCAGGTAGCCAGGCAACTAGAGTGAATGTTTTTGCTCCAGGTAGCCAGGCAACTAGAGGGAATGTTTTTGCTCCAGGTAGCCAGGCAACAAGAGGGAATGTTTTTGCTCCAGGTAGCCAGGCAACTAGAGGGAATGTTTTTGCTCCAGGTAGCCAGGCAACTAGAGGGAATGTTCTTGCTCCAGGTAGCCAGGCAACTAGAGGGAATGTTTTTGCTCCAGGCAGCCAGGCAACAAGAGGGAATGTTTTTGCTCCAGGTAGCCAGGCAACTAGAGGGAATGTTTTTGCTCCAGGTAGCCAGGCAACTAGAGGGAATGTTCTTGCTCCAGGTAGCCAGGCAACTAGAGGGAATGTTTTTGCTCCAGGTAGCCAGGCAACTAGAGGGAATGTTCTTGCTCCAGGTAGCCAGGCAACTAGAGGGAATGTTCTTGCTCCAGGTAGCCAGGGAACTAGAGGGAATGTTTTTGCTCCAGGTAGCCAGGCAACTAGAGGGAATGTTCTTGCTCCAGGTAGCCAGGCAACTAGAGGGAATGTTTTTGCTCCAGGTAGCCAGGGAACTAGAGGGAATGTTTTTGCTCCAGGTAGCCAGGCAACTAGAGGGAATGTTCTTGCTCCAGGTAGCCAGGCAACTAGAGTGAATGTTTTTGCTCCAGGTAGCCAGGGAACTAGAGGGAATGTTCTTGCTCCAGGTAGCCAGGGAACTAGAGGGAATGTTTTTGCTCCAGGTAGCCAGGCAACTAGAGGGAATGTTCTTGCTCCAGGTAGCCAGGCAACTAGAGTGAATGTTTTTGCTCCAGGTAGCCAGGGAACTAGAGGGAATGTTCTTGCTCCAGGTAGCCAGGGAACTAGAGGGAATGTTTTTGCTCCAGGTAGCCAGGGAACTAGAGGGAATGTTCTTGCTCCAGGTAGCCAGGGAACTAGAGGGAATGTTCTTGCTCCAGGTAGCCAGGCAACTAGAGGGAATGTTTTTGCTCCAGGTAGCCAGGCAACTAGAGGGAATGTTCTTGCTCCAGGTAGCCATGCAACTAGAGTGAATGTTTTTGCTCCAGGTAGCCAGGCAACTAGAGTGAATGTTTTTGCTCCAGGTAGCCAGGCAACTAGAGGGAATGTTTTTGCTCCAGGTAGCCAGGCAACTAGAGGGAATGTTTTTGCTCCAGGTAGCCATGCAACTAGAGTGAATGTTTTTGCTCCAGGTAGCCATGCAACTAGAGGGAATGTTCTTGCTCCAGGTAGCCATGCAACTAGAGTGAATGTTTTTGCTCCAGGTAGCCAGGCAACTAGAGTGAATGTTTTTGCTCCAGGTAGCCAGGCAACTAGAGGGAATGTTTTTGCTCCAGGTAGCCAGGCAACTAGAGGGAATGTTCTTGCTCCAGGTAGCCATGCAACTAGAGTGAATGTTTTTGCTCCAGGTAGCCAGGCAACTAGAGGGAATGTTTTTGCTCCAGGTAGCCATGCAACTAGAGTGAATGTTTTTGCTCCAGGTAGCCAGGCAACTAGAGTGAATGTTTTTGCTCCAGGTAGCCAGGCAACTAGAGTGAATGTTTTTGCTCCAGGTAGCCAGGCAACAAGAGGGAATGTTTTTGCTCCAGGTAGCCAGGCAACTAGAGGGAATGTTCTTGCTCCAGGTAGCCAGGCAACTAGAGGGAATGTTTTTGCTCCAGGTAGCCAGGCAACTAGAGTGAATGTTTTTGCTCCAGGTAGCCAGGCAACTAGAGGGAATGTTCTTGCTCCAGGTAGCCAGGTAACTAGAGGGAATGTTCTTGCTCCAGGTAGCCAGGCAACAAGAGGGAATGTTCTTGCTCCAGGTAGCCAGGCAACTAGAGTGAATGTTTTTGCTCCAGGTAGCCAGGCAACAAGAGGGAATGTTCTTGCTCCAGGTAGCCAGGCAACTAGAGGGAATGTTCTTGCTCCAGGTAGCCAGGCAACTAGAGGGAATGTTTTTGCTCCAGGCAGCCAGGCAACAAGAGGGAATGTTTTTGCTCCAGGTAGCCAGGCAACTAGAGGGAATGTTTTTGCTCCAGGTAGCCAGGCAACTAGAGGGAATGTTCTTGCTCCAGGTAGCCAGGCAACTAGAGGGAATGTTTTTGCTCCAGGCAGCCAGGCAACAAGAGGGAATGTTTTTGCTCCAGGTAGCCAGGCAACTAGAGGGAATGTTTTTGCTCCAGGTAGCCAGGCAACTAGAGGGAATGTTCTTGCTCCAGGTAGCCAGGCAACTAGAGGGAATGTTTTTGCTCCAGGTAGCCAGGCAACTAGAGGGAATGTTCTTGCTCCAGGTAGCCAGGCAACTAGAGGGAATGTTCTTGCTCCAGGTAGCCAGGGAACTAGAGGGAATGTTTTTGCTCCAGGTAGCCAGGCAACTAGAGGGAATGTTCTTGCTCCAGGTAGCCAGGCAACTAGAGGGAATGTTTTTGCTCCAGGTAGCCAGGGAACTAGAGGGAATGTTTTTGCTCCAGGTAGCCAGGCAACTAGAGGGAATGTTCTTGCTCCAGGTAGCCAGGCAACTAGAGTGAATGTTTTTGCTCCAGGTAGCCAGGGAACTAGAGGGAATGTTCTTGCTCCAGGTAGCCAGGGAACTAGAGGGAATGTTTTTGCTCCAGGTAGCCAGGCAACTAGAGGGAATGTTCTTGCTCCAGGTAGCCAGGCAACTAGAGTGAATGTTTTTGCTCCAGGTAGCCAGGGAACTAGAGGGAATGTTCTTGCTCCAGGTAGCCAGGGAACTAGAGGGAATGTTTTTGCTCCAGGTAGCCAGGGAACTAGAGGGAATGTTCTTGCTCCAGGTAGCCAGGGAACTAGAGGGAATGTTCTTGCTCCAGGTAGCCAGGCAACTAGAGGGAATGTTTTTGCTCCAGGTAGCCAGGCAACTAGAGGGAATGTTCTTGCTCCAGGTAGCCAGGGAACTAGAGGGAATGTTCTTGCTCCAGGTAGCCAGGGAACTAGAGGGAATGTTCTTGCTCCAGGTAGCCAGGCAACTAGAGGGAATGTTTTTGCTCCAGGTAGCCAGGCAACTAGAGGGAATGTTCTTGCTCCAGGTAGCCAGGCAACTAGAGGGAATGTTTTTGCTCCAGGTAGCCAGGCAACTAGAGGGAATGTTTTTGCTCCAGGTAGCCAGGCAACTAGAGGGAATGTTCTTGCTCCAGGTAGCCAGGCAACTAGAGGGAATGTTCTTGCTCCAGGTAGCCAGGCAACTAGAGGGAATGTTTTTGCTCCAGGTAGCCAGGCAACTAGAGGGAATGTTCTTGCTCCAGGTAGCCAGGCAACTAGAGGGAATGTTCTTGCTCCAGGTAGCCAGGCAACTAGAGGGAATGTTTTTGCTCCAGGTAGCCAGGCAACTAGAGGGAATGTTCTTGCTCCAGGTAGCCAGGCAACTAGAGGGAATGTTCTTGCTCCAGGTAGCCAGGCAACTAGAGGGAATGTTTTTGCTCCAGGTAGCCAGGCAACTAGAGGGAATGTTCTTGCTCCAGGTAGCCAGGCAACTAGAGGGAATGTTCTTGCTCCAGGTAGCCAGGCAACTAGAGTGAATGTTCTTGCTCCAGGTAGCCAGGCAACTAGAGGGAATGTTTTTGCTCCAGGTAGCCAGGCAACTAGAGTGAATGTTTTTGCTCCAGGTAGCCAGGCAACTAGAGGGAATGTTCTTGCTCCAGGTAGCCAGGCAACTAGAGTGAATGTTCTTGCTCCAGGTAGCCAGGCAACTAGAGTGAATGTTCTTGCTCCAGGTAGCCAGGCAACTAGAGGGAATGTTCTTGCTCCAGGTAGCCAGGCAACTAGAGGGAATGTTCTTGCTCCAGGTAGCCAGGGAACTAGAGGGAATGTTCTTGCTCCAGGTAGCCAGGCAACTAGAGTGAATGTTCTTGCTCCAGGTAGCCAGGCAACTAGAGGGAATGTTCTTGCTCCAGGTAGCCAGGGAACTAGAGGGAATGTTCTTGCTCCAGGTAGCCAGGCAACTAGAGGGAATGTTCTTGCTCCAGGTAGCCAGGGAACTAGAGGGAATGTTCTTGCTCCAGGTAGTCAGGCAACTAGAGGGAATGTTCTTGCTCCAGGTAGCCAGGCAACTAGAGGGAATGTTTTTGCTCCAGGTAGCCAGGCAACTAGAGGGAATGTTTTTGCTCCAGGTAGCCAGGCAACTAGAGGGAATGTTCTTGCTCCAGGTAGCCAGGCAACTAGAGGGAATGTTCTTGCTCCAGGTAGCCAGGCAACTAGAGGGAATGTTCTTGCTCCAGGTAGCCAGGGAACTAGAGGGAATGTTCTTGCTCCAGGTAGCCAGGCAACTAGAGGGAATGTTCTTGCTCCAGGTAGCCAGGGAACTATTCTCAGTGAGAGTGGAATTAGCAGCCGTACATGATTTTAAAGCTGCTATATGTACACTTTTGGGCAACCAGACCAAGCTCGCATAGAAATGTTAGTTATAGATCTGTCGTTCTCATTGAACGCACGTCTAAGAAGCGGTAGAGCAATTCTATGTGCTCTATTTCTATAATTCCCGTCCTAATGTTTTGTTTTTGCGTCTTTTACTTTGGGTTTTGTACACCAGCTTCAAACAGCTGAAAATACTATATTTTTGCTTATGGAAAATATATTTCACAGAGTTTTAGATGGTACAATGGTGCTCTAAACTATACTTGCTTGTTTTGTCACATAAACTAAAATTAGGTGAACTATTAGAATTTTAACAACCAGGAAATGGTGGAGTGATTTCTGCATAGTGCATCTTTAACTATCCAGATCACCCAGATGACATTTGAACCTGTAACTCTCTGGTCTGGACACAAGTTCAACTCATTTTACACAATGGTTGTTTTTCTACACAAAAAAATATTAGGCCCTACACAAACATTGTGGAAACAATGATTTTGTAGACATCTTGGTTCATACCAAACTCTCTGTTGCATCACAATGATTGTGTCAAATGTGTTGCACATCCTGAGTGTGTACAGGGCCTTAATGTATTGTGCATCAGTTGTACAATCTGAGTGTGCACAGGGCCTAAATTGATAATTGAAAACTGAATTCTGATCCACATCTCTGACTGAACTGAATTGCTGTTTTGTTGTGTCCCAAATTGCACCCTATTCCATTTATAGTGCATTAGAGTGCCATTTAGGATGTAGTGGCTGTCAAAACCAGCCCTGCGTCTCCACTGAGGTCAAATAAGCCAAACTAAATGAGGATGGGATTCAAAGTAGTGTTGTAAATTACATGCCACAGTAGGGACTACCCTCGCTCTGAAGACTCCCGTACCCTCGCTCTGAGACCCCCGTACCCTCGCTCTGAGACCCCCGTACCCTCGCTCTGAGACTCCAGTACCCTCGCTCTGAGACTCCATATCAATGGGACTGCAGTAGAAAGAGTCACAAGTTTTAAGTTCCTCGGTGTCCACATCACAGAAGACTTGTCATGTACCGACAATACCACCACTCTTGTCAACAGGGCGCAACACCGTCTCTACTTCCTAAGGCGGCTGAAGAAATTCAGCATGTCACCCCGGTCCTCTCCAAATACTACCACTGCGCCATTGAGAGTCTCCTGACAGGTTGCATCACGGCCTGGTACGGGAATTATTCATTCCACGACCGCAAGGCCCTCCAGTGGGTGGTGAAGATGGCCCAGGACATCACTGGGACCGTGCTCCCACCCACCCAGGACATCACTGGGACCGTGCTCCCACCCACCCAGGACATCACTGGGACCGTGCTCCCACCCACCCAGGACATCACTGGGACCGTGCTCCCACCCACCCAGGACATCACTGGGACCGTGCTCCCACCCACCCAGGACATCACTGGGACCGTGCTCCCACCCACCCAGGACATCACTGGGACCGTGCTCCCACCCACCCAGGACATCACTGGGACCGTGCTCCCACCCACCCAGGACATCACTGGGACCGTGCTCCCACCCACCCAGGACATCACTGGGACCGTGCTCCCACCCACCCAGGACATCACTGGGACCGTGCTCCCACCCACCCAGGACATCACTGGGACCGTGCTCCCACCCACCCAGGACATCACTGGGACCGTGCTCCCACCCACCCAGGACATCACTGGGACCGTGCTCCCACCCACCCAGGACATCACTGGGACCGTGCTCCCACCCACCCAGGACATCTAATCATAACGATGCCTGAGGAAAGCACGCAGCATCATCAAGGACCCCACACATCCCAGCCACGAGCTGTTCTCTCCATTACCGTCAGACAGACAGTATCGGAGCATGATGTCTCATACCAACAGGCTCAGAGACAGTTTCTATCTACAAGCCTTCAGACTGCTGAACACTTGAACTGGAAATACACAGACACACACACATACACATTCATGCTGCACACACACATACACATTCATGCTACACACACACATACACATTCATGCTACACACATACACATTCATGCTACACACACACATACACATTCATGCTACACACACACATACACATTCATGCTACACACACACACACACATCACAACTGCTGCTACCAGACTCTGCCTCTTCATTTACATATAGTTTATGACTAAAGAAGTCCTTTGGGAGACCAGTACGGAGCCTATGAAGTTGTGCCGGGATTCATCATTCATTCTAAACCATATCTAAAGTGCTTTGATGAACTCAAGCCAAAGGATGTGGCCCCGTGGCCCCCGTCTGTCTCTGTGTATGAATATTTACCTAACAGTGGAAAAGACATGTCTTCACCATGTGCCAGTTCCACCATTTCAGTCCATCGTTGCTGTTTTTCTCTGTGTTATCTGGCCACAGTGAGGCTGAGTCCAAACGATATCCTATAAAGCTCGTTTGCTTGCGGTCCTAAAAAAATAAATGGAAAGGAGTTACCTCTGGTTTGTTTAGCCATTCCTATGGGGAAAAGGAATGGGGTTTTTGGGATAAACTTAGAAAATAAGGTCTGAGGGCTTAACACGGGCTTAGGAAATCTTATACGTTTTGTTCTATGAGACCATATCAGTCACATAACATGACTTTTATGGACAATGAAGTCTTTTTGTGTTGTTTTTTTTATGACAAAAATGCCTCAAAAAGTGACGTTAGCTGATGAAGATGATCTCATAAAACAAAACGTATAAGATCTCATTTTCGGCGTTTATCCCAAACCCCCCACAAAGACTCTATTTTCATTTCCCATAGGCTTTGTCCAATGAACCATGAAGGAGTTGGTGCCAACAAAAAGGAGTTGGTGCCAACAAAAAGGAGTTGGTGCCAACAAAAAGGAGTTGGTGCCTACAAAAAGGAGTTGGTGCCTACAAAAAGGAGTTGGTGCCTACAAAAAGGAGTTGGTGCCTACAAAAAGGAGTTGGTGCCTACAATAAGGAGTTGGTGCCTACAATAAGGAGTTGGTGCCTACAATAAGGAGTTGGTGCCTACAATAAGGAGTTGGTGCCTAGAATAAGAGCCCTTACTATTGTTCTCTATTCACTGTACAGGGCTCTGGTCAAAAGAAACACACTGTATGGAATACGGTAAGATTTGGGATGCAGAAGATTTTTTTGTTAAATTAACAGGACATGTTGATTATGTGACAAAGGAATTAACGTTTTTCTTATTTTTGTTGGTATTTTACCTCCTTTTTTCTCCACAATTTCGATCTGGTCTCATCGCTGCAACTCCCCAATGGGCTCGGGAGGCGAAGGTCGAGTCATGCGTTCTCCGAAACATGATCTGCCAAATCATGCTTCTTAACACCCGCCCGCTTAACCTGGAAGCCAGCCGCATCAATGTGTCGGAGGAAACACTGTTCAACCGACGGACTGAGGTCAGCCTATAGGCGCCTGGCTCGCCACAAGGAGTCGCTAGAGCACGAAGAGCCAAGTAAAGCCCCCCCGGCCAAACCCTCCCCTAACCCGGACAACGCTGGGCCAAACCCTCCCCTAACCCGGACAACGCTGGGCCACTTGTGCGCCGCCCTATGGCACTACCAATCACATCTGGTTGTCATACAGCCCGGGATCGAACCCAGGTCTGTAGTGACTCCTCTAGCTCTGCGATGCAGTACCTTAGACCGCAGCTCCACTAAGGTCTGTAGTGACTCCTCTAGCTCTGTGATGCAGTACCTTAGACCGCTGCCCCACTAAGGTCTGTAGTGACTCCTCTAGCTCTGCGATGCAGTACCTTAGACCGCTACCCCACTAAGGTCTGTAGTGACTCCTCTAGCTCTGCGATGCAGTACCTTAGACCGCTGCCCCACTAAGGTCTGTAGTGACTCCTCTAGCTCTGCGATGCAGTACCTTAGACCGCTGCCCCACTAAGGTCTGTAGTGACTCCTCTAGCTCTGCGATGCAGTACCTTAGACCGCAGCTCCACTAAGGTCTGTAGTGACTCCTCTAGCTCTGCGATGCAGTACCTTAGACCGCTGCCCCACTAAGGTCTGTAGTGACTCCTCTAGCTCTGCGATGCAGTACCTTAGACCACTGCCCCACTAAGGTCTGTAGTGACTCCTCTAGCTCTGCGATGCAGTACCTTAGACCGCAGCTCCACTAAGGTCTGTAGTGACTCCTCTAGCTCTGCGATGCAGTACCTTAGACCGCTGCTCCACTAAGGTCTGTAGTGACTCCTCTAGCTCTGCGATGCAGTACCTTAGACCACTGCTCCACTAAGGTCTGTAGTGACTCCTCTAGCTCTGCGATGCAGTACCTTAGACCGCTGCCCCACTAAGGTCTGTAGTGACTCCTCTAACTCTGTGATGCAGTACCTTAGACCACTGCTCCACTAAGGTCTGTAGTGACTCCTCTAGCTCTGCGATGCAGTACCTTAGACCGCTGCCCCACTAAGGTCTGTAGTGACTCCTCTAGCTCTGTGATGCAGTACCTTAGACCACTGCTCCACTAAGGTCTGTAGTGACTCCTCTAGCTCTGCGATGCAGTACCTTAGACCACTGCCCCACTAAGGTCTGTAGTGACTCCTCTAGCTCTGCGATGCAGTACCTTAGACCGCAGCTCCACTAAGGTCTGTAGTGACTCCTCTAGCTCTGCGATGCAGTACCTTAGACCGCTGCCCCACTAAGGTCTGTAGTGACTCCTCTAGCTCTGCGATGCAGTACCTTAGACCACTGCTCCACTAAGGTCTGTAGTGACTCCTCTAGCTCTGTGATGCAGTACCTTAGACCACTGCTCCACTAAGGTCTGTAGTGACTCCTCTAGCTCTGCGATGCAGTACCTTAGACCGCTGCTCCACTAAGGTCTGTAGTGACTCCTAGCTCTGTGATGCAGTACCTTAGACCACTGCCCCACTAAGGTCTGTAGTGACTCCTCTAGCTCTGCGATGCAGTACCTTAGACCACTGCTCCACTAAGGTCTGTAGTGACTCCTCTAGCTCTGTGATGCAGTACCTTAGACCACTGCCCCACTAAGGTCTGTAGTGACTCCTCTAGCTCTGCGATGCAGTACCTTAGACCGCTGCCCCACTAAGGTCTGTAGTGACTCCTCTAGCTCTGCGATGCAGTACCTTAGACCACTGCTCCACTAAGGTCTGTAGTGACTCCTCTAGCTCTGCGATGCAGTACCTTAGACCACTGCTCCACTAAGGTCTGTAGTGACTCCTCTAGCTCTGCGATGCAGTACCTTAGACCGCAGCTCCACTAAGGTCTGTAGTGACTCCTCTAGCTCTGCGATGCAGTACCTTAGACCGCTGCCCCACTAAGGTCTGTAGTGACTCCTCTAGCTCAGTGATGCAGTACCTTAGACCACTGCCCCACTAAGGTCTGTAGTGACTCCTCTAGCTCTGCGATGCAGTACCTTAGACCACTGCTCCACTAAGGTCTGTAGTGACTCCTCTAGCTCTGCGATGCAGTACCTTAGACCACTGCTCCACTAAGGTCTGTAGTGACTCCTCTAGCTCTGCGATGCAGTACCTTAGACCGCAGCTCCACTAAGGTCTGTAGTGACTCCTCTAGCTCTGCGATGCAGTACCTTAGACCGCTGCCCCACTAAGGTCTGTAGTGACTCCTCTAGCTCTGTGATGCATTACCTTAGACCACTGCCCCACTAAGGTCTGTAGTGACTCCTCTAGCTCTGCGATGCAGTACCTTAGACCACTGCTCCACTAAGGTCTGTAGTGACTCCTCTAGCTCTGTGATGCAGTACCTTAGACCACAGCTCCACTAAGGTCTGTAGTGACTCCTCTAGCTCTGTGATGCAGTACCTTAGACCGCAGCTCCACTAAGGTCTGTAGTGACTCCTCTAGCTCTGCGATGCAGTACCTTAGACCACTGCTCCACTAAGGTCTGTAGTGACTCCTCTAGCTCTGCGATGCAGTACCTTAGACCACAGCTCCACTAAGGTCTGTAGTGACTCCTCTAGCTCTGCGATGCAGTACCTTAGACCGCAGCTCCACTAAGGTCTGTAGTGACTCCTCTAGCTCTGCGATGCAGTACCTTAGACCACTGCTCCACTAAGGTCTGTAGTGACTCCTCTAGCTCTGCGATGCAGTACCTTAGACCGCTGCCCAACTAAGGTCTGTAGTGACTCCTCTAGCTCTGCGATGCAGTACCTTAGACCGCAGCTCCACTAAGGTCTGTAGTGACTCCTCTAGCTCTGCGATGCAGTACCTTAGACCGCTGCCCCACTAAGGTCTGTAGTGACTCCTCTAGCTCAGTGATGCAGTACCTTAGACCACTGCCCCACTAAGGTCTGTAGTGACTCCTCTAGCTCTGCGATGCAGTACCTTAGACCACTGCTCCACTAAGGTCTGTAGTGACTCCTCTAGCTCTGCGATGCAGTACCTTAGACCACTGCTCCACTAAGGTCTGTAGTGACTCCTCTAGCTCTGCGATGCAGTACCTTAGACCGCAGCTCCACTAAGGTCTGTAGTGACTCCTCTAGCTCTGCGATGCAGTACCTTAGACCGCTGCCCCACTAAGGTCTGTAGTGACTCCTCTAGCTCTGTGATGCAGTACCTTAGACCACTGCCCCACTAAGGTCTGTAGTGACTCCTCTAGCTCTGCGATGCAGTACCTTAGACCACTGCTCCACTAAGGTCTGTAGTGACTCCTCTAGCTCTGTGATGCAGTACCTTAGACCACAGCTCCACTAAGGTCTGTAGTGACTCCTCTAGCTCTGTGATGCAGTACCTTAGACCGCAGCTCCACTAAGGTCTGTAGTGACTCCTCTAGCTCTGCGATGCAGTACCTTAGACCACTGCTCCACTAAGGTCTGTAGTGACTCCTCTAGCTCTGCGATGCAGTACCTTAGACCACAGCTCCACTAAGGTCTGTAGTGACTCCTCTAGCTCTGCGATGCAGTACCTTAGACCGCAGCTCCACTAAGGTCTGTAGTGACTCCTCTAGCTCTGCGATGCAGTACCTTAGACCACTGCTCCACTAAGGTCTGTAGTGACTCCTCTAGCTCTGCGATGCAGTACCTTAGACCGCTGCCCCACTAAGGTCTGTAGTGACTCCTCTAGCTCTGCGATGCAGTACCTTAGACCGCTGCCCCACTAAGGTCTGTAGTGACTCCTCTAGCTCTGCGATGCAGTACCTTAGACCGCAGCTCCACTAAGGTCTGTAGTGACTCCTCTAGCTCTGCGATGCAGTACCTTAGACCACTGCCCCACTAAGGTCTGTAGTGACTCCTCTAGCTCTGTGATGCAGTACCTTAGACCACTGCCCCACTAAGGTCTGTAGTGACTCCTCTAGCTCTGCGATGCAGTACCTTAGACCGCAGCTCCACTAAGGTCTGTAGTGACTCCTCTAGCTCTGCGATGCAGTACCTTAGACCGCTGCCCCACTAAGGTCTGTAGTGACTCCTCTAGCTCTGCGATGCAGTACCTTAGACCACTGCTCCACTCGGGAGGCCCAAGGAATCAACGTTTTAAAAATGTACTTGACTTTCATGTGTTTTGAGTTATCAGATCATCTTGGTACTAGAGACACTAGGTTTGAAAATAATTGTTGCTTAGCAGCTCAATTGCAGCTTAAGCGTTTTAATCTGTTTTCACCTTGTTTATGGTCATGTGTGCACTCAAGTAGAACGCCACGTGAGAGAGTGTTTTCCCCAGGTTTTGTTTGTACCTTTACAATTTACAAGCTCGCCAACGACATGAAAGGTTTGGAACGGTTTGTTAAAAATAGTTAACTAACTTCAATGATTTTCTGTGAAGATTAAAATGGAGCAAAAAATAAGGTTGCTGTGATGCAAAACATGGTAATAAATCTGTTATAATCTCCAAAGGAATAAAAACATTAACGAAATACCTTTTTATTAACCTCCCTCTTCAATAAAACATTTTGAACAAAGTGTTTCAACAGGGAAACATTTGGTTGTGTGACATTTCAAAAACATGACAAGCTGTTTTTACAGTAGAACAAGAGAGCAACAAAGTTTCCGCAGGATGAAAGTGAGAACAGAACCTACGATCATCGTCTCTACGAGGGGAAGGAGTTCATTGTTTACAGGATACAGTGCAGTTTCCGCAGTGTCAAGTCTAAGTTCATTTAAAGTGCATTTAACATGGGGTCACAACACACTTTACATTAAAAAGAGAAACAAAACAAAGTAGAAAGATGGAGGGAGGGAGGGAGGGAGGGAGGGAGGGAGGGAGGGAGGGAGGGAGGGAGGGAGGGAGAGAGAGAGAGAGAGAGAGGGAGAGAGAGAGGGAGGGAGGGAGGGAGGGAGAGAGAGAGGGAGGGAGGGAGGGAGGGAGGGAGAGAGAGAGAGAGGGAGAGAGGGAGAGAGGGAGGGAGGGAGGGAGGGAGGGAGGGAGAGAGGGAGGGAGGGAGGGAGGGAGGGAGAGAGGGAGGGAGAGAGGGAGAGAGAGAGGGAGAGAGAGAGAGAGAGAGAGAGAGAGAGAGAGAGAGGAGGGAGGGAGGGAGGGAGGGAGGGAGGGAGGGAGGGAGGGAGGGAGGGAGGGAGGGAGGGAGGGAGGGAGGGAGGTGAACAATATCAACAACAGTATAAAACTATACAGGAAGCAGAAGCCACGTTAGTAGTCTCTTCTATTAACCTGCTGTTCTTCCACAGTGTTCCGATAGGGCGCTGGACCGAGTCGCACCATGAAGACCCAGAAGGCCGGGGGCCCAACGCCAAGCTCTCCTTCCCCACGCCAACGGATGTCTGGTTTCAGCCTGCGGGGCCGGAAGAAGAAGGATGGCCTGATCCAAGGCAAGCTGCGGATCCGCTCTGTGCCAGGAGCCTTCCTAGTGCTGGGGGTCATTGTGGTGGTGGTGGGCACGGCTCTGGCAGTGGCTGGGTACTGGCCCTACCGGTCCCACCGATCATCACAGCTCCTTGGACTTGGACAACAAGGCTCTGGTTCTGTGGACAGAGCAGCAGGAGGTAGAGGTAAGGGTGTCTCTGAGCCCCAGTCATCCGGTTGGAACCTGGGGGCTAAGAGACTCCTGACCACGGCCAGTCTGATCCACAGTGAGCGGATGAAGCTCCTAGGACCAGTCATCATGGGCGTGGGGCTGTTCATCCTCATCTGTGCCAACACGGTGCTGTACGAGAACCGCGACAGAGAGACCCAGATGCTGCTGGCCCAGATGCAGAGCGTCATCTGTTCGGTGTCGGCGGCCGTGCCCTCGGCCGACCTCTCAGACATGTCAGCAGCCAACTCCATGGCCAGACACTACCAGTGGGTGAGCAGTCTGCCTGCCACCCACCTTAACATCCTCTGTCTGCAGCAGCTGGCCAGCTCAGAGCCCCTGCTGCAGACGACCACAGACAGCAGAGAGGAGGAGGAGAGGGCTGACTATACGTACCAGCAGGCCACCGTACAGACGGAGGCTCTACACCACCAGGAGTCAGCCTCCACCCCTTCCCTCCACTCCTCCCATTCCAACTCCTGCAACTCCAGCAAGATGGACTTCAACACACTGTGGGGCGGTGGTGAGCCAGGCGTAGGGGGCTCCAGCCCAGACCCCCAGCCCGCTCACCTCTTTAAGCTCCACAACTGTCTGGTGTCAGCCAGCTCCATGTCCACTCTGGGAGGGGACGACTGGGAGAGGTCGGAGGTCACAGCCATGCTTCCCAGGCGCTCCTACAGTCTTAGCTACAGGACTAACCCAGGCCCCCACGGGCCCCAGACTGTAATACATCTACAGGAAGGGGCCATGCGACCCGGGGGACCTGGGGCAGACCCACAGATAGTGCAGCACAAGCCCACGCGGAGGGAGCGCAGCTTGGATGTGTGTGTGAACATGGTTGGATGTGTGGAGACCCCGGAGCTCACCCCCGTAGAGGAACAGAAGCATCGCAGCTGGCCCCGGTTAGACCTGGGCTGTGCCCGCAGGTACCTGAAGCTGGACAATAAGGAGGACTCGGTGGACAGACTGCTAGACCAGTTGGAGCAGCAGTGTTCTCAGTGGGATAAGAGTTTCGGCTCAGGGCCTTTCCAATGAGACCCAGTAAGGGCCCCATATCTTAATATGGCCCATTATCTCAATATGGCCCATTATCTCAATATGGCCCCATATCAGAGTCCTCTGTCTGTTTTTTAACAGCAGCTCATAAAGAAAGATCCTCATGGATGCTGATATATCGACGTCCAGGAGTAGGAGCTTTTTCCAGTGGATTATAATTGTCCCCTGTTTTCACTGACTCCTGAAACCGAGAAACTCTTTTATGTACAACACCAAATTCCTCTCCACAGTGTCGAGCAGCTTCCAAATCTGAAGAGACAAACCTTTTAGAAACCTTGTTTCTCGGACTTCCCATGACGTGGATATATAAACACAAGTGTTGGAGGACTGCAGACCAATGGGATCAGTTTGGCAGACATTCTGTTTTAAGAGGGGAACGATACACACACTGTCAAAGATACGTTGGAGACATTTCCCAGTCTGTTTACTGGGTGGCAGTTAGGCTTGACACTTGGCAACACTGAAGGAATCAATTTGTCTTTCATTGCCAAGGCATTGCTTGTTTCCAGGAAACAACAAGCACATCCGAATGTGGGAGGTGGAAAACGCATTCTAACGAGGGACTGTCTTCACTGTGTAATCTATTTAAAAACCAAACTACTCAAATCTGTCGGCGAGCCTCAGATGTGCTTCTGATAACAGCGAGTACAATAAAACACCTGTTCCATAGACCAAAACAAGTGCATGATGATAGAGATGTCATGTGTAATCTACATCTACATAGTTATGCAGAATAATGCTTTAATTGGCTGTGGATCAGATAAACACATAGTTAATGATTGGTTGATAACACATTATTTGAAGGTTACCTACATAAAGACTTCATAACCCATTCATAAGCAGTACATAAGCATCGATTAAGTATTATGTAGGGCTTATGAATGGGTTATGTAGGGTTTATGAATGGGTTATGTAGGGCTTATGAATGG
>NC_034190.2:8562268-8597268 GCF_002021735.2 Oncorhynchus kisutch | reverse complement strand
CAAAACTGTAAAAAATATTGTCTGGGAGTATAACAGAACTGATACTGCAGGCGAAAGCCTGAGAAAAATCCAATCCGGAAGTGACTCATGTTTTGAAAGCTCTGCGTTCCGATGCGTCCCTATTGAGCAGTGAATGGGCTATCAACCATATTCCTTTTTCTATGTATTCCCCAAGGTGTCTAAAGCATTTTGATGTAGTTTCACGCATTTATGTTGAAGAATGAGCGTAAGCGACTATATTGCGTAAGTGGTCACCTGATGGCTCTCAGAGGGATTCTTGCGTAAAATACAGAGGTAGCCATTTTTCCTCTCGGTTCTACTGAAAAGCCAATTGTCCCGGTGGATATATTATCGAATAGATATTTGAAAAACACCTTGAGGATTGATTATAAACAACGTTTGCCATGTTTCTGTCGATATTATGGAGCTAATTTGGAATATTTTTCGGCGTTTTCATGACCGCAATTTCCAATTTCCGGTCGATTTCTCAGCCAAACGTGAAGAACAAATGGGAGCTATTTCGCCTACAAAAATTATATTTTTGGAAAAAAGGAACATTTGCTATCTAACTGGGAGTCTCGTGAATGAAAACATCCGAAGCTCATCAAAGGTAAACTATTTAATTTGATTGCTTTTCTGATTTTCGTGACCAAGTTGCCTACTGCTAGCTGGACATAATGCTATGCTAGGCTATCGAAACTTACACAAATGCTTGTCTTGCTTTGGCTGTAAAGCATATTTTCAAAATCTGAGATGACAGGGTGATTAACAAAATGCTAAGCTCTGTTTCAATATATTTCACTTGTGATTTCATGAATAGGAATATTTTCTAGTAATATTTATGTCCGTTGAGTTATGCTAATTAGTGTTAGATGATGACAACGATCCCGGACACGGGATGGGTAGTCACAACAGGTTTTAACTTACAGGTAGAACTCAGTATTAACTTAGGTAGAACTCAGTATTAACTTAGGTAGAACTCAGTATTAACTTAGGTAGAACTCAGTATTAACTTAGGTAGAACTCAGTATTAACTTAGGTAGAACTCATTAACTTTAAGACATTAAATGCTGGTGGGTGGGAAGGACATGTCGCCCAACTCAACCCAACAGATCCTCGCAATTAGTGTAGTGTGGTGTGGTGTGTGTGTGTGTGTGTGTGTAAGGGAGGCAGGGAGCTGAGTAAACGGCTTAAAGCTGGTTGTAATTGTGTTTTACTGCAGTCACTCCCAGAGGCACAGCCTCGTTGGCCTGTATGCAGGAGTCAATGGGAACCAGGTGTGAACACAACACAATGGTTTCAAGGGATACTAATTTACCAAAGGAGTGGAGAAAAGCAACAGTCAGGGATGAGAATGACACTGAGGTGTGTCCCAGGGGAGGTTCATTTAAAAAGGAGCTTTCAGAGTGCATGGTTGAGTGTCCCAGGTCTAAATCAGTCCCTGATTAAATGGGAATCACCCACCTGGTGTCCCAGGTCTAAATCAGGGAACAATGAAATAATGCAGTGAAACTGTCTTGGAGATCCGGAGTTGAGTTTGAAGGCCATATATAATGCACTACTCACCCTATTCCATATATAATGCACTACTCACCCTATTCCCTATATAATGCACTACTCACCCTATTCCGAATATAATGCACTACTCACCCTATTCCCTATATAATGCACTACTCACCCTATTCCCAATATAATGCACTACTCACCCTATTCCCAATATAATGCACTACTTGCCCTATTCCCTATATAATGCACTACTCACCCTATTCCCTATATAATGCACTACTCACCCTATTCCCAATATAATGCACTACTCACCCTATTCCCAATATAATGCACTACTCACCCTATTCCCAATATAATGCACTACTCACCCTATTCCCAATATAATGCACTACTCACCCTATTCCCAATATAATGCACTACTCACCCTATTCCCAATATAATGCACTACTCACCCTATTCCCAATATAATGCACTACTCACCCTATTCCCTATATAATGCACTACTCACCCTATTCCCAATATAATGCACTACTCACCCTATTCCCAATATAATGCACTACTCACCCTATTCCCAATATAATGCACTACTCACCCTATTCCCAATATAATGCACTACTCACCCTATTCCCAATATAATGCACTACTCACCCTATTCCCAATATAATGCACTACTCACCCTATTCCCAATATAAGGCACTACTCACCCTATTCCCTATATAGTGCACTACTTTTGACCTAGGGTGCCATTTGCTATCACACCTCTCTGAAACTATGCAAATCTGCCCGTCATATCAAGCTTGAGTGTGTCAGTGGAGAGGGAGGAAAACCCCTTTGACAGGGGGTTCCCGGTCTAGAAGGAACTGTAGTCCTTTCCAGCAGCTTCTTCTAGTGAATCCAATTGAAATCGAGAAGATTTTACAGGCTTTCCTACGAGGTAGAGACGGATTAATGATAATATGGAGATTGTGGAGAATATTTGCTTCCAACAACAAGAGGCAGACTCAGTGTGCCTCACAAAAGTAGTGCACTATAAAGGGAATAGGGTGCCATTTGGGACTCAGAGGAGTATCTAAAAGATATTACAGCATTATTCAGACATGGTGGGAGATTAACATGCTCAATTACAAACTGTTCTGTAGGGCCATTATCCCAGTCTCTAATGTAGCCCAATGGGGCCATTATCCCAGTCTCTAATGTAGCCCAATGGGGCCATTATCCCAGTCTCTAATGTAGCCCAATGGGGCCATTATCCCAGTCTCTAATGTAGCCCAGTAGGGCCATTATCCCAGTCTCTAATGTAGCCCAATGGGGCCATTATCCCAGTCTCTAATGTAGCCCAGTAGGGCCATTATCCCAGTCTCTAATGTAGCCCAGTAGGGCCATTATCCCAGTCTCTAATGTAGCCCAGTAGGGCCATTATCCCAGTCTCTAATGTAGCCCAGTAGGGCCATTATCCCAGTCTCTAATGTAGCCCAATGGGGCTATTATCCCAGTCTCTAATGTAGCCCAATGGGGCCATTATCCCAGTCTCTAATGTAGCCCAGTAGGGCCATTATCCCAGTCTCTAATGTAGCCCAATGGGGCCATTATCCCAGTCTCTAATGTAGCCCAGTGAGACCATTATCCCAGTCTCTAAGGTAGCCCAGTGGGGCCATTATCCCAGTCTCTAAGGTAGCCCAGTGAGACCATTATCCCAGTCTCTAATGTAGCCCGGTGAGACCATTATCCCGGTCTCTAAGGTAGCCCAGTGGGGCCATTATCCCAGTTTCGAATGTAGCCCAGTGGGACCATTATCCCAGTCTCTAATGTAGCCCAGTGAGACCATTATCCCAGTCTCTAAGGTAGCCCAGTGGGTCCATTATCCCAGTCTCTAATGTAGCCCAGTGAGACCATTATCCCAGTCTCTAATGTAGCCCAGTGAGACCATTATCCCAGTCTCTAAGGTAGCCCAGTGGGGCCATTATCCCAGTCTCTAATGTAGCCCAGTGAGACCATTATCCCAGTCTCTAATGTAGCCCAGTGAGACCATTATCCCAGTCTCTAAGGTAGCCCAGTGGGGCCATTATCCCAGTTTCGAATGTAGCCCAGTGGGACCATTATCCCAGTCTCTAATGTAGCCCAGTGGGGCCATTATCCCAGTCTCTAAGGTAGCCCAGTGGGGCCATTATCCCAGTCTCTAAGGTAGCCCAGTGGGGCCATTATCCCAGTCTCTAATGTAGCCCAGTGGGACCATTATCCCAGTCTCTAAGGTAGCCTAGGTGATATGCTGCTATTTATTTTCTATTATGCGATTTTAATGTGATTTTCCAATTGTACAACAGCATGTGGGGAAGCAACTGAGGTAAAGGACTTATTGGTTAAATAGGATTGAGTTGTAGATTCCAGAGTTATTCTTTACGCTCACAAATAGAGCATGGTTTACTGATAATAATGGTATAATAATGATTCAATGTGATAATGGTGATAATGGTATAATAATGATTCAATGTGATAATGGTGATAATGATTCAATTGGCTAATGGTATAATCATGATTCAATGTGATAATGGTGATAATGGTATAATAGTGATTCTATCTAATAATGGTTGAGGTATGGATGATTGTCCACAACACATTTCTCCTTCCTCCCCTAGCAGTCGATCACTCTGTCCATGGAAGAACCAATCATTATGCCTCAGTAAAAGGGTAGCTTTTAGGACTTAAGAGATCATAGTAACATTAGTTATACACATGTCCTTCGTCCACCCTTTTACTATGCTGCACTACAACAAGGTAAAAAGCCATGACCAGTATTGATTTGTGTTCATCAGTGTTTGTAGTTGTTCTGTTATGAACCTTAACCAAGATTTCCTAACCCTATCCAAGACATTAATGAAACAGCCACTGGTAAACGTATATCATCACAACTCCCATTTAGTTATAAATATATATATATTTGTGTTTTATTCATGTTGTGTCCTGTTTGGCATTCTGAATGTATTTAGGCGTTCTTGTTGCAGTCTTTCTCAAGTCTCTGTGACCTTTTAGCAGTGATAATCCTCCATGAGTATAATGCACCATGCAGCTGTTCCCCTCTGCTCTGACTGATGATTTGACTTGTATGACAGCCTGCTGGCGCTCTTTGATGATGCGTGCCCACGCGTAGGGTTGCAGGGGAGCCTTGCCAGCCGTTTACTTGGCTCACGGAGAGGAGTGTGACTCCTGACTCCTTAGATAACGGCATGACAAAAAAAAAACTGAACAAATAGAACCTACTAGAACTTCTGTTATGTCAACAGTCAATCCCATCACTTGAAGCACACAGGAGGTTTGAGATTCACCCTCTGAAGAAAAACCTAGTGTCAAAGATCAATAGTAAGACGTTCCAGGGGTATTTCTCCTGTTCTTTGAGATGGGAGAGATTATAGCTCTATCATAGTATTTTACCTCTATTTGTTTACACAGATGGATTTCCTTGGCAGAAATCTATTACAGTATACTCCCTTCCCACTCTATCTCACTATCTCTCTCTCTCTCTGCATGCTGGGAGTGTTTGGTGCATGCTGGTAATTGTAAGTGATAATGCCCGAGAAGCTGTAGGGGGCATTATCACTTTTATACTTTTATATTGTGTTACCAACATATTCAAATAATGATTGACATATTTTAATTAAAAACGTAATTTTGATTAATTTATTCATACTATTTCATCCTTCCACAATATATAGTTCCGACACAAATATAGGGTTGCTACCCAAGCCGGCTGGTCATTCGTTCTGTTGGTTCGATTGGCAGAGACATGACCCAGTCATTCAGTCTTTCTGTTCTGTATCTAAGGACGTTCGTTCTAAATGTTCTATTGCCATACTGGCTGGCAACGTTCTTCTCCCTTGCTTGCTAACTAGCCAACTACGGCTATACTTACAGTCACGTCAAACAGTGCAGACAGAATTAACACGACTCAGGATATGACCCATAGGTTGAGGACAGGCAGTCTCAGGGAAAGGGCAGGTTGAGGACAGGCAGAGGACAGGCAGTCTCAGGGAAAGGGCCGGTTGAGGACAGGCAGAGGTTTGTAACCAGGTCCACGTTCGACAGGTACAGGGCGGCAGGCAGTCTCAGGGTCAGGGTAAGCAGAAATTGGTAACCAGGTCCATGTTCGACAGGTATAGGGAGGCAGGCAGTCTCAGGGGTCAGGGCAGGCAGAAATTGGTAACCAGGTCCATGTTCGACAGGTATAGGGAGGCAGGCAGTCTCAGGGGTCAGGGCAGGCAGAAATTGGTAACCAGGTCCATGTTCGACAGGTATAGGGCGGCAGGCAGTCTCAGGGTCAGGGCAGGCAGAAATGGTCGGAACCAGGAGGACAAGAAAACAGGAACTAGAGGAATAGGTGTACGGAAACACACGCTGGTAGGCATGACGAGACAAGGCGAACTGGCAACAGACAAACAGAGATCGCAGGTATAAATGCACAACGGATAATGGGGGAAATGGAAGACACCTAGAGGGGGGTGGAGACGGGCACAAGACAGGTGAAACAGATCAGGGTGTGACAAGAATAACAACAGTAGCTGCATTTGTTTAAGCTGTTTTCTAGTGACATTTATTTGGATACATCCATAACAATGAGCTAATGGGGCACGATTTTGCCTGGCATAGAAAATGTGCTGTCTCGTTAGGATACAGAGGAGCTAGCCAACAACATAGCTAACACAATAACTTCAAACTGAAGCTGGAAAGACTGCAAACTAGCTGCACTTCGTTTCGTTTGACCTTTTTTCTATTTACATTTCTTTGTATATATCCATAAAAATTATGCCAGCTGATTCATGATTTAGACTGGCTGAGAAACGCTGCCTGCCTCTCTCTCTCTCTCGTCCCGACTCCCGACCCCTACATGTTCACTACTATGGGAAAGTTGGAGATCAAATTTGAATATAAATTTAGGCATAACTTGTGGAATAGACACTGGCTGGAATGCGCTTTTAACCAATCAGTATTCAGGATTAGACCCACCCATTGTATAACACCCAATAGATTTGGGAGTTTATCAAAATTGGGTTTGTTTCCATATTCTTTGTGGATCTGTGTAATCTGAGATTAAATATGTGTCTCTAATATGGTCATACATTTGGCAGGAGGTTAGGAAGTGCAGCTCAGTTCCTCTCTCTCTCTGTATGTCGCTCTCTCTCTCGCTCTCTTTTCTATCCTCTCTCTTTTCTCTCCTCTTTCTCTCTCTCTCTCTTTTCTCTTCTCTCTCTCTCGCTCTCTCTCTCTCTTTTCTCTTCTCTCTCTCTTTTCTATCCTCTCTCTTTTCTATCCTCTCTCTTCTCTCTCTTTTCTATCCTCTCTCCTCTCTCCTTTCGATCCTTTCTCTCTCTCTTTTCTCTCCTCTTTCACTCACTTATCTATCCTCTCGCTCTCTCTCCTCTCTCTACATCTCGAGTGTCTTTTTTCATCATTATCACAGAGCATCACACACCCCCACAGAGAGCAACTGGAGAGGGCCCATGGGTTGTGTGTATGTATGAGAGTGTGTGTGAGGGGGCGAGAGAGGAGGGTGTTGGCGCTCAGCAATGTTCTGAAACTCCTCAATGTCCAATCAGGATGGAATGCACCCAACCGGCAGAAGACTCAAAGCCTTTGTCTGACACTGGAATTACGCAGGCTGTATAATATATTACAAATTGTCAATTTGTACAATATATTACGAATTTGCAAAATGTAAGATGTGTTATGAATTCCAAATTGTTGTGGATAATGTTAGCTAGGTGGCTAACACTAAAGTTAGCTATGCTAGCTAGGTGGCTAACGTTAGCTAGGCTAGGGGTTAGGGCTTAAGGTTAGGGTTAGGAGATAGGTTAAAGGGTTATGGGAAGGGTTAGCTAACATGCTAAGTTGTGGCAAAGTAGCTAAAAAGTAGTAAGTAGTTGCTAAATGCTAAAGTTGTCCGTGATGAGATTCAAACACACAACCTTTGGGTTGCTAGACGTTCACATTTTTCGCCTATCCACCCACTTCCATTTTTTTGCATTAACTTAAGCAACCTTCTGTCTTATGTAACCATACCAAACGTAACATATCATACTTATTTGAATGTCCCGAAATGACATTTAGTCTGTTACGTCTAGTCTATGAGACTAGGCTGTACAGTAGGATGTTGGAGGGAGTGAGGGAGACAATTATTTTAGATGCTAGTGTAGCTGTATAAGGGATCAAGGATGGTACAGTGAGGGTGCGTCCCAAGTGGCACCGTAGTCTCTATATCCGTCACTATTTTTGACCAGATCCCTGTCAAAAGTAGTGCACTATATAGGGAATATGGTGACATTTGTGACATAGCCTGAGAGTCCATCTTCTCCATAGCCTGAGGGACAGTTCATTTAATTTAGAGTAGAGCCTCTAATGCGGCGGTTTAGATAAGCATACACCATCGCTGAGCAGATGAACATATCACCACCACCACCACTGAGACTGAGACACTCTCAGATTACAGGGGGTTGGGGAGGTTTCCTTTTGAAACATGCGTGTTTGGCATTCGATTTTATGGATGGGTGTGTTTCTTTCCATGCTTGTTCATGTTTATGTTCCAGAGGATTGACTACGAGTTTATGTTCACATCTGGGTATATTGGGTCGTTTTATGGAGTTTGTATGTGTGTGTGTGTGTGTATGTATGTATGTGTGTGTGTGTGTGTGTGTCATGAGGAGAGAAGAGAGGTGAGGCGAAGTGAGCGCCTCCGTAATTCAAACAGAATAATCAAACCCCATCATCCCAGGCTCCCCAACCCACCCCAGCCCTGTCTGTCCTCCCAGCCATACTCAACACACCAGTCTCTCCCCTCTACCTCTCTACCCCTACCCCTCCTATTTTGAGAGCCTTGAAATATAGAATGAGGATAGCACGAGAGCCTTGAAATACATTTCTGTATTTTCTTCTTCACTCTCTTCATCAGCGATTTATGCAGATGTAGTTGACACCAGGCCTCTGTTCTGATTCTAAAAGAAATGTGAGAAAAGGCAGTGGTGTGAAGTATTTATGTAAAAATAATTTAAAGTACTTAAGTAGTTTTTTGGGGATATCTGTACTTTACTATTTATATTTTTGATACGTTTTACTTTTCCTTCACAAAATAATGTACTTTTTACTCCATACATTTACCATGGCACCCAAACATACTCGTTACATTTGAAATGCTTTGCAGGACAGGAAACTTGTCTAATTCACACACTTATCAAGAGAGCATCCCCGGTCATCCCTACTGCCTCTGATCTGGCAGAATCACTAGACACACATGCTTCGTTTGTAAATTGTCATACTTAAGTAAAAGTATAGATACCTTAATAGAAAATGACTCAAGTCAAAGTGAAAGTCACCCAGTAAAATACTACTTGAGTAAAAGTCTAAAAGTATTTGGTTTTAAATATACTTAAGTATCAAAGTTAAATTGAATTGCTAAAATGTACTTAAGTATCAAAAGTTAAAGCTTCAATAATTTTGACTTAAGCAAGTTTTTTATTTTTATTGACGGGTAGCCAGGGACACCCTCCAACACTCAATTTACAAAATAAGTATTTGTGTTTAGATCAGAAGCAGTTGGAATTGAAAACATTTCTGTCAAAATGTAACATTTACTTTTGGGTGTCAGGGAAAATGTACGGATTAAAATGTACGGATTAAAATGTATGGATTAAAATGTATGGATTAAAATGTATGGATTAAAATGTATGGATTAAAATGTATGGATTATAATGTATGGATTAAAATGGACGGATTAAAATGGACGGATTAAAATGGACGGATTAAAATGTATGGATTATAATGTATGGATTAAAATGGACGGATTAAAATGGACGGATTAAAATGGACGGATTAAAATGTACGGATTAAAATGTACGGATTAAAATGTATGGATTATAATGTATGGATTAAAATGGACGGATTAAAATGTACGGATTAAAATGTACGGATTAAAATGTATGGATTAAAATGGACGGATTAAAATGGACGGATTAAAATGGACGGATTAAAATGGACGGATTAAAATGGACGGATTAAAATGGACGGATTAAAATGTATGGATGAAAATGTACGGATTGAAATGTACATCCTTTAAAAAATATATATTATGTTGTGAAAGTAAAAGTTTCCAAAAATATAAATAGTAAAGTACAGCTACCTCAAAAAACGACGTAAGTAGTACTTTTGTAGTAGTACTAAAGTAGTACTTTAAAATATTTTTACTTAAGTACTTTACACCACTGCACTTTTCTATGTTTTGTAGTAAAAAAAAATTGAGGAAGAGAAATGTTTCCAGTGACATCTTCGGCGTGTATCCTGTGATTTTAGCCAATTATGAGTAGGCACTTCCTACTAATTGGTGGTGCTAAAGATGATGAATATGAAGTTGAATATTTTTATTAATCCCTCTAATCCCACCACAGACTCCTGACTGCAATGCTGTTCTGACCTTCCCTCTCTGACTACTGGCTGTATCCTAATGGGGGGGGGGGGTGTGCCCTCCTAATAATCCCTCTAATCCCACCACAGACGCCTGACTGCAATGCTGTTCTGACCTTTCTTCTCTGACTACTGGCTGTATCCTAATGGGGGAGGGGGGGGGGGGGGTGCGTGCGCCCTCCTAATAATCCCTCTAATCCCACCACAGACGCCTGACTGCAATGCTGTTCTGACCTTCCTTCTCTGACTACTGGCTGTATCCTAATGGGGGGGGGGGGGTGCGTGCGCCCTCCTAATAATCCCTCTCCGGTCCAAGGTCACCAGTGTCTCTTTACACATTTATTCCCATCATTAATTCTTCTACCGCAGAAAAAAAAACTCGGCCCACACAAAGTTGCCACCGCACCGTGGCAGGGTAGCCTAGTGGTTAGAGCGTTGGACTAGTAACCGGAAGGTTGCAAGTTCAAACCCCCGAGCTGACAAGGTACAAATCTGTCGTTCTGCCCCTGAACAGGCAGTTAACCCACTGTTCCTAGGCCGTCATTGAAAATAAGAATTTGTTCTTAACTGACTTGCCTAGTTAAATAAAGGTTAAAAAAATTAATTACAATTAAAACACCATGCCATCATCAGTAATTCCCACATGCGCTCGTTCTCACTGCTTGGGATTAAATAGTTGTCAGCTTTATAGAGAGATTCCTACTGTAACATCTCTCTCTTTATTATCCTCTCTCTCTCTCAGGTTCATTTCTGCAAGACGTCCATTTGCATTCAGACGGACCTCGCTAACTAACTTCCTTCTCCGTTTGTGATCCCCGTTGTCGTTGAACCGAGGACCCTCCCAGGACCTGACCTGGTTTCTTAATGAATGATATGTCACATGAATACAGCCAAGAGCAGGCATATACACACACACACACACACACACACACAGACACACATGCGTACACACACAACACACACATGCATGCACACACACACACAACCCACACACACACAACACACACACACCCACACACCACAACACACACCACACCACACACACCACAACACACACACACAACCCACACACACACACCCACACCACACACACCACAACACACACCACAACACACACCCAGCCTGGAGGTCAGAAAGTCACCGCTACTAAGCACCGTACAGCATCAGAAATGCTTTTAGTACACAGCTGTTTTAACATGCCAATAGGTGAAGTCAGGTCCCCATTCCAAAACTGCAGTAACACTGCAAAAACAACAAAGGCCTTGAGCTAAATAGCACTGACAGTTTTTACCCCCATCATGACTCTCTATTGTGCAGCAAGGAGAAAGGCTGACGCCAAATGGAATGATTAATGCTGAAGCTAAAAGCTCAAAAGTTTAGTCAAAATGAAGATCCAGAAGGAAAAAGCTCACGAGACAGTCTTGCATTTAGGGTAGTCTTGAGAAGCAGTCTTGCATTTAGGGTAGTCTTGAGAAGCAGTCTTGCATTTAGGGTAGTCTTGAGAAGCAGTCTTGCATTTAGGGTAGTCTTGAGAAGCAGTCTTGCATTTAGGGTAGTCTTGAGAAGCAGTCTTGCATTTAGGGTAGTCTTGAGAAGCAGTCTTGCATTTAGGGTAGTCTTGAGAAGCAGTCTTGCATTTAGGGTAGTCTTGAGAAACAGTCTTGCATTTAGGGTAGTCTTGAGAAACAGTCTTGCATTTAGGGTAGTCTTGAGATTGCAGTCTTGCATTTAGGGTAGTCTTGAGATTGCAGTCTTGCATTTAGGGTAGTCTTGAGAAACAGTCTTGCATTTAGGGTAGTCTTGAGAAACAGTCTTGCATTTAGGGTAGTCTTGAGAAACAGTCTTGAGAATCCTGGAGATATAATGTGCCTTAATAAGTGATGAGCTCATAAAAGACTGTAAAACTCCGGGACTCTGTCCAGGTTTCCGTCCACGGGAGCTGTAAAAGTGGCACTCCAGTCTCCTTTTCACCTCATTTAACATCTGATTTACTTAACAAAAGGCCCAACTCAGTAGGTGGTCTAGGTAAGTCATGACATAGCACAAGCGGGTGGGGTGGGGTGGGGGGGTTCTTCTTCTGTTCTCTATTGTTCCATTACAACGGGGCTTCCTGTGGAGCAGACCAAGAGCTTCAAGTTCCTTTGCGTCCACATCACTAAGGATTTAACGTGGTCCACAGAACTATCTGCACTGACTCTATCTTGCACTGATCATTGGCACATGCACTAGCCTATATACACCATATACAGTACACACGGAGGGTACTCAGACCCCTTCACTTTTTCCACATTTTGTGATGTTACAGCCTTGTTCTAAAATTGATTTTTTTTAAAATGTATCCTCATCATTCTGCTCTGTATCAGAGAATTCTACAGGAGAATGTCAGGCCATCCGTCTGTGAGCTGAAGCACAGCGGGGTCACGCAGCAAGACAGTGATGAAAAATCCACAATCAAGTCGACATGAAAATGGTTAAAAAGCAACACATTTGAAACACACAGTTTTGGAATGTCAAAGTCCAGATCACAATTGAGATGTTGTGGGGTAGGAGTTTAAACAAACAGTTGATGCTTGAAAATCTACAAATGTCACTGAGTTAAAGAAGTTCTGCATGGAAAAGTGGGCTCCACATTGATCTGGTCCGGGTACTACCTGTATATAGCTCCACATTGATCTGCTACTGGTACTTCCTGTATATAGCTCCACATTGATCTGGTACTGGTACTCCCTGTATATAGCTCCACATTGATCTGGTATGGGTACTTCCTGTATATAGCTCCACATTGATCTGTTACTGGTACTCCCTGTATATAGCTCCACATTGATCTGGTACTGGTACTCCCTGTATATAGCTCCACATTGATCTGGTACTCCCTGTATATAGCTCCACATTGATCTGGTACTCCCTGTATATAGCTCCACATTGATCTGGTACTGGTACTCCCTGTATATAGCTCCACATTGATCTGGTACTCCCTGTATGTAGCTCCACATTGATCTGGTACTGGTACTCCCTGTATATAGCTCCACATTGATCTGGTATTGGTACTCCCTGTATATAGCTCCACATTGATCTGGTACTGGTACTCCCTGTATATAGCTCCACATTGATCTGGTACTCCCTGTATATAGCTCCACATTGATCTGGTACTGGTACTACCTGTATATAGCTCCACATTGATCTGGTACTCCCTGTATATAGCTCCACATTGATCTGGTACTTCCTGTATATAGCTCCACATTGATCTGGTACTCCCTGTATATAGCTCCACATTGATCTGGTACTCCCTGTATATAGCTCCACATTGATCTGGTACTCCCTGTATATAGCTCCACATTGATCTGGTACTCCCTGTATATAGCTCCACATTGATCTGGTACTCCCTGTATATAGCTCCACATTGATCTGGTCCTGGTACTTCCTGTATATAGCTCCACATTGATCTGGTACTGGTACTTCCTGTATATAGCTCCACATTGATCTGGTACTGGTACTTCCTGTATATAGCTCCACATTGATCTGGTACTTCCTGTATATAGCTCCACATTGATCTGGTACTCCCTGTATATAGCTCCACATTGATCTGGTACTCCCTGTATATAGCTCCACATTGATCTGGTACTGGTACTTCCTGTATATAGCTCCACATTGATCTGGTCCGGGTACTCCCTGTATATAGCTCCACATTGATCTGGTACTGGTACTTCCTGTATATAGCTCCACATTGATCTGGTACTGGTACTCCCTGTATATAGCTCCACATTGATCTGGTACGGGTACTCCTTGTATATAGCTCCACATTGATCTGGTACTTCCAACTCATTGAATGCCCTACTCCTTGAAGTTTGCAGTTGTGTCTACTAAAAACTACATTTTTAATCAAAGCGTATTTTCTCACCCTTTAGTGTGTGTGCTTTACTGTTTAGGATATTGCTTTTCAACAGTAAAAGTTCAAAAATCCCTGGAGGACGTCTTTGAAGCACACAGGCCTTTTTACACCACAGATGTCTATGAACTTTTATTATAGACTCTAACTCAAACCTGTCCCATTCAGATCTCTGACGCAGCTACCGCATATCAACTTTTATGACTGGTAGATGACCTGCAGGCCATTATTAAGGTTTGAGCGCCAAATGGCCCCCTATTGCAGGCCATTATTAAGGATTGAGCCCAAAATGGCACCCTATTGCAGGCCATTATTAAGGGTTGAGTCCCAAATGGCCCCCTATTGCAGGCCATTATTAAGGGTGGAGTCCCAAAAGGCACCCTATTGCAGGCCATTATTAAGGCTTGAGTCCCAAATGGCACACTATTGCAGGCCATTATTAAGGCTTGAGTCCCAAATGGCACACTATTGCAGGCCATTATTAAGTGTGCGTCCCTATTCCCTACGTATTCCACTGGCTTTGATCTGGGACCTGTATAAGGAATAGGTTGCCTACTCTGCATGAGGGCACAACCAAGCTAGCCGAGTTGGTTCAGTTCTGCAGTTTGGTTTGACAACTGAGGAGGACTGAGGAAAGAGGGATAAGAAGGAGGGAGAAAGAGAGAAGGGATGGTATGTGGAGGGAGAGAGAGACAAGAGATGGTATGTGGAGGGAGAGAGAGAGAAGAGATGGTATGTGGAGGGAGAGAGAGAGAAGAGATGGTATGTGGAGAGAGAGAGAAGAAAATATATGTGGAGGGAGAGAGAGAGAAGAGATGGTATGTGGAGGGAGAGAGAGAGATAAAGGGGGGGTATGTGGAGGGAGAGAGAAGGGGGGGTATGTGGAGGGAGAGAGAAGAGATGGTATGTGGAGGGAGAGAGAGAAGAGATGGTATGTGGAGAGAGAGAGAAGAGAATATATGTGGAGGGAAAGAGAGAGAGAGAGAAGAGATGGTATGTGGAGGGAGAGAAGAGATGGTATGTGGAGGGAGAGAAGAGATGGTATGTGGAGGGAGAGAGAAGGTAGAGAGAGGGAGAGACGGATAAGAAGGGATGGTATGTGAAGGGAGAGGGAACAGAGATAAGAGGGGATAACTGTCTGATGAAGTCGAGAACAGTCTGACAGTGAGAACAGCAACGAGAAGGTGGTTTTCCCTGGGAAAGAAATTGTAATCCGGTTTATGTCTCGTAATGGAGGAAAACACTGTTGATAAAAATAATTCCCCAAACACACATTTCTAAAGCTTGTATAAGTAGAACATTTTTGTTGAAGCTATTCTAGTGACGACAATCATCAGTATTAAGATCAGAGAGATATAAGGAGAACATGAAAACCTTTCTACAGTGAGTGTAGCGCAGAGTGAGAGCACATGGTCTATTTTCGGTGAATGGCCTTCTATCCACTCTTACTTTTTCCGAGGCCAATTTCTGAAGCGTAATGAACGAGCTCCTTGAACTTGTTGAGGCGATGAAAGCAGACACTTTCGTGCCATTAAAGGAGAAGAAGACGAGAAAGTTTTGAGGATAGTCTTCTAACCGTAATCACAACACATAGATACAGCGCCTTGCAAAAATATTCACCCCCCTTGGCGTTTTTCATATTTTGTTGCATTACAACCTGTAATTTAAATTGATTTTTATTTGGATTTCATGTAATGGACATACACAAAATAGTCCAAATTGGTGAAGTGAAATTAAAATAATTTAAAAAAAAATTTAAAACTGAAAAGTGGTGCGTGCATAAGTATTCACCCCCTTTTGCTATGAAGCCCCTAAATAAGATCTGGTGCAACCAATTACCTTCAGAAGTCACATAATTAGTTAAATCAAATCGAAAGTTTTATATCTTTATGTTTGAAGCCTGAAATGTGGCAACAGGTCGCAAAGTTCAAGGGGGCCGAATACTTTCGCAAGGCACTACTTTCGGGGCGGCAGGGTAGCCTAGTGGTTAGAGCGTTGAACTAGTAACCGAAAGGTTGCAAGTTCGAATCCCTGGGCTGACATGGTACAAATCTGTCGTTCTGCCCCTGAACAGGCAGTTAACCCACTGTTCCTAGGCCGTCATTGAAAATAAGAATTTGTTCTTAACTGACTTGCCTAGTAAAATAAAGGTAAAATAAAAATATACCTGTTCTGAAAGGCCCCAGAGTCTGCAACAACACTAAGCAAGGGGCACCACCAAGCAAGTGCCACTGTGAAAACCAAGGAGCTCTCCAAACAGGTCAGGGACAAAGTTGTTGAGAAATACAGATCAGGGTTGGGTTATAAAACAATATCCTAAACTGTGAACATCCCACAAGCACCTTTTAAATCCATTATTAAAAAATGGAAAGAATATGGCACTACAACAAACCTGCCAAGAGAGGGCCACCCACCAAAACTCCAGGCAAGGAGGGTATTAATCAGAGAGGCAACATAGAGACCAAAGATAACCCTGAAGGAGCTGCAACGCTCCGTAGCGAAGATTGGAGTATCTGTCCATAGGACCACTTTAAGCCGTACACTCTACAGAGCTGGGCTTTACGGAAGATTGGCCAGAAAAAAATAAGCAAACATGTTTGGTGTTCCCCAAAAGGCATGTGGGAGACTCCCCAAACATATGGAAGAAGGTACTCTGGTCAGATGAGACTAAAATTGAGTTTTTTGGCCATCAAGGAAAACGCTATGTCTGGCGCAAACCCACACCTCTCATCACCCCAAGAACAGCTGTGGGGATGTTTTTCATCGACAGAGACTGGGAAACTGGTCAGAATTGAAGGAATAATGGATGGCGCTAAATACAGGGAAATTCTTGAGGGAAACTGTTTCAGTCTTCCAGAGATTTGAGACTAGGACGGAGGTTCACCTTCCAGCAGGGCAATGACCCTAAGCATACTGCTAACGCAACACTTGAGTGGTTTAAAGGGAAACATTTAAATGTCTTGGAATGGCCTAGTCAAAGCCCAGACCTCAATCCAATTGAGAATCTCTGGTATGACTTTGCTGACTTTGAGATTCCGCTGTACACCAGCGGAACGCAACCAACTTGAAGGTGCTGGAACAGTTTTGCCTTGAAGAATGGGCAAAAATCCCAGTGGCTAGATGTGCCAATTTTTTGCACGCCCAATTTTTCAGTTTTTGATTTGTTAAAAAAGTTTGAAATATCCAATAAATGTCGTTCCACTTCATGATTGTGTCCCACTTGTTGTTGATTCTTCACAAAAAAATACAGTTTTATATCTTTATGTTTGAAGCCTGAAATGTGGCAAAAGGTCGCAAAGTTCAAGGGGGCCGAATACTTTCGCAAGGCACTGTATACCACACTGGGACGCAAATGTACTGTTCTAGCCTACCTGGGTATAAACTTTGCCTTCGGTGAGTGTGATCTTTTCCACTTCACTAGAATGCTGAGGATAGCATCAAAAAACACTATAAAGACTTAATGACGCAATTCTAAATTATTTCTCCGAGTTTTTTAATTCTTATTTTCTGTCTCATTTCTCAAACATCTTTCATGTTTGGTGTTTTCCCCGGCTTCTGCACACGGTGCAAAAATAAAATAGGAAGCAGAAAGGGACTATTGTAGATAAAATGCTGAAACAGGAACCTAGAAATCCCTCCGCATTAGAAAGCAAATGGAGAGGCGAAGATATGAAGCTTAATGTTAAGGATGGTTCAGTACCTCTGAGTTATGACGCCTTTATTACTCAATTATTTATTCAACTTATTTTTTTGCACATCAACGGCGAAGGTTTAATCTTTCTTTAGAAACGCATAGCACGACAGAGGCATTTCCTTACAGGACCCCTCGGATCCTTAAAGTTGAGCCATCCGAATGGCTGTGGAGATAAGCCCAGGTGAAGCTTTAGTGAGCACCTCCCTCTCTCCCCAAACATCATACCCTGGCTGTGGTTCTCTCTGGCTTAGACCTCTCAATTCTGTTTGACTTTGCATCCATAGCATGCAATTCCGATCGGATTCTACTGTTAGACCAAGATTCGGACAGTGGAACATGCGTTGCTGTGCACATTTGGTCATTGGGGACTGTGGTGCGACTGCATTACCATGGAACAAGTAGGCTCTGCAATATTAGATATTAAAGTGTGCTTCATTTTTGGAGAAGGACATTGTTTACGGTTAGGTTATTGTTTGAGGTTCAAATTGAGTTTTTGTCAGTGAGAAGAACTGTGGCATTACACAGTGAATGTTTCAGAAATTATTCACACCCCTGGATTTGGTTGTGTTACAGCCTGAATTTAAAATAGATTACATTTAGATTGTGTGTCACTGATCTACACACACTACCCCATAATGTCAAAGTGGAATTATGTTTTTAGAAACGTTTACAAATAAATAAATTAATTTTAATAAATAAATTCACAAAAATAAAAAATGAAAAGCTGAAATGTCCCGAGTCAATAAGTATTCAATCCTTTTGTTAACTTAAGGTGTAAAAATGTGCCTAACAAGTCAGATAAGTTGACTCACTCTGTGTGCAATAATAGTATATTTAACTATATTTTTGAATGACTACCCTATCTCTGTACCCCCACACACATACAATTATGGTATGAATATTATGGGCGGTTTGAATATTTATCTATTTTACAATAATATATATGTTTTAGAATTTTTGTTTTCACTTTGACATTACAGCAATTTTTTGTGTAAATCGTTGACACAAAAGTACAATTAAATCTAGAGAGAGAGAGAGAGAGAGAGAGAGAGAGAGAGAGAGAGAGAGAATGCTATGTGACAACAAGAAAAACAAGAAAAACAAAGGTCTCACTCCATCGCTCTCACCTCTGTCAAAAATAATCTCTCCCTGTGTCCCCAGGGACCTGGTTGCACCCTATTCCATATATATATATATATATATATACAGTACCAGTCAAAAGTTTGGACACACCTACTCATTCAAGGGTTTTTCTTTATTTGTACTCTTTTCTACATTGTAGAATAATAGTGAAGACATCAACACTATAAAATAACACATATGGAATCATGTAGTAACCAAAAAACTGTTAAATAAATCCAAATATATTTTATATTTGAGTTTCTTCAAAGTAGCCACCCTTTGCCTTGATGACAGCTTTGAACACTCTTTGCATTCTCTCAACCAGCTTCATGAGGTAGTCACCTGGAATGCATTTCAATTAACAGGTACTCCCTGTATACACTGTGTTTCACTGTAGTATGCTCTTCCTGGGAGAGGGAGAGAGAGAGAGAGAACTGATTGGCTGATTATATAAGTTAGAGGCAGAGCACATTACAGACTATAGCTGATCTCACAGAGAGAGAAATGTCTGTCCCCAATCGCCCTCTATTCCCTACATAGTGCTCTACTGTGGGCCCTGGTCAAAAGTAGTGCACTATATAAGGAATAGGGTGCCATTTGGGACATATCCAAGCTACCAGTGTTGAGCTTATATTTCTTCTGTATTATCTCATGTTTTCATGCATAATTTAACATGGTTCCTTATAAAGGGGTGACTTCAATCATGCATTGTACCGATTACAGAGACTGGCAGCAGTTTAGTCCTAGCAAGAGCTCTAGTCTGTGGTATAACACCCTAGGGGTCATTTATCTAACTCCCCAAGCCACTAAACCACTACAATACCATCCATATGCCACCTGAAAAGGCCACACCACTGAGACAAATGGATTTACAGTAATCACTAGCTCCCCTCACTGATAAGAGAACATTTTCCTCTTTTATTTTTTGTCAGCGGAAAGGACACTTGCAAAGGCAGACCAGCAAAAAGAAAGCTGTGGTAGCACAGGCACACAGAGCGAATGAATGAATCCCTCTTGAGAGGTTAGGAAGATATCAGGCTTGTTTTCTTTACAATATTATCTTTACAGTTCTTAACCTTTTTTTACGCTGACTCGGGCGCTGGAGACGCAATGGAATCAGTCAAATGGTATTGTTTCACGTGTAATTGAATGTCGAGGCTGCTGGGGCTGGGATGAGCTGAGTTTGGTGGGTGACGCCAGGGACCCAATGAAAGTAATATAATGACTTTGTAATGCCGAAAATAGAGTGTGTTCCCTGCGGGCGGGCGGGGGGGGGGCACATCACAGGACTACACCTCCTGTTATTGTTCAGAACCCTCTCGTTAGATCCTCCTCACTGGTAACACCGAACACCCCTCTACAACCTGTCTGTGTGTGTTTCTCAAAATGGTACTATATTAATGATACAGTACCTATACTATGCTGCTGGTCAAACGTGGTGCAGGGGGCACTCGTTGGAACATAACCTCGGACATGACTACGTCAATATTGCTTGCCTCGTTGTTCTTATTAGTTGCATCATTGGGTAAAAAGTGAGTAAGCAACATCTTGCAGTTTGTTAGATCAAAATGGTCTTCCTCTTGGTAAGGGAACGGGATGTGTGTCTGAAACCTCTTGGTAAGGGAACGGGATGTGTGTCTGAAACCTCTTGGTAAGGGAACATCCCGTGTGTCTGAAAGCTCTTGGTAAGGGAACAGGATGTGTGTCTGAAAGCTCTTTGTTTGGGCCGATTAATTTAATTTCTGCAGTGAATGTAGAAAACACTCATATTAACAGTACACCATTATATCAGCATTTTACTGCAATAAAACAAGTGCCTCTGGACTGGAGTCTGTGGGGCGATTTATCTGAAATATCTCTGACTGCCAGTGTGTCTGTCTGCCAGGGTCATACATAGTGTTTGTTGTCCTGTCATTTGTCAAACAGAAACTTGCCGATGCTATCGGCTACTGTCAAACATAACAGGAAAAGTCATCACAATGTCAGGGCAACATTGAGATAATGTTCTCTTCATCACCAGGAGGCGAACTGAGCAGCAATCCAGCTCGCTCGGGGCCTTCTGAGGCCCAGAGGGCCCAAAAGGCACCCAAATGGCACCTTATTCCCTACATAGTGCACTACTTTTGACCAGAGCCCTATGGATCTTGGTCAAAAGTAGTGCACTAGGGAATAGGGTGTCTTTTGAGACGCAGACATAGATTCTCCAATAGAGTCCCGAGGCGACTGTCACAGAGAGCAGTGAGTGGTTATCTCAGGAACCATCCATCAACCAGTCCGTCCGTCCGACCTCTCTGTAAAATAAAGACTTGGAGCTGGAATGTAGAGGATATGAGTCAGGCTTAAGGACAGGCTGCGCCTATTCTGTCCGACGAGATCCTCGTCAAAATGTTATAAACCCAATTCAATAACACGCACTATTTCAAGGAGAGCTGTGGAGATGGAATTGAAGTCACTGGAACGCAATAAGTCGGTCCCGTTAACAATGTCAAAAACACACACTCTCACGAGAGCTGGTTGAGACAGATTTGAAGGAACGTTACTGAAAATCGAATAGTCTGTTGCGCTGTTAAAACAATGGAAGGTGTGAGGGTGGATCTGACAGAATTCTGTCTTTGTGTAATAATACCTGGCAGACAGAGTAAATGTTCTGCCTCCAAACCAACCCTCGAGTAAGATCCTCTAGAGATCCAGGCTTTCCTTTCAACAAGATGCATTTTACAACACTGAGAACCGGAGGATAGCTCTGACAAAGAAAAATAAATAGACATAATAACATGGTTTTTTTTCCTGTCCCAAATGGCACCCTATTCCCTATATAGTGCACTACTTTTGACCAGAGCCCTATGGGTTTCCTTATGGGCTCTGGTCAAAAGTAGTGCACTATAAAGGGGATAGGGCGCCATCTGTGGTGCAAGCCTTTAATTTCCTAATGGTCTCGCTGACAGACAGCTGCAGGTGAAACAGGAAGTACTGTCAGAGCATGAGGTGATGTTTTGTGTCTGCATTCTGACCTTGGCTAGCTGAGCAAACAGCCCACTGGCAAGAGGACACCTAGGTCAATCTCACCGTTAAAGCTGGAATCCTCAATAGAGGACCTTCCACTTCCAATTGCAAAGAAGTTACTGCAAACAACAAACACAGTTTTTTTCCCTCGAGAACATCATTGCACGCTAAGACTGGCCCCAATTAGTCGACTGGTCGATTGTTTGGTTGATAGGCTATTGGTCGACAGATTTTTTTGTTGTTGTTGACCAGCAGCAAAAAAAAACAATTCTGTCTAATTCGTGCACATCTCAGTGAAGTTCTACCATTCTCATTATAGGAGTGGACACGTTGTTTGTAGAGCGCACAACCTATGCTACAGTAGTGAGAAACTAGTTTTGGTTTATTTCATTCCATTTGAATGAGTTTAGTCAATTTAGTCATTGTCTTTTGTTTTTAGTGCTCCTGTCAGTATTGAGTACGGACGAGTACCTGCTTCTAGTACCTGCTTCTAGTACCTGCTACGCATAGAGGTAGGCCTATAGGCTACCTGGCCTGAGCGCAAATGTAGGCCTATAAATGTGCCCATTTGGGGATCTGATAGTATTACTGATTGGCTTAGTGCACCACCGCCAATGAGCTGTGGAGCTTCTAAAAGTAACCTTTTCTTCACCTCAAGACAGTAAGGCAAACAAAGTGTCTTTTCACAGTTCCTCAATGTGTTTGAAAAACCTTTCCAGTTCTTTCGATAACCACTCATCGTGAAAGGGAATAATGTCAGGCTCCAATGAAACGTGATAAAATAGACCTACCCCCGATTACTTCTTATCCCTTGATCAAATAGTCCACAGCTGTGTCTGTCTATCCAGCTGTGTCTGTCTACGGTACCGTGCAGTACCGTAGAGCCCTTACTGCTGCTCGATCATCCTATTTTTCTAACTTAATTGAGGAAAATAAGAACAATCCGAAATTCCTTTTTAATACTGTCGCAAAGCTAACTAAAAAGCAGCATTCCCCAAGAGAGGATGACTTTCACTTTAGCAGTGATAAATTCATGAACTTCTTTGAGGAAAAGATTATGATTATTAGAAAGCAAATTACGGACTCCTCTTTAAACCTGCGTATTCCTCCAAACCTCAGTTGTCCTGAGTCTGCACAACTCTGCCAGGACCTAGGATCAAGAGAGACGCTCAAGTGTTTTAGTACTATATCTCTTGACACAATGATGAAAATAATCATGGCCTCTAAACCTTCAAGCTGCATACTGGACCCTATTCCAACTAAACTACTGAAAGAGCTGCTTCCTGTGCTTGGCCCTCCTATGTTGAACATAATAAACGGCTCTCTATCCACTGGATGTGTACCAAACTCACTAAAAGTGGCAGTAATAAAGCCTCTCTTGAAAAAGCCAAACCTTGACCCAGAAAATATAAAAAACTATCGGCCTATATCGAATCTTCCATTCCTCTCAAAAATTTTAGAGAAGGCTGTTGCGCAGCAACTCACTGCCTTCCTGAAGACAAACAATGTATACGAAATGCTTCAGTCTGGTTTTAGACCCCATCATAGCACTGAGACGGCACTTGTGAAGGTGGTAAATGACATTTTAATGGCATCGGACCGAGGCTCTGCATCTGTCCTCGTGCTCCTAGACCTTAGTGCTGCTTTTGATACCATCGATCACCACATTCTTTTGGAGAGATTGGAAACCCAAATTGGTCTACACGGACATGTTCTGGCCTGGTTTAGATCTTATCTGTCGGAAAGATATCAGTTTGTCTCTGTGAATGGTTTGTCCTCTGACAAATCAACTGTAAATTTCGGTGTTCCTCAAGGTTCCGTTTTAGGACCACTATTGTTTTCACTATATATTTTACCTCTTGGGGATGTTATTCGAAAACATAATGTAAACTTTCACTGCTATGCGGATGACACACAGCTGTACATTTCAATGAAACATGGTGAAGCCCCAAAATTGCCCTCGCTAGAAGCATGTGTTTCAGACATAAGGAAGTGGATGGCTGCAAACTTTCTACTATTAAACTCGGACAAAACAGAGATGCTTGTTCTAGGTCCCAAGAAACAAAGAGATCTTCTGTTGAATCTGACAATTAATCTTAATGGTTGTACAGTCGTCTCAAATAAAACTGTGAAGGACCTCGGCGTTACTCTGGACCCTGATCTCTCTTTTGAAGAACATATCAAGACCATTTCGAGGACAGCTTTTTTCCATCTACGTAACATTGCAAAAATCAGAAACTTTCTGTCCAAAAATGATGCAGAAAAATTAATCCATGCTTTTGTCACTTCTAGGTTAGACTACTGCAATGCTCTATTTTCCGGCTACCCGGATAAAGCACTAAATAAACTTCAGTTAGTGCTAAATACGGCTGCTAGAATCCTGACTAGAACCAAAAAATTTGATCATATTACTCCAGTGCTAGCCTCTCTACACTGGCTTCCTGTCAAAGCAAGGGCTGATTTCAAGGTTTTACTGCTAACCTACAAAGCATTACATGGGCTTGCTCCTACCTATCTCTCTGATTTGGTCCTGCCGTACATACCTATACGTACGCTACGGTCACAAGACGCAGGCCTCCTAATTGTCCCTAGAATTTCTAAGCAAACAGCTGGAGGCAGGGCTTTCTCCTATAGAGCTCCATTTTTATGGAACGGTCTGCCTACCCATGTCAGAGACGCAAACTCGGTCTCAACCTTTAAGTCTTTACTGAAGACTCATCTCTTCAGTGGGTCATATGATTGAGTGTAGTCTGGCCCAGGAGTGGGAAGGTGAACGGAAAGGCTCTGGAGCAACGAACCGCCCTTGCTGTCTCTGCCTGGCCGGTTCCCCTCTTTCCACTGGGATTCTCTGCCTCTAACCCTATTACAGGGGCTGAGTCACTGGCTTGCTGGGGCTCTCTCATGCTGTCCCTGGAGGGGGTGCGTCACCTGAGTGGGTTGATTCACTGTTGTGGTCATCCTGTCTGGGTTGGCGCCCCCCCCCCCCCTTGGGTTGTGCCGTGGCGGAGATCTTTGTGGGCTATACTCAGCCTTGTCTCAGGATGGTAAGTTGGTGGTTGAAGATATCCCTCTAGTGGTGTGGGGGCTGTGCTTTGGCAAAGTGGGTGGGGTTATATCCTTCCTGTTTGGCCCTGTCCGGGGGTGTCCTCGGATGGGGCCACAGTGTCTCCTGACCCCTCCTGTCTCAGCCTCCAGTATTTATGCTGCAGTAGTTTATGTGTCGGGGGGCTGGGGTCAGTTTGTTATATCTGGAGTACTTCTCCTGTCCTATTCGGTGTCCTGTGTGAATCTAAGTGTGCGTTCTCTAATTCTCTCCTTCTCTCTTTCTTTCTCTCTCTCGGAGGACCTGAGCCCTAGGACCATGCCCCAGGACTACCTGACATGATGACTCCTTGCTGTCCCCAGTCCACCTGGCCATGCTGCTGTTCCAGTTTCAACTGACCTGAGCCCTAGGACCATGCCCCAGGACTACCTGACATGATGACTCCTTGCTGTCCCCAGTCTACCTGGCCATGCTGCTGCTCCAGTTTCAACTTCCACCTGACTGTGCTGCTGCTCTAGTTTCAACTGTTCTGCCTTATTATTATTCGACCATGCTGGTCATTTATGAACATTGAACATCTTGACCATGTTCTGTTATAATCTCCACCCGGCACAGCCAGAAGAGGACTGGCCACCCCACATAGCCTGGTTCCTCTCTAGGTTTCTTCCTAGGTATTGGCCTTTCTAGGGAGTTTTTCCTAGCCACTGTGCTTCTCCACCTGCATTGCTTGCTGTTTGGGGTTTTAGGCTGGGTTTCTGTACAGCACTTTGAGATATCAGCTGATGTACGAAGGGCTATATAAATAAATTTGATTTGATTTGATTTGATATCCAGAGCTCACTGGCCCAGAATAATTGATACAAGGTTGCAAGTTTGCTATCATGAGCTTCTGGCCTCTGGCCTTGACCCAAGTTAATATTTGATACAATGTTTCAAGGTCGTTGCAGACTGGCCATGTGTAGCCAAAGTGATTTATAGAATATTTATTTTTATCAGGAGATTTTCTACCTATAGGCTGGGGCGGCAGGGTAGCCTAATGGTTAGAGCGTTGGACTAGGTACAAATCTGTCGTTCTGCCCCTGAACAGGCAGTTAACCCACTGTTCCTAGGCCGTCATTGACTGACTTGCCTGGTTAAATAAAGGTAAAAAAAATACAATTTTTATTTGTTGGCTTTATGTAGGCTATTATTACATAGTTGGAAATGGCAATAGATGTAACTTTTCTTTAGGTTTGTATAGAATTGTAATCAAACAACATTGGCAATGATTTTGAGATACTAAAACGTTATTATATATCAATGAAATTGTTCCACAAAAATTTGCATATGAAAACCATAACTGGCACGCAGATCGGTAGAAATTGTAAGATAAATTGACATTCCACATGAGAAAGTTTATCGACTCCTCGTGAAGCTTAATACCAGCAACTTCAGGAGTGTAAAGGCAGAATCTGTGAAAGCCAGCAGGACAGGGAGGAGGATGGTCGGGTCAGGTTACGTTTTTTTATTTTATTATCTTCTTCTGGTTATCTAGATGTCTTGCTTCCTCTTGAGTCATTTGCGTCTTATTTCATCTAACAGTGTGCTTAAAGCATCAGACAAGCTCAATGCATATAGTTGATTTGATTAAAACACATAGGGTGTGTCTATATATGGACAAATACAGTGACCAAGATGTGTTTTTTTTGTCGGGACACAGCCCTATTGCAGGCGAGATAGAATAGCACAATCTGTACTGCAAAATGGTTTATCTTGATGCATGACGCTCCTCAGCAACAACAACAATAAGAACGGTGAAGGGGGTGGCCAGTGGCGCTGTTTCCCCCTACTGCGGATTACATCTTTAAGTCCGGAGGGTGTGTTACGGATGATCTAAGCCATGCACCCAGAAAAACACACATGGAAATACACACACACATTCCATGGATGCATGGATGCACAAACGTGCACACACACACACACACACACACACACACACACACACACACACACACACACACACACATGCGCATACTCTATATTCCTACTCTACAGTCCAACTCTACAGTCCTACTCCACAGTCCTACTCCACAGCCCTACTCTAAATTCCTACATCAAAGACCTACTCTACAGTCCTACTCCACAGTCCTACTCCACAGTCCTACTCTACAGTCCTACTCTACAGTCCTACTCTACAGTCCTACTCCACAGTCCTACTCTACAGTCCTACTGCACAGTCCTACTCTACAGTCCTACTCTACAGTCCTACTCTACAGCCCTACATCACAATCCTACTCTACAGTCCAACTCTACAGTCCTACTCCACAGGGCTACTCTACAGTCATACTCTACAGTCCTACTCTACAGTCCTACTCTACAGCCCTACTCTACAGCCCTACTCCACAGTCCTACTCTACAGTCCTACTCCACAGTCCTACTCTATAGTCCTACTCCACAGTCCTACTCTACAATCCTACATCACAGTCCTACTCTACATTCCTACTCCACAGTTCTACTCTACAGTCCTACATCACAGTCCTACTCTGCAGTCCTACTCTGCAGTCCTACTCCAAAGTTCTACTCCACAGTCCTACTCTAAAGTCCTACTCTACAGTCCTACTCTACAGCCCTACTCTACAGTCCTATTCTACAGCCCTACTCCACAGTCCTACTCCACAGTCCTACTCTACAGTCCTACTCTACAGTCCTACTCCACAGGGCTACTCCACAGTCCTACTCCACAGTCCTACTCTACAGTCCTACTCCACAGTCCTATTCTACAGCCCTACTCCACGGTCCTACTCTACAGTCCTACTTTACAGTCCTACTTTACAGTCCTACTCTACAGTCCTACTCTACAGTCCTACTAAAGAGTCCTACTCCACAGTTGTACTCCACAGTCCTACTATACAATCCTACATCACAGTCCTACTCCACAGTCCTACTCTACAGTCCTACATCACAGTTCCTACTCTACAGTCCTACTCCACAGTCTACAGTCCTACTCCACAGTCCTACTCTACAGCCCTACTCCACAGTCCTACTCTACAGCCCTACTCCACAGCCCTACTCTACTGTCCTACTCCACAGTCCTACTCCACAGTCCTACTCTACAGTCCTACTTTACAGTCCTACTCCACAGTCCTACTCCACAGCCCTACTCTACTGTCCTACTCCACAGTCCTACTCCACAGTCCTACTCTACAGTTCTACTTTACAGTCCTACTCCACAGTCCTACTCCACAGTCCTACTCTACAGTCCTACTCTACAGTCCTACTAAAGAGTCCTACTCCACAGTTGTACTCCACAGTCCTACTATACAATCCTACATCACAGTCCTACTCTACAGTCCTACTCCACAGTCCTACTCTACAGTCCTACATCACAGTACTACTCTACAGTCCTACTCCACAGTCTACAATCCTACTCCACAGTCCTACTCTACAGTCCTACATCACAGTTCTACTCTACAGTCCTACTCCACAGTCCTACTCCACAGTCCTACTCCACAGTTGTACTCCACAGTCCTACTCTACAATCCTACATCACAGTCCTACTCTACATTCCTACTCCACAGTTCTACTCTACAGTCCTACATCACAGTCCTACTCTGCAGTCCTACTCTGCAGTCCTACTCTGCAGTCCTACTCCACAGTCCTACTCTACAGTCCTACTCTACAGTCCTACTCTACAGCCCTACTCTACAGCCCTACTCCACAGTCCTACTCCACAGTCCTACTCCACAGTCCTACTCTACAGTCCTACTCTACAGTCCTACTCCACAGTCCTACTCTACAGTCCTACTCCACAGTCCTACTCTACAGTCCTACTCTACAGTCCTACTCCACAGTCCTACTCTACAGCCCTACTCCACGGTCCTACTCTACAGTCCTACTCTACAGTCCTACTTTACAGTCCTACTCCACAGTCCTACTCTACAGTCCTACTCTACAGTCCTACTAAAGAGTCCTACTCCACAGTTGTACTCCACAGTCCTACTATACAATCCTACATCACAGTTCTACTCTAGTCCTACTCCACAGTCCTACTCTACAGTCCTACATCACAGTACTACTCTACAGTCCTACTCCACAGTCTACAGTCCTACTCCACAGTCCTACTCTACAGTCCTACTCCACAGTCCTACTCTACAGTCCTACTCTACAGTCCTACTCCACAGTCCTACTCTACAGCCCTACTCCACAGTCCTACTCCACAGTCCTACTCTACAGTCCTACTTTACAGTCCTACTCCACAGTCCTACTCCACAGTCCTACTCCACAGTCCTACTCTACAGTCCTACTCTACAGTCCTACTAAAGAGTCCTACTCCACAGTTGTACTCCACAGTCCTACTATACAATCCTACATCACAGTCCTACTCTACAGTCCTACTCCACAGTCCTACTCTACAGTCCTACATCACAGTACTACTCTACAGTCCTACTCCACAGTCTACAGTCCTACTCCACAGTCCTACTCTACAGTCCTACATCACAGTTCTACTCTACAGTCCTACTCCACAGTCCTACTACACAGCCCTACTCTACATTCCTACATCAGTCCTACTCTACAGTTCTACTCTACAGTCCTACTCCACAGTCCTACTCTACAGCTCTACTCTACAGTCCTACTCCACAGTCCTACTCTACAGTCCTACATCACAGTCCTACTCTACAGTCATACTCTACAGTCCTACTCCACAGTCCTACTCTACAGTCCTACATCACAGTAGGACTAGCACGCGCTCCAGCAGGTGTATCTCACTGATCATCCCTAAAGCCAACACCTCATTTGGCTGCCTTTCGTTCCAGTACTCTGCTGCCTGTGACTGGAACGAATTGCAAAAATCGCTGAAGTTGGAGACTTTTATCTCCCTCACCAACTTCAAACATCAGCTATCTGAGCAGCTAACCGATCGCTGCAGCTGTACATAGTCTATTGGTAAATAGCCCACCCTTTTTCACCTACCTCATCCCCATACTGTTTTTATTTATTTACTTTTCTGCTCTTTTGCACACCAATATCTCTACCTGTACATGACCATCTGATCATTCATCACTCCAGTGTTAATCTGCAAAATTGTAATTATTCGCCTACCCCCTCATGCCTTTTGCATACATTGTATATAGACTCCCCCTTTGTTTTCTACTGTGTTATTGCCTTGTTAATTGTTTACTCCATGTGTAACTCTGTGTTGTCTGCTCACACTGCTATGCTTTATCTTGGCCAGGTCGCAGTTGCAAATGAGAACTTGTTCTCAACTAGCCTACCTGGTTAAATAAAGGTGTTCTCAACTAGCCTACCCGGTTAAATAAAGGTGTTCTCAACTAGCCTACCTGGTTAAATAAAGGTGTTCTCAACTAGCCTACCTGGTTAAATAAAGGTGTTCTCAACTAGCCTACCTGGTTAAATAAAGGTGTTCTCAACTAGCCTACCTGGTTAAATAAAGGTGAAATAAAAAAATAAAAAACAGTCCTACTCTACAGTCTACAGTCCTATTCTTCTCTGGTCTCTACTCCTCCCGTTACGGGGTCTGAGACGCCGAAGCTTCCCACCATTAGCTCTGACAAATTGAAAACTCTAGTCATTGGCGACTCCATTACCCGCAGTATTAGACTTAAAGCGAATCATCCAGCGATCATACACTGTTTACCCGGGGGCAGGGCTACCGACGTTAAGGCTAATCTGAAGATGGTGCTGGCTAAAGCTAAAACTGGCGAGTGTAGCGAGTATAGAGATATTGTTATCCACGTCGGCACCAACGATGTTAGGATGAAACAGTCAGAAATCACCAAGCGCAACATAGCTTCTGCGTGCATATCAGCTAGAAAGATGTGTCGGCATCAAGTAATTGTCTCTGGCCCCCTCCCAGTTAGGGGGAGTGATGAGCTCTACAGCAGAGTCTCACAACTCAATCGCTGGTTGAAAACTGTTTTCTGCCCCTCCCAAAAGTTAGAATTTGTAGATAATTGGCCCTCTTTCTGGGACTCACCCACAAACAGGACCAAGCCTGACCTGCTGAGGAGTGACGGACTCCATCCTAGCTGGAGGGGTGCTCTCATCTTATCTACCAACATAGACAGGGCTCTAACTCCTCTAGCTCCACAATGAAATAGGGTGCAGGCCAGGCAGCAGGCTGTTAGCCAGCCTGCCAGCATAGTGGAGTCTGCCATTAGCACAGTCAGTGTAGTCAGCTCAGCTATCACCATTGAGACCGTGTCTGTGCCTCGACCTAGGTTGGGCAAAACTAAACATGGCGGTGTTCGCCTTAGCAATCTCACTAGGATAAAGACCACCTCCATTCCTGTCATTACTGAAAGAGATCATGATACCTCACATCTCAAAATAGGGCTACTTAATGTTAGATCCCTTACTTCAAAGGCAATTATAGTCAATGAACTAATCACTGATCATAATCTTGATGTGATTGGCCTGACTGAAACATGGCTTAAGCCTGATGAATTTACTGTTTTAAATGAGGCCTCACCTCCTGGCTACACTAGTGACCATATCCCCCGTGCATCCCGCAAAGGCGGAGGTGTTGCTAACATTTACGATAGCAAATTTCAATTTACAAAAAAAAAATGACATTTTCGTCTTTTGAGCTTCTAGTCATGAAATCTATGCAGCCTACTCAATCACTTTTTATAGTTCCTATCGGACCTTGTAGTCATAGCAGATAATATTCTAATCTTTGGTGACTTTAATATTCACATGGAAAAGTCCACAGACCCACTCCAAAAGGCTTTCGGAGCCATCATCGACTCAGTGGGTTTTGTCCAACATGTCTCTGGACCCACTCACTGTCACAGTCATACGCTGGACCTAGTTTTGTCCCATGGAATAAATGTGGTGGATCTTAATGTTTTTCCTCATAATCCTGGACTATCGGACCACCATTTTATTACGTTTGCAATTGCAACAAATAATCTGCTTAGACCCCAACCAAGGAACATCAAAAGTCGTGCTATAAATTCACAGACAACACAAAGATTCCTTGATGCCCTTCCAGACTCCCTCTGCCTACCCAAGGACGGCAGAGGACAAAAATCAGTTAACCACCTAACTGAGGACCTCAATTTAACCTTGCGCAATACCCTAGATGCAGTTGCACCCCTAAAAACAAAAAAAATGTCTCATAAGAAACTAGCTCCCTGGTACACAGAAAATACCCGAGCTCTGAAGCAAGCTTCCAGAAAATTGGAACGGAAATGGCGCCACACCAAACTGGAAGTCTTCCGACTAGCTTGGAAGGACGGTACCGTGCAGTACCGTAGAGCCCTTACTGCTGCTCGATCATCCTATTTTTCTAACTTAATTGAGGAAAATAAGAACAATCCGAAATTCCTTTTTAATACTGTCGCAAAGCTAACTAAAAAGCAGCATTCCCCAAGAGAGGATGACTTTCACTTTAGCAGTGATAAATTCATGAACTTCTTTGAGGAAAAGATTATGATTATTAGAAAGCAAATTACGGACTCCTCTTTAAACCTGCGTATTCCTCCAAACCTCAGTTGTCCTGAGTCTGCACAACTCTGCCAGGACCTAGGATCAAGAGAGACGCTCAAGTGTTTTAGTACTATATCTCTTGACACAATGATGAAAATAATCATGGCCTCTAAACCTTCAAGCTGCATACTGGACCCTATTCCAACTAAATTACTGAAAGAGCTGCTTCCTGTGCTTGGCCCTCCTATGTTGAACATAATAAACGGCTCTCTATCCACTGGATGTGTACCAAACTCACTAAAAGTGGCAGTAATAAAGCCTCTCTTGAAAAAGCCAAACCTTGACCCAGAAAATATAAAAAACTATCGGCCTATATCGAATCTTCCATTCCTCTCAAAAATTTTAGAGAAGGCTGTTGCGCAGCAACTCACTGCCTTCCTGAAGACAAACAATGTATACGAAATGCTTCAGTCTGGTTTTAGACCCCATCATAGCACTGAGACGGCACTTGTGAAGGTGGTAAATGACATTTTAATGGCATCGGACCGAGGCTCTGCATCTGTCCTCGTGCTCCTAGACCTTAGTGCTGCTTTTGATACCATCGATCACCACATTCTTTTGGAGAGATTGGAAACCCAAATTGGTCTACATGTTCTGGCCTGGTTTAGATCTTATCTGTCGGAAAGATATCAGTTTGTCTCTGTGAATGGTTTGTCCTCTGACAAATCAACTGTAAATTTCGGTGTTCCTCAAGGTTCCGTTTTAGGACCACTATTGTTTTCACTATATATTTGACCTCTTGGGGATGTTATTCGAAAACATAATGTAAACTTTCACTGCTATGCGGATGACACACAGCTGTACATTTCAATGAAACATGGTGAAGCCCCAAAATTGCCCTCGCTAGAAGCATGTGTTTCAGACATAAGGAAGTGGATGGCTGCAAACTTTCTACTATTAAACTCGGACAAAACAGAGATGCTTGTTCTAGGTCCCAAGACTCCACAGTCTACAGTCCTACTCTACAGTCCTACTCTACAGTCCTACTCCACAGTCCTACTCCACAGTTCTACTCTGCAGTTCTACTCTACTGTCCTACTCCACAGTCTACAGTCCTACTCCACAGTCCCTCCACATATCACACCAGGACCCAGCTGAACCAGGCAGGATCCAAAAACCAACCCCAGCAACACTACGCTAAGCAGATCAGAGGAAATCAACTCTGTAAGCTACTTACTACACAGCAGCTCAATAATTCCACCCAGAAGTGACACTGACACATTGGCTACGTCTGAAATGTCATCATATTCCCTATACAGTGCAGTACTTATGGGCCCATTAAACCTTATGTGCTCTATCTCCGTGCCGACTAGGTGAAAAACATGTCGATGTGCCCTTGAGCTCTAATTGCTCCTGTAAGTCGCTCTGGATAAGACTCTGGATAAGACTCTGGATAAGACTCTGAATAAGAGTATCTGCTAAATTACTCAAATGTTTAAAAAAATAAAAAACATTATAAACGTTATAAAAGTTAGTACATTATAGTAGTAGCACATTATATAGGGAATAGGGTGCCATTTTGGACCCATTCATTTTCTCTGTCTCTCGGGAGTCAGGCTCCATCCTAATAACTACACCTTCCTGGCAGCCTATCAGGAGCAAGGAATAACATGTCTGCACCACTTTGTGGAGGGGATTAACGAAGACAGGCATTTGCTTAGTCCATCTTGTGGTAAAGCCTCTTTTAAATATTTCAGTTTTCAGGTAAGACCAAAGTGCTGTGTTGAAGTAACAATGTTTATTGCAACAACAGGGGAAGGCAAACCACAGGTAAAGACAAGCAGGGGTCGATAATCCAGAGCAGTGGGTCCAAGGTAGAGGACGGCAGGCAGGCCCAAGGTCAGGTCAGTCAGAGGTCGGTAATCCAGAGTAGTGGGGCCAAGGTACAGGACGGCAGGCAGACCCAAGGTCAGGTCAGGCAGAGGTCGGTAATCCAGAGCAGTGGGGCCAAGGTACAGGACGGCAGGCAGGCCCAAGTTCAGGTCAGGTCAAGGGTCAAAACCAGGAGAACAAGAAAAAGAGAACTGGGGGAAAGCCGGAGCTGAGACAAAACGTCGGTTGACTTGAACAAACAAGATGAACTGGCAACAGACAAACAGAAATCCCAGGTAGAAGTACCCAGGGGATAATGGGCGACACCTAGTGGGGGGTGGAGAGTGACAAAATATGATTTCCTTTGGCTACCATTTCACTGTGAGAACAAAATGATGTAATACTAATAAGTAATGCAGCAGCGTTATAGTAGAGTAGAGGATGAACTCCTGCCCACCCAGAAGAACTGTTCCTTTCCACCAGCTCAGCAACACTCACACACTCTGCTCTCCTTCAAGTCCTTGTGTTGACTGGTCAAAAGGTACAGACATACTGTATCTAATGTGACATCATGCTAAATCAACAGTGTTGGCTGTCAGCTTCTCTGAGCCGCGTTATTCCTTTTGATGTTAACATGGATGGCCATGACTGTTAGGAGACATCAAATATATTCAAGTCAAAACAGAGACGGAAAAAAACCCCTCTAAGATGTTACTCATGACTTAGTCATAGTGATGTGTGTATGTTGGACATGAGCAGACAGACACCACTTATACACACAGCAGCAGCAGCAGTAGTATTACTGTAGTAGTACTACTAGTAGCAGTAGCAGGAGGAGTAGGAGTAGTACCAGCAGTAGTAGCAGTTGTTGTAGTAGTAGTAGTAGTACTAGAAAGAAGTAGTAGTAAACATCAGTAACAGTAGTAGTAGCAGTAGTACTACTAGTATTAGCAGTAGTAATAGTAAACAGCATTATTAGTAGTAACAGTAGTAGTAGTAATTGT
>NC_034190.2:8544768-8547268 GCF_002021735.2 Oncorhynchus kisutch | reverse complement strand
TCTTCTCTTCCTCTGTCTCAGCCTCTCCTTCTCTTCCTCGGCCTCGGCCTCAGCCTCTTATTCTCTTCCTCTGTCTCAGCCTCTTCTTCCTCTCATCCTCTGTCTCAGCCTCTCCTTCTCTTCCTCTGTCTCAGCCTCTCCTTCTCTTCCTCGGCCTCGGCCTCAGCCTCTTATTCTCTTCCTCTGTCTCAGCCACTTCTTCTTCTCTTCCTCTGTCTCAACCTCTTCTTCTTCTCTTCCTCTGTCTCAGCCTCTTCTTCTTCTCTTCCTCTGTCTCAGTCCTCTCCTTCTCTTCCTCGGCCTCAGCCTCTTATTCTCTTGCTCTGTCTCAGCCTCTTCTTCCTCTCTTCCTCTGTCTCAGCCTCTCCTTCCCTTCTTCTGTCTCAGCCTCTCCTTCCCTTCTTCTGTCTCAGCCTCTTCTTCTCTTCCTCTGTCTCAGCCACTCCTTCTCTTTCTCTGTTCTGCCTCCTGACATACTCCCTGAGATGGAACACTGAGATGGAACACTGAGATGGAATACTGTTCTTTCTGATTCACTCCTGTGGCATGTGATATATTTTGAAGGAGTGTTGGATTCTCTTGTGGTGCACTGCGTGTGTTTGTCTAAGGGTAAGAAGAGATGGGACAGTGAACTCGCAACCTTCACTGTCTCAGAGGATATTACAGTGGCCAACTGCAAAGGTGCCCTCACTAATATCACACCTACAAACAGCTTTATCGCAGATTATATTAAGAGGATTTAGTATGATATAACATTTTACCTCAGGTGTCAAGGCATTCAATGTATTAGCATAGTTTGACATTGGACTACCTCTCTTAGTGCCTACTAAAAATAGTCTGAAACACGAAGCGTGCTAGGTGGTTTTAAAATATTAATATTTCAGATTGGGGATGAAAAGGAGAGCGTTGATTTGAACTTCAGAAAGCCTTTGTCTGTGGATGCATCCCACGCGCCACCCTATTCCCTATATAGTGCACTACTTTAGACCAGGGCCCTATTCCCTACATAGTGCACTACTTTAGACCAGAGCCCTATTCCCTATATAGTGCACTACTTTAGACCAGGGCCCTATTCCCTATATAGTGCACTACTTTAGACCAGAGACCTATTCCCTATATAGTCCACTCCTTTAGACCAGAGCCCTATTCCCTATATAGTGCACTACTTTAGACCAGAGCCCTATTCCCTATATAGTCCACTACTTTAGACCAGAGCCCTATTCCCTATATAGTGCACTACTTTAGACCAGAGCCCTATTCCCTATATAGTGCACTACTTTAGACCAGGGCCCTATTCCCTATATAGTGCACTACTTAGACCAGGGCCTTATTCCCTATATAGTGGCACTACTTTAGACCAGGGCCCTATTCCCTATATAGTGCACTACTTTAGACCAGAGCCCTATTCCCTATATAGTGCACTCCTTTAGACCAGAGCCCTATTCCCTATATAGTGCACTCCTTTAGACCAGAGCCCTATTCCCTATATAGTGCACTACTTTAGACCAGAGCCCTATTCCCTATATAGTGCACTACTTTAGACCAGAACCCTATTCCCTATATAGTACGCTACTTTAGACCAGAACCCTATGAGCCCTATGCAATGTGGATTGCAAATAAAAAACACCCCAAGAACAAAGTGCCACCCAACCCGGTTTAAAGACAGAGGTTCCTGTCAGTTTATTGGCCAACAAAGGACCTGCTGGGACCTTACAAACAATGGAACATATTTCTAGTAGATAGGGCTGAAGCCATGAGAGATAACGTAAGATAGGGTGTGGAAACAAGATGAAAGGATAGGCGGAGGTGAAGCGAGAGAGAGGGGGAGGGGAAGAGAGAGAAGGGGAGAGAGGGGGAGGTGACAAGAGAGAGGGGGAGGTGATGAGAGAGGGGTAGGTGACGAGAGAGGGGGAAGGAGAAGAGAGAGAGGGGGAGAGAGGGGGAGATGACAAGAGAGAGGGGGAGATGATGAGAGGGAGGGGGAGGTGAAGAGAGAGAGAGAGGGGTGAAGAGAGAGAGAGAGAGAGAGAGAGAGAGAGGGTGGAGGTGAAGAGAGGGGGGAGGGGGAGATGAAGAGAAGAGAGGGGGGAGGTGAAGAGAGAGAGGGGGGGAGGTGAAGAGCGAGAGAGGGGGAGATGAAGAGAGAGAGAGGGGGAGGTGAAGAGAGGGGGGAGAGAGGGGGAGGTGAAGAGAGAGAGAGAGAGAGAGAGAGAGGGTGGGTGGGGTGGAGGTGGAAAGAGAGGGGGAAGGTGAAGAGAGAGAGAGGGGGAGATGAAGAGACAGGGAGGGGGAGATGAAAGAGAGGGAGAGGGAGGCAAAGAGAGAGAGAGGGGGAGGTGAAGAGAGAGAGAGAGAGGGGGGAAGGTGGAGAGGAGGGGAGAGAGGGGAGGTGAAGACAGAGAGAGAGGGGTGAAAGAGAGAGAGAGAGAGAGAGAGGAGGGTGGAGATGACAAGAGAGCGGGGGAGATGACGAGGGGGAGGTGAAGAGAGAGAGAGAGGG
>NC_034190.2:8533817-8544668 GCF_002021735.2 Oncorhynchus kisutch | reverse complement strand
AAGAGAAAGAGAAAGAGAAAGAGAAAGAGAAAGAGAAAGAGAAGAGAAAGAAAGAAAGAAAGAAAGAAAGAAGAAACAGAATTTGTAGGACAAGCATCCCAGGAGGAGCATTAGTGACAGGAGATTGTTAGAGACACATTCTCCCGCAGCGATAAGAGACAGACTGGGGCTTCAGAGAACGATAAGATCTGCACTCTCAGTGTAGGTCCCAAATGGCACCCTATTCCCTGTAGGGCCCTGGTCAAATGTAGTGCACTATAAAGGGAGTGTCATTTGGGTGTCATTTCATGTAGCCTCCCTGAAACATGGAGAGGAATGTGCTCTCTTGGCTTCAAACACAATTGCTAGTGTTATCTCTATCTCTTTACAACTCTACTATACACTGAGTGTACAAAATATTAAGAACACCTTCCTAATATTGATTAGTACCCCATTTTGCCCTCAGAACAGCCTCAATTCATCAGGTCATGGACTCTACAATGTGTGAAAAGCGTTCCACAGGGATGCTGACCCATGTTGACTCCAATGCTTCCCACAGTTGTATCAAGTTGGATGGATGTCCTTTGGGTGGTGGACCATTCTTGATGGGAAACTTGACGGGAAACTGTTGAATGTGAAAAACTCAGCAGTTTTGTAGTTCTTGACACAAACCGGTGCGCCTGGCACCTACTACCATACCCCGTTCAAAGGCACTTAGATATTTTGTCTTGCCCATTTGCCCTCTGAATAAAACACATACACGTCATCCATGTCTCAATTGTCTGAAGGTTTAAAAATCCTTCTTTAACCTGTTTCTTCCTCTTCATCTACACTGATTGAAGTGGATTGAACATCAATAAGGGATCGCAGCTTTCACCTTATAGGCCTTTTTCTATTTTGCCCTGTTTATCAAAAGTGTTGGAAAATCTTGTCAATAATCAACTGACTGGCTTTCTTGATGTCTATAGTATTCTCTCTGGTATGCAGTCTGGTTTCCACTCAGGTTATGGACTTATCACCGCAACCTTAAAGGTCCTTAATGATGTCAAAGCAATGTTGTGCTGCTATTTTTATTGACTTGGCCAAAGCTTTTGATATGGTAGACCATTCCATTCTTGTGGGCTGGCTAAGGAGTATTGGTGTCTCTGAAGGGTCTTTGGCCTGGTTTGCTAACTACCTCTCTCAAAGAGTGTATAAAGTCAGAACATCTGCTGTCTCAGCCATTGCCTGTCACCAAGGGAGTACCCCAAGGCTCGATCCTAGGCCCCACACGCTTCTCAGTTTACATCAACAACATAGCTCAGGCAGTAGGAAGCTCTCTCATCCATTTATATGCAGATGATACAGTCTTATACTCAGCTGGCCCCTCCCTGGATTTTGTGTTAAATACTCTACAACAAAGCTTTCTTAGTGTCCAACAAACTTTCTCTGCCCTTAACCTTGTTCTGAACACCTCCAAAACAAAGGTCATGTGGTTTGGCAAGAAGAACCACCGGTGTGACTACTACCTCTGAGGGTTTAAAGCTTGAGGTAGTCAACTCATACAAGTACTTGGGAGTATGGCTAGACGGTGCACTGTCCTTCTCTCAGCACATATCAAAGCTGCAGGCCAAGGTTAGATCTAGACTTGGTTTCCTCTATTGTAATCTCTCCTCTTTCACCCCAGCTGCCAAACTAACCCTGATTCAGATGACCATCCTACCCATGCTAGATTACGGAGACGTAATTTATAGATTGGCAGGTAATGGTGCTCTCGAGCGGCTAGATGTTCTTTACCATTCGGCCATCAGATTTGCCACCAATGCTCCTTATAGGACACATCACTGCACTCTATACTCCTCTGTAAACAGGTCATCTCTGTATACCCATCGCAAGACCCACTGGTTGATGCTTATTTATAAAACCCTCTTAGGCCTCACTCCCCCCTATCTGAGATACCTACTACAGCCCTCATCATACAACAGCCGTTCTGCCAGTAACATTCTGTTAAAGGTCCCCAAAGCACACACATCCCTGGGTCGCTCCTCTTTTCAGTTCACTGCAGCTAGCGACTGGAACGAGCTGCAACAAACACTCAAACTGGACAGTTGTATCTTTTCATTAAAATACTCAATTATGGACACTCTTACTGACAGTTGTGGCTGCTTTGTGTGATGTATTGTTGTCTCTACCTTCTTGTCCTTTGTGATGTTGTCTGTGCCCAATAATGTTGTACCATGTTTTGTGCTACTGCCATGTTGTGTTGCTACCATCCTGTGTTGTCAAGTTGTGTTGGTGCCATGCTGTGTTGTTGTCTTAGGTCTCTCTTTATGTAGTGTTGTGGTGTCTCTCTTTATGTAGTGTTGTGGTGTCTCTCTTTATGTAGTGTTGTGGTGTCTCTCTTTATGTAGTGTTGTGGTGTCTCTCTTTATGTAGTGTTGTGGTGTCTCTCTTTATGTAGTGTTGTGGTGTCTCTCTTTATGTAGTGTTGTGGTGTCTCTCTTTATGTAGTGTTGTGTTGTCTCTCTTTATGTAGTGTTGTGTTGTCTCTCTTTATGTAGTGTTGTGGTGTCTCTCTTTATGTAGTGTTGTGGTGTCTCTCTTTATGTAGTGTTGTGGTGTCTCTTTATGTAGTGTTGTGGTGTCTCTCTTTATGTAGTGTTGTGGTGTCTCTCTTTATGTAGTGTTGTGGTGTCTCTCTTTATGTAGTGTTGTGGTGTCTCTCTTTATGTAGTGTTGTGGTGTCTCTCTTTATGTAGTGTTGTGGTGTCTCTCTTTATGTAGTGTTGTGGTGTCTCTCTTTATGTAGTGTTGTGGTGTCTCTCTTTATGTAGTGTTGTGGTGTCTCTCTTTATGCAGTGTTGTGGTGTCTCTCTCTTGTCGTGATGTGTGTTTTGTCCTGTCTTTATATTTGTAATCCTAGGCCCTCGTCCCCGCAGGAGGCCTTGTCTAGGTCGTAAATAATAATTTGTTCTTAACTGACTTGTCTAGTTAAATAAAGGTTAAATGAATAAAGGTTATAAACTGTATACTCAGTGTATACCAGCATCATCCTTACCTTGGCGGTAGAGGACACATTCAAAGACATAGCATTGGACAGTGTAAAATTAGGGATATTTGAGACTTGGGAGAATTGACACTACCAGCTGTTCAGGCACTATACTTGGCTCCAGAACTTTCTGTCTGGCCAGATACTGCCACTTGGTGACGTCAGTACTATGGGCCTATGTGTTTGGTGTGGTGCCACCACCACCCCCAAAATAACAACAACATCTACAAACAGAGAACATTTCTCTTTTATGCGTGCATTCATTGAAAAGTAGCATTGAAACGCTTGATAACAAGCTTGGCTGCAGAGCGCCCCGGGGTGCTTTCAATCCGCTGTCCTAACAGAAAGGAAAGGGTTAGAGGAAGGAATATCATGAGAGAAAATGGACATCTGGAAAGCATACGCTTGGAGAACTGCCTCTCTCTCTCTCTCTCTCTGATGATTTAGTAATCCACCAACACACCCGTCCCGATCCCCCCCCCCCCTTTCCTAGCCTCCGCCCAGCTCCCAACTCTCTGCGGTGTCATCTCTGCTCACTGTGAGGGTCCAGATAAGCCCCCCCCCCCTCCCTCCCTCCACCTCCAGTCCACCATGTTTTTATAAATCTAGTTTACACGTTTAAATCTGTGCACCCGATGGCACTGTCTTACTTCGTACATGGGCACGATGTACACAGCTACTGCTGCGGTTGATGCCGTGCAAGCAGACGAAATGTCAACTCAACTCTGAGCTCTGGAATAATGGATATACCTTCAGATGTGGAAAGTTTTTGCAAAATGAACAACTTTTCTATAAGCCTTTTGTGCAGGAAATGATAAAGTCACTTCACAGACAATTATATGCAGTTTCCCTCTTTTGCTTGTTTTGAATGAATGAACTTCCAGAGAGATTTAAGGGCCAACAATGAGAATTTAGTCTTCCATGAAGTCGTGTTTCACAGTTAGGCTGCTTTATATCTCTATTAGTCAACAACACGTCTGCAAATAAATGAGAAACAACAGCGAGGATCCCCTCAAAGCCTCAGTCATTTAGGTCCAGAGGCTTCGGACGGTGTTCTGATCCGAGTCACAGCGTAACAGATGGAAGGAGAAGAACCTCCAGGATCTCTTGATACACATAGGGAGATATTTCATGAAGAAAGAAGGACACAAGTTATTTTCTGAACTTCGTTTCTAAAGAAGGAAGCGTGAAGATACGGCAGTTGTAGGAAGTAGAGACACAGAGAGAGTCCTGATAGTAGGAAACACTTGCACTAATCTGAGCAAACCGGCATCACGCCACCCTTTCATTTTAAACGCACCTACAGTAGGAAACACTCGCACTAATCTGAGCAAACCGGCATCACGCCACCCTTTCATTTTAAACGCACCTACAGTAGGAAACACTCGCACTAATCTGAGTGATTCAGCAAACGCATGTCATGATTATCTAGAGTGATTTCACACAAAGGCAAAGTGGGCTGATTAAAGGCTTTGCAGAAGCCAATTAAGCCGAGACACTGGGAACAGGAGACGTTTGAATCAGAATATTTAAGGAACAGGAGGTTATTTAACTCAAACCAACATGACTGATGATGTACATTTCTGTAACTAGCCAGATCATGCTCATATATATCCCCAGGGCCGAGGAGGGCTGAGGAAGACGCACAACAACCATATCACTGACAAAGACACATTTCAATACACTGTTTCTTCACTTTAAATTGACAAGAAAGAAGGACAAAAATAAATAGCCTAGACCACATTGCTCTGACTATACCACATTGGGCAGTTTGATTTCTCTAAACATAGTTCTGTAACTAAACGCGGTGGACGTATTTTCCTTGGGCTCCGTATTAAAGCCTGATTACGCCACGTGATTTCTCTAAACACCGTTCTGGAACAGAATGTGTTTTTTTTTCATTTCAACATTCTTCCCCTACATGGTCATTGACTCCTGCATTTAAGGAGAGTAGCATGAAGCAAACTAACGGTTTTCTTCCGCTGAAGGATCGGAGGACCAAAATGCAGCGTGGTTAGTGTTCAACATCTTTAATATAGATGATAAATGAGAACACTACAAAATACAAAAACAACAAATGTGAAAACCGAAACAGTCCTATCTGGTGCTTAAACACAAAGACAGAAGACAACCACCCGCAAAGTACCCACAGAATATGGCTGCCTAAATATGGTTCCCAATCAGAGACAACGATAGACAGCTGCGTCTAATTGAGAACCAATCTAGGCAACCATAGACCTACAAACTACCTAGAAAGGAAACAGCCCCATTAACATACAAAACCCCTAGACCAGACAAAACACATAAATCCACCATGTCACACCCTGACCTAACCAAGATAATAAAGAAAACAAAGATAACTAAGGCCAGGGCGTGACACAAACAAACGCCATTTCAAGCTTTGTTCAAGCTGTTGTATTAGAGCTCCATTCGGTGTGGTTATGTTAATTAATTGGGTGTGGTTATGTTAATTAATTGGGTGCGGCTATGTTAATTAATTCGGGGGGTTATGTTAATTGATTGGGTGTGGTTATGTTAATTAATGGGGGGGGGGGTATGTTAATTAATTGGGTGTGGTTATGTTAATTAATTCAGTGTGGTTATGTTAATTCAGTCGGTGTGGTTATGTTAATTAATTTGGGGGGTTATGTTTATTAATTCAGTGTGGTTATGTTAATTAATTCAGTGTGGTTATGTTAATTCATTGGGCAGCAAGTAGCAACAGATGATGCAATAAAATCTAATCAAATCCATGTCACATGTGCCAAATACAACAGTGTAGACCTTACAGTGAAATGCTTACTCACAAGCCCTTTTAACCAACAGTGTAGACCTTACAGTGAAATGCTTACTCACAAGCCCTTTTAACCAACAGTGTAGACCTTACAGTGAAATGCTTACTCACAAGCCCTTAACCAACAGTGCAGTTCAAGAAAGAGTTAAGAAAATATTTACAAAATAAACTAAAGTAACGTCTTAAAATATATATATTTTTAAGTATCACAATAAAATAAAATAACGGGGGTACCCGTACCGAGTCAACGGGGATACAGGTGTCACGCCCTGACCTTGGTTTTCTTTATTGTTTTGGTCCGGTCAGGGTGTGATGAGGGTGGTATGTGTGTTTTGTCTTGTCTAGGGTTTTTTGTACATCTCTGAGGTTTTCGTTTGTCTAGGTAATGTAGGTCTATGGTGGCCTGAATTGGTTCCTAATCAGAGGCAGCTATTTGTCGTTGTCTCTGATTGGGGATCCTATTTAGGTTGCCATTTTCCATGTTGGTTTTGTGGGTTACTGTCTATGGTTAGTTGCATGTCAGCACTCGTTATATTGCTGACAACACACTAGTCCGCGTTCAAGAAGAGATCAACATCCGACGAGCTTCTCCTTCACGTCTCTATGGATTAAATGACAATTATAAATTCTAAATTACATAACTGCAGGTGCCAGTAAATCACCAACCCTGTCCCTACACCCGTTCAGACAACACCCTCCAGGGGACAGTAAATCACCAACCCTGTCCCTACACCCGTTCAGACAACACCCTCCAGGGGACAGTAAATCACCAACCCTGTCCCTACACCCGTTCAGACAACACCCTCCAGGGGACAGTAAATCACCAACCCTGTCCCTACACCCGTTCAGACAACACCCTCCAGGGGGCAGTAAATCACCAACCCTGTCCCTACACCCGTTCAGACAACACCCTCCAGGGGGCAGCAAATCACCAACCCTGTCCCTACACCCGTTCAGACAACACCCTCCAGGGGACAGTAAATCACCAACCCTGTCCCTACACCCGTTCAGACAACACCCTCCAGGGGGCAGCAAATCACCAACCCCGTCTGTAGAACACCCGGACGCTAGTTTGGTTCAGGACTTACACAACACCGTTTTGGGAGTCGTTTTCAAAGGAGCACAATTTAGCAGCACAATGTATTTCTTCTTTATGGAACCCACCCAGGTGAAGCTTCTTTCTTTTCTGTATACAATGCTTTGTAACTATTTACAAATATAATATATATATATATAGCGCGTCACGTTCGTTTTGTATAGTTTGTCCAGTGTTCTCTTTCATTAAAGACGAATGTATTCATATCACGCTGCGCCTTGGTCTCCTCGTTATGACGAACATGACAACAGGTTAGTCGAGGTAATTTTTTCATGTAGGTATTTAAATAATTTCCCATATTTTCTTCTTTATTATAAAAAAACAACAATTGGTAGTTACAGTCTTGTCTCATCGCTGCATCTCCCATATGGACTCAGGAAAGCCGAAGGTCGAGAGCTGTGCGTCCTCCGAAACACGACCCTACCAAGCCGCACTGTTTCGTGACACAATGCCCGTTTAACCCGGAAGCCAACCGCACCAATGTGTCGTAGGAAACACCGTACACCTGGCGACTGTGTCAGCGTGCACTGTGCCCGGGCCCGCCATAGGAGTCGCTAGAGCGCGATGAGACAAGAACATCCCTGCTGGGCCAAACCCTTCCCTAACACCGGAAGACGCTGGGCCAATCCCTTCACTAACACCGGACGACGCTGGGCCAAACCTTTCACTAACACCGGACGACGCTGGGCCAAACCCTCCCCTAACCCGGACGACGCTGGGCCAAACCCTCCCCTAACCCGGACGACGCTGGGCCAAACCCTCCCCTAACCCGGACGACGCTGGGCCAAACCCTTCCCTAACACCGGAAGACGCTGGGCCAAACCTTTCACTAACACCGGACGACGCTGGGCCAAACCCTCCCCTAACCCGGACGACGCTGGGCCAAACTCTTCCCTAACCCAGGCGATGCTGGGACAAACCCTTCCCTAACACCAGAAGACGCTGGGCCAAACCCTCCCCTAACCCGGACGACGCTGGGCCAAACCCTTCCCTAACACCGGAAGACGCTGGGCCAATCCCTTCACTAACACTGGACAACGCTGGGCCAAACCTTTCACTAACACCGAACGACGCTGGGCCAACCCTCCCCTAACCCGGACGACGCTGGGCCAAACCCTTCCCTAACACCGGACGACGCTGGGCCAAACCCTCCCCTAACCCGGACGACGCTGGGCCAAACCCTTCCCTATCCCGGAAGACGCTGGGCCAAACCCTTCCCTAACCCGGAAGACGCTGGGCCAAACCCTTCCCTATCCCGGAAGACGCTGGGCCAAACCCTTCCCTAACACCGGACGACGCTGGGCCAAACCCTTCCCTAACCCGGACGACGATGGGCCAATTGTGCACCGCCCCCATGGGTCTCCAGGTCGCAGCCGGCTGCGACACAGCCTGGGCTTGAACCGGGATTTCTAGGGGAGTTTTAGTGGTACTTAGACAACATTAGTTAACATCCCAAATGGCACCCTATTCCCTATTTAGTACACTACTATAGCACCCTATTCCCTATTTAGTACACTACTATAGCACCCTATTCCCTATTTAGTACACTACTATAGCACCCTATTCCCTATTTGGTACACTACTATAGCACCCTATTCCCTATTTGGTACACTACTATAGCACCCTATTCCCTATGTAGTACACTAATATAGCACCCTATTCCCTATTTAGTACACTACTATAGCACCCTATTCCTTATTTAGTACACTACTATAGCACCCTATTCCCTATTTAGTACACTACTATAGCACCCTATTCCCTATTTGGTACACTACTATAGCACCCTATTCCCTATGTAGTACACTAATATAGCACCCTATTCCCTATTTAGTACACTACTATAGCACCCTATTCCCTATTTAGTACACTACTATAGCACCCTATTCCCTATGAAGTGCACTACTTTTGATCAGAGCGCATTAAAACAATGGTGCAATATTTGGTATTTATGAGGATCCTCATCAGCAGCTGCACTAACTGGGGTTCACATTTATATATACCCACGAAATGGGTTGGTCCATATGAAATCTACAGTAACTGATTGTATGTATATGTGGAGGCTGTGGAGACAGCAGTTAACACAGAAAACTGAGGCTTTATTCCCCCCAGCCACCCCGGTGTGATGAGGCCTGCGTCCCAAACGGCACCATATTCCCTGGTCTATAGTAGTGCACTATGTAGGGAATAGGGTGCCATTTGGGATGTAGATTCAGTGATGATGACACATCATGGAGCCACGTGTATCCAATCTGTGAGTCTGGTTACCAGCAGGTAATAGGCCACACCTCAGTGGAGTCAACACACACACATCACATCACAGTGGAGTCAACACACACACACACACACCACAGTGGAGTCAACACACACACACACACATCACAGTAGAGTCAACATACACACACACATCACAGTGGAGTCAACACACACACACACACATCACAGTGGAGTCAACACACACACACACATCACAGTGGAGTCAACACACACACACACATCACAGTGGAGTCAACACACACACACACATCACAGTGGAGTCAACACACACACACACACACACACACACACACACACACACACACACACACACACACACACACACACACACACACACACACACACACACACACACACACACACACACACACATCACAGTGGAGTCAACACACACACACACACACCACAGTAGAGTTAACACACCACAGTAGAGTTAACACACACACACACACCACAGTAGAGTTAACACACCACAGTAGAGTTAACACACACACACACCACAGTAGAGTTAACACACACACACACCACAGTAGAGTTAACACACCACAGTAGAGTTAACACACCACAGTAGAGTTTGGCATTAACTCTGTCCTTCTGTCCCCTGAAGTGGAGAGGAGTCCTGAGTATCTAGAGGAAGCTACAGCAACTCTGTTTGTTTTTGAAAGTCCTTCCAGGTGAGATTGACTTTGGCAGGAAGAGAGCAGATCCATTTTAGTTCACCCCAGCCTCTGTGCTTTATTTGAACAGCCATGCCATCGCAAATCGAATTCTTGAATGAAGTTAATGCAGAAACAATCAGTCTTTTGAGCGGTCTGTAGCCCAGGCCAGCAGGTTGGTCTCTCTGTCTCTGTCTCTCTCTCTCTGTCTCTCTGTCTCTCTATCTCTCTGTCTCTCTATTTCTCTGTCTCTCTGTCTCTCTCTCTCTCTCTCTCTCTCTCTCTGTCTCTCTCTCTCTATCTCTCTGTCTCTCTGTCTCTCTGTCTCTCTGTCTCTCTGTCTCTCTCTCTCTCGCTCTCTCTCTTTAGAGAAACCAGGTGCTGTCGCTTCTCAGCCGTTGATCTCATATTCAAGGTGAATGTTGCACAATTTCGGTAACTTTCCCCAAATCCCCAGGTTTTCCAGAAATCCTAGTTGGAGGATTCCACATTTTCTTTGCTTGCCAGCATTTTGCAAACCTATCAGTCAAACGCTAAATGGCACCCTATTCCTTGTTATAGTGCACGACCCTGTTTAACACAGGGCACTATAAAGGGAATTGGGTCCCAGCCTAGTGGTTAGAGCGTTGGGCCAATAACCGTAAAGGTTGCTAGATCGAATCGACCGAGCTGACAAGGTAACAATCTGTCGTTCTGTCCCTGAACAAGGCAGTTAACCCACTGTTCCTCAGATGCCAAAGACGTGGATGTCAATTAAGCCCCCTCCCCCCTGCCCCGCCCCGCCCTGCACCTCTCTGATTCAGAGGGGTTGGGTTAAATGTGGTTGACACATCTCACTTGAATGCATTCAGTTGTACAACTGACTAGATATCTCCCATTTCAAACACATATTTGAATGTAGTGAAACCACAGCATCATGCTTCAGAACAGCTGCTACCTCACACCTCTCTGACTTTGTCCTCAGACACAAGGTGAAAGCTCAGTCAAACACTGAGGCTGTCTGAAATACAGGATTAAAGTTTAT
>NC_034190.2:8493817-8528817 GCF_002021735.2 Oncorhynchus kisutch | reverse complement strand
AACTTTCGCACTCTGTACTCTGTGATAATAACTCATAACCACAGAGAGAGCAGGTGGGAGTTGAGATTCAGCTGGCAGGAGAGACAGAGAGAGAGAGAGAGAGAGAGAGAGAGAGAGAGAGAGAGAGAGAGAGAGAGAGAGAGAGAGAGAGAGAGAGAGAGGAGAGAGAGAGAGAGAGAGAGAGAGAGAGAGAGAGAGAGAGAGAGAGAGAGAGAGAGATAGAGAGATAGAGAGATAGAGAGATAGAGAGAGAGAGAGAGAGAGAGAGAGAGAGAGAGAGAGAGAGAGATAGATAGATAGATAGATAGATAGATAGATAGATAGATAGATAGATAGAGAGAGAGAGAGAGAGAGAGAGAGAGAGAGAGAGAGAGAGAGAGAGAGAGAGAGAGAGACAGAGATAGATAGAGAGAGAGAGAGAGAAGGAGAGAGAGAGAGAGAGACAGAGATATTTAGAGAGAGAGAAGGAGAGAGAGAGAGACAGAGATAGATAGAGAGAGAGACAGAGAGACAGAGAGACAGAGAGAGCAACCTGCTGGCCTGGGCTACAGACGGCTCAAAAGACTGATTGCTTCTGCATTAACTTCATTCAAGAATTCGATTTGCGATGGCATGGCTGTTCAAATAAAGCACAGAGGCTGGGGTGAACTAAAATGGATCTGCTCTCTTCCTGCCAAAGTCAATCTCACCTGGAAGGACTTTCAAAAACAGCAAACACCAACGCAGAGAAGAGACTGTGTACAACAACATACAGTATAAAGCTACACAGCACACTTCATTCAATGTGATGTCATTCATGTTGAGTATACACTCTCAAGGGTTTATCAAATCAAATCAAGTTTTATTGGTCACATACACACGGTTAGCAGATGTTAATGCGAGTGTAGCGAAATGCTTGTGCTTGGGTGTGAGACATGATTTGATTTGGATGATAGCGGGGTGAACAGGCAGTGGTTCTGGTGGTTGTTGTCCTTGATGATCTTTATGGCCTTCCTGTGACATCGGGTGGTGTAGGTGTCCTGGAGGGCAGGTAGTTTTCCCCTGGTGATGCGTTGTGCAGACCTCACTACCCTCTGGAGAGCCTTGCGGTTGTGGGCGGAGCAGTTGCCGTACCAGGCGGTGATACAGCCCGACAGGATGCTCTCGATTGTGCATCTGTAAAATGTTGTGTGTTTTTGGTGACAAGCCAAATTTCTTCAGCCTCCTGAGGGTCTGTGTGGGTGGACCATTTCAGTTTCACTTAAAACTTGCTACCCTCTCCACTACTGTTCCATCGATGTGGATAGGGGGGTGTTCCCTCTGCTGTTTCCTGAAGTCCACAATCATCTCCTTTGTTTTGTTGACGTTGAGTGTGAGGTTATTTTCCTGACACCACACTCCAAAGTTCCTCACCTCCTCCCTGTAGGCCGTTGTTGGTAATTAAGCCTACCACTGTAGTGTTGTCTGCAAACTTGATGATTGAGTTGGAGGCGTGCATGGCCACGCAGTCATGGGTGAACAGGTAGTACAGGAGAGGGCTGAGAACGCACCCTTGTGGGGCCCCAGTGTTGAGGATCAGAGGGGTGGAGATGTTGTTTCCTACCCTCACCACCTGGGGGCGGACCCAGTCGCACAGGGCGGGGTCGAGACCCAGGGTCTCGAGCTTAATGACGAGATTGTAGGGTACTCTGGTGTTAAATGCTGAGCTGTAGTCGATAAACAGCATTATTACATTCTTACATTCAAAGGGTTAGAAAAGGGTTCTTCGACTGTCCCCAGAGGAGAACACTTTTGGGTTCCAGGTATAACCCTATGTGGAAAGGGTTCAACCTGGAACCAAAAAGGGTTCAACCAGGAACCAAAATGGGTTATTCAAAGGGTTCTCCTTTGGAGACAGCCAAAGAACACGTCTGCATGTCTTACCATGGGTCTAAATGACAGCCAGGGGTGAGATAGGAGATCTAGGGGTGAGACAGGACACACATACATTGTAAACATACGTTGTAAATGAGAACTTGTTCTTAACTAGCCTACCTGGTTAAATAAAGGTAAAATAAAAAAATTAAAGGACATCCAGGGGTGAGACAGGAGACCGAGGGGTGAGACAGGAGTTACAGGGGTGAGACAGGAGACCCAGGAGTGAGACAGGAGTTACAGGGGTGAGACAGGAGACCCAGGGGTGAGACAGGAGACCCAGGGGTGAGACAGGAGACCCAGGAGTGAGACAGGAGTTACAAGGGTGAGACAGGAGACCCAGGGGTGAGACAGGAGACCCAGGGGTGAGACAGGAGACCCAGGAGTGAGACAGGAGACCCAGGAGTGAGACAGGAGACCCAGGAGTGAGACAGGAGACCCAGGGGTGAGACAGGTGATTCAGGGGTGAGACAGGTGATTCAGGGGTGAGACAGGAGACCCAGGAGTGAGACAGGAGACCCAGGGGTGAGGCCAGAGACCCAGGGGTGAGACAGGTGATTCAGGGGTGAGACAAGAGACCCAGGGGTGAGACAGGAGACCCAGGAGTGAGACAGGAGACCCAGGAGTGAGACAGGAGACCCAGGAGTGAGACAGGAGACCCAGGAGTGAGACAGGAGACCCAGGGGTGAGACAGGAGACCCAGGGGTGAGACAGGAGACCCAAGGGTGAGACAGGAGACCCAGGGGTGAGACAACTAATTCAGGGGTGAGACAGGAGACCCAGGGGTGAGACAGGAGACCCAGGGGTGAGACAGGAGACCCAGGGGGGAGACAGGAGACCCAGGGGGGAGACAGGAGACCCAGGGGGGAGACAGGTGATTCAGGTATGAGACAGGAGACCCAGGAGTGAGACAGGTGATTCAGGTGTGAGACAGGAGACCCAGGAGTGAGACAGGAGACCTAGGTGTGAGACAGGAGACCCAGCTGTGAGACAGGAGACCCAGGTGTGAGACAGGAGACCCAGGTGTGAGACAGGAGACCCAGGTGTGAGACAGGAGACCCAGCTGTGAGACAGGAGACCCAGCTGTGAGACAGGAGACCCAGGAGACCCAGCTGTGAGACAGGAGACCCAGGGGTGAGACAGGAGACCCAGGGGTGAGACAGGAGACCCAGCTGTGAGACAGGAGACCCAGCTGTGAGACAGGAAACCCAGCTGTGAGACAGGAGACCCAGGGGTGAGACAGGAGTCCCAGGGGTGAGACAGGAGACCCAGGGGTGAGACAGGGCACACATACATTGTAAACATACGTTGTAAATGAGAACTTGTTCTTAACTAGCCTACCTGGTTAAATAAAGGTAAAATAAAAAAATAAAAGGACATCCAGGGGTGAGACAGGAGACCGAGGGGTGAGACAGGAGTTACAGGGGTGAGACAGGAGACCCAGGGGTGAGACAGGAGACCCAGGGGTGAGACAGGAGACCCAGGAGTGAGACAGGAGACCCAGGAGTGAGACAGGAGACCCAGGAGTGAGACAGGAGACCCAGGGGTGAGACAGGTGATTCAGTGGTGAGACAGGTGATTCAGGGGTGAGACAGGAGACCCAGGAGTGAGACAGGAGACCCAGGGGTGAGGCCAGAGACCCAGGGGTGAGACAGGTGATTCAGGGGTGAGACAAGAGACCCAGGGGTGAGACAGGAGACCCAGGAGTGAGACAGGAGACCCAGGAGTGAGACAGGAGACCCAGGAGTGAGACAGGAGACCCAGGAGTGAGACAGGAGACCCAGGAGTGAGACAGGAGACCCAGGGGTGAGACAGGAGACCCAGGGGTGAGACAGGAGACCCAAGGGTGAGACAGGAGACCCAGGGGTGAGACAACTAATTCAGGGGTGAGACAGGAGACCCAGGGGTGAGACAGGAGACCCAGGGGTGAGACAGGAGACCCAGGGGGGAGACATGTGATTCAGGTATGAGACAGGAGACCCAGGAGTGAGACAGGTGATTCAGGTGTGAGACAGGAGACCCAGGAGTGAGACAGGAGACCCAGGTGTGAGACAGGAGACCCAGCTGTGAGACAGGAGACCCAGGTGTGAGACAGGAGACCCAGGTGTGAGACAGGAGACCCAGCTGTGAGACAGGAGACCCAGCTGTGAGACAGGAGACCCAGCTGTGAGACAGGAGACCCAGCTGTGAGACAGGAGACCCAGCTGTGAGACAGGAGACCCAGCTGTGAGACAGGAGACCCAGGGGTGAGACAGGAGACCCAGCTGTGAGACAGGAGACCCAGCTGTGAGACAGGAGACCCAGCTGTGAGACAGGAGACCCAGCTGTGAGACAGGAAACCCAGCTGTGAGACAGGAGACCCAGGGGTGAGACAGGAGTCCCAGGGGTGAGACAAGAGATCCAGGGGTGAGACAGGAGACCCAGGAGTGAGACAGGAGACCCAGGAGTGAGACAGGAGACCCAGGGGTGAGACAGGAGACCCAGGGGTGAGACAGGAGACCCAGGGGTGAGACAAGTAATTCAGGGGTGAGACAGGAGACCCAGGGGTGAGACAGGAGACCCAGGGGGGAGACAGGTGATTCAGGTGTGAGACAGGAGACCCAGGGGGGAGACAGGTGATTCAGGTGTGAGACAGGAGACCCAGGAGTGAGACAGGAGACCCAGCTGTGAGACAGGAGACCCAGCTGTGAGACAGGAGACCCAGCTGTGAGACAGGAGACCCAGGGGTGAGACAGGAGACCCAGGGGTGAGACAGGAGACCCAGCGGTGAGACAGGAGACCCAGGGGTGAGACAGGAGACCCAGCTGTGAGACAGGAGACCCAGCTGTGAGACAGGAGACCCAGCTGTGAGACAGGAGACCCAGCTGTGAGACAGGAGACCCAGGGGTGAGACAGGAGACCCAGGGGTGAGACAGGAGACCCAGGGGTGAGACAGGAGACCCAGGGGTGAGACAGGAGACCCAGGGGTGAGACAGGAGATCAAGGGGTGTAACAGCTCTCAGAGTCACCTGCAACACACAGTCGGAGCCTGGGCTCAAAGTTAGCTCAATGTTGTCGTAATGTTGTTACTTTGACAGAGAGACAGTAGTCTAACCTGGAGGAGAAAACAGAACACCTTGTGTTCACAACAACACCACAGGACCACAACAAAACAACACCACAACACCACAGGACCACAACACCACAGGACCACAACAAAACGGGACCACAACAAAACAACACCACAACACCACAGGACCACAACACCACAGGACCACAACAAAACGGGACCACAACAAAACAACACCACAACACCACAGGACCACAACAAAACCACAACAAAACAACACCACAGGACCACAACAAAACAACACCACAACAAAACAACACCACAGGACCACAACAAAACAACACCACATCAGCACCACAACACCACAGGACCATAACAAAACAACACCACAGCAGCACCACAACACCACAGGACCACAACAAAACAACACCACAACAACACAGGACCATAACAAAACAACACCACATCAGCACCACAACACCATAACAAAACAACACCACATCAGCACCACAACACCACAGGACCATAACAAAACAACACCACAACACCACAGGACCACAACAAAACAACACCACAGCAGCACCACAACACCACAGGACCATAACAAAACCACACCACATCAACACCACAACACCACAGGACCATAACAAAACAACACCACATCAGCACCACAGGACCACAGGACCATAACAAAACAACACCACATCAGCACCACAACACCACAGGACCACAACAAAACAACACCACAGCAGCACCACAACACCACAGGACCACAACAAAACAACACCACATCAGTACCACAACACCACAGGACCACAACAAAACAACACCACAGCAGCACCACAACACCACAGGACCATAACAAAACAACACCACATCAGCACCACAACACCACAGGACCATAACAAAACAACACCACAACACCACAGGACCACAACAAAACAACACCACAGCAGCACCACAACACCACAGGACCACAACAAAACAACACCACAACACCACAGGACCATAACAAAACAACACCACATCAACACCACAACACCACAGGACCATAACAAAACAACACCACAGCAGCACCACAACACCACAGGACCATAACAAAACAACAACACATCAGCACCACAACACCACAGGACCACAACAAAACAACACCACAGCAGCACCACAACACCACAGGACCACAGGACCACAACAAAACAACACCACATCAGTACCACAACACCACAGGACCACAACAAAACAACACCACAGCAGCACCACAACACCACATGACCACAACACCACAACAGGACATGTGTCAGTTCTTATCAAACTAATATAGATCCTTATGGTCTTCGGCCCGGGGATAGAAGGGTCCAACCAGTGAAAATCAAACACCACTGTAAATACAACCCATAGTATTTATTTTCCCTTTTGTACTTTACTACTTGCACATATGACGTTTGTAATGTCTTTATTTAATTTAACTTTGGTTTATCACTCTGTGACTTGCTTTGGCAATGTTAACATGTGTTTCCCATGTCAATAAAGCCCTTAAATGTAATTGAATTGAATTGAAAGTGTGTGTGTGGGGGGGGGGGGGGGGCAAGAAAGAACATGACAGAGAGAGAGAGAACATGTGAGAGAACATGAGAGAGAGAACAATGTGAAATTGAATAATACAGAAGAGAGAACCTAATGAGATGTAGGGAAAACACTACAGACATGAAACAGAAAGGAATGCCAGAGGTAATGAAACCGTGAACAGGGCAGAGAGGCAGCACGAGAGAGACACTGTCACACTGCTGCTGCTTCTGACTTCTACCTCTACTGCTGCAGATGGATGTTTAAATATGACTTCTGCCTCTAGCGCTGCAGATGGATGTTTAAATATGACTTCTGCCTCTACTGCTGCAGATGGATGTTTAAATATGACTTCTGCCTCTACTGCTGCAGATGGATGTTTAAATATGACTTCTGCCTCTATTGCTGCAGATGGATGTTTAAATATGACTTCTGCCTCTACTGCTGCAGATGGGTGTTTAAATATGACTTCGGCCTCTACTGCTACAGATGGATGTTTAAATATGACTTCTGCCTCTACTGCTGCAGATGGATGTTTAAATATGACTTCTGCCTCTAGCGCTGCAGATGGATGTTTAAATATGACTTCTGCCTCTACTGCTGCAGATGGGTGTTTAAATATGACTTCGGCCTCTACTGCTGCAGATGGATGTTTAAATATGACTTCTGCCTCTACTGCTGCAGATGGATGTTTAAATATGACTTCTGCCTCTACTGCTGCAGATGGATGTTTAAATATGACTTCTGCCTCTACTGCTGCAGATGGATGTTTAAATATGACTTCTGCCTCTACTGCTGCAGATGGATGTTTAAATATGACTTCTGCCTCTACTGCTGCAGATGGATGTTTAAATATGACTTCTGCCTCTACTGCTGCAGATGGATGTTTAAATATGACTTCGGCCTCTACTGCTGCAGATGGATGTTTAAATATGACTTCTGCCTCTACTGCTGCAGATGGGTGTTTAAATATGACTTTGGCCTCTACTGCTGCAGATGGATGTTTAAATATGACTTCGGCCTCTACTGCTGCAGATGGATGTTTAAATATGACTTCTGCCTCTACTGCTGCAGATGGGTGTTTAAATATGACTTCGGCCTCTACTGCTGCAGATGGGTGTTTAAATATGACTTCTGCCTCTACTGCTGCAGATGGGTGTTTAAATATGACTTCGGCCTCTACTGCTGCAGATGGGTGTTTAAATATGACTTCTGCCTCTACTGCTGCAGATGGGTGTTTAAATATGACTTCTGCCTCTACTGCTGCAGATGGATGTTTAAATATGACTTCTGCCTCTACTGCTGCAGATGGATGTTTAAATATGACTTCGGCCTCTACTGCTGCAGATGGGTGTTTAAATATCTTTAAATAAATGTTTTATTATTTTATATTTAAAAATTGGCCTGCAGGCCACCGGTTGCCTATCCCTGCCCTACAGGGCCTATCCTTGTCCCATCTCAATTAGCAGTGAGACTGCCATAGCACCCCTCTGGACATGAGCTAGCCCCCAGAGAAATGAGATGGGGTCCCATTTGGGACATACACTATTTCCTTTATAACACACTACTTTCTCTGGTCAAAAGAAGTTCCCTTTATAGGGGGTAGGGTCCCATTTGGGACATACACTATTTCCTTTATAACGCACTACTTTCTCTGGTCAAAAGAAGTTCACTTTATAGGGGGTAGGGTCCCATTTGGGACATACACTCTTCTGCTGTACACTTCGCCTGGAGGGTTGACAATGAACAGGTGGTAGTGAGTTTGCACAGCTAGCAATAACCACAGTAGCACTTCAGCTTTGGACCATGTTCAGGTAATAAATACATAGAGATCTGCTGTGGTGTAGCTCTTATAGCAATAAAACATGCTATGATGAGGGATAATGAATTAATTGAATGGTTATGGCTAGGAGAAGATGACGGAGGAGAAGGGGGAGGATTTTGGGCCTCTGTCCAGATAGAGCAGGAGGAACTGGCTGGAGCTGATGTGTTCTCGTCTGATAGTACGGTGGCAAGAAAAAAGTATGTGAACCCTTTGGAATTACCTGGATTTCTGCATAAAGTGATCATCAAATTGGATCTGATCTAAGTCACAACAACAGATTAACATAGTGTGCTTAAACTAATAACAACCATTCTTTTAGTGTCTGTATTGAGTACATCATTTAAACATTCACAGTGTAGGTTGGAAAAAGGTTAATAACTTCTCCAAAAGCTAATTGGAGTCAGGAGTCAGCTAACCTGGAGTCTGATCAATGAGACGAGATTGGAGATGTTGGTTAGAGCTGCCTTGCCCTATAAAAAACACTCACAAAAATTTAGTTTGCTATTCACAAGAAGCATTTCCTGATGTCAACCATGCCTCAAAAGAGATCTCAGAAAACTTAAGATTAACAATTGTTGACTTGAAAGCTGGAAAGGGTTACAAAAGTATCTCTAAAAGCCTTGATGTTCATCAGTCCACGGTAAGACGAATTGTCTATAAATGGAGAAAGTTCAGCACTGTTGCTACTCTCCCTAGAAGAGGCCATCCTGCAAAGAGGACTGCAAGACACAGTGTAGAATGCTCAATGAGGATAAGAATAATCCTAGAGTGTCAGCTAAAGACTTACAGAAATCTCTGGAACATGCTAACATCTCTGTTGAGGAGTTTACGATTCGTAAAACACTAAACAAGAATGGAGTTCATAGGAGGACATCACAGAAGAGGCCACTGCTGTCTAGAAAAACATTGCTGCACGTCTGAAGTTTTCAAAAGTGCACCTGGATGTCCCAGGTGGACAGAATAATTTGGGCGGCAGGTAGCCTAGTGTTAAGAGCATTGGGCCAGTAACTGAAAGGTTGCTAGATTGAATCCCTGAGCTGACAAGGTAAAAATCTGTTGTTCTGCTCCTGAACAAGGACCTACTGTTTCTAGGTCGTCATTGTAAATAAGAATTTGTTCTTAACTGGCTTGCCTAGTTAAACAAATATTAAATAAATAAACTACAGTTGAGATGTTTGGAAGGAAAACACATGTGGAGTGTTCCTCTTCTCCACACGTGGAGAAAAAAAGGCACAGCACACCAACATCAAAACCTCCTCCCAACTGTAAAGTATGGTGGAGGGAGCATCATGGTTTGGGGCTGCTTTGCCTCTTCAGGGTCTGGACAGCTTGCTATCGTCGATGGAAAAATAAATTCCCAAGTTTATCAAGACATTTTGCACTGGTGGAAATCTGTTCTTTGGTCAGATGAGTCCAAATGTAAAATGTTTGGTTCCAACCACCATGTCTTTGTGAGACGCAGAGTAGGTGAACGGATGTGTGGTTTCCACCGTGAAGCATGGAGGCGGAGGTATGATGGTGTAGGGGTGCCTTGCTGGTGACACTGTCTGTGTCTTATTTAGAATTCAAGACACACTTAATCAGCATGGTTACCACAGCATTCTGCAGCGATACGCCATCCCATCGGGTTTGCGCTTAGTGGGACTATCATTTGTTTTTCAACAGGACAATGACCCAACACACCTCCAGGCTGCGCAAGGGCTATTTGACCAAGAAGGAGAGTGAAGGATTGCTGCATCAGATGACCTGGCCTCCACAACCACCCACTCTCAACCCAATTGAGATGGTTTGGGATGAGTTGGACCGCAGAGTGAAGGAAAAGCAGCCAACAAGTGCTCAGCATATGTGGGAACTCCTTCAAGACTGTTGGGAAAGCATTTCAGATGAAGCTGGTTGAGAGAAGGCCAAGAGTGTGCAAAGCTGTCATCAAGGCAAAGGGTGGCTTCTTTGAAGAATATAAAATATAAAATATATTTTTATTTGTTGAACACTTTTTTGGTTACTACATGATTCCATATGTGTTATTTCATAGTTTTGATGTCTTCACTATTATTCTACAATGTAGAAAATAGTAAAAAATTAAGAAAAACTCTTGAATGAGTAGGTGAGTCCAAACCTTTGACTGGTACTGTATATCAGAGTGGATCAGTTTTACATCAGGAGCAAATATGATTTATTTAAGGGAATTACCATGTTGGTTAACCATCAACCAATTAAAATGGAAATGCTAGGGGGAAATGGGGAAACTGGGCTCTTCAAATCAGGAAAGAATCATATCCATATCAGGGAAGCTCCTATTAAATTGACTAACAACCTCAACATCTGCTTCTGAAATGAGTCCACCTCCACTCTGTGGAGTCCAACACATCAGATTATCTATCAGAGTGGAGGCTGACACATCAGATAATCTATCAGAGTGGAGTCCAACACATCAGATTATCTATCAGAGTGGAGTCCAACACATCAGATTATCTATCAGAGTGGAGTCCAACACATCAGATTATCTATCAGAGTGGAGTCCAACACATCGGATTATCTATCAGAGTGGAGTCCAACACATCAGATTATCTATCAGAGTGGAGGCGGACACAACAGATTATCTATTAGAGTGGAGGAGGACACATCAGATTATCTATCAGAGTGGAGGCCGACACATCAGATTATCTATCAGAGTGGAGGCCGACACATCAGATTGTCTATCAGAGTGGAGGTGGACACATCAGATTATCTATCAGAGTGGAGGTGGACACATCAGATTATCTATCAGAGTGGAGGTGGACACATCAGATTATCTATCAGAGTGGAGTCCAACACATCAGATTATCTATCAGAGTGGAGTCCAACACATCGGATTATCTATCAGAGTGGAGTCCAACACATCAGATTATCTATCAGAGTGGAGGCGTACACAACAGATTATCTATCAGAGTGGAGGAGGACACATCAGATTATCTATCAGAGTGGAGGCCGACACATCAGATTATCTATCAGAGTGGAGGCCAACACATCAGATTGTCTATCAGAGTGGAGGTGGACACATCAGATTATCTATCAGAGTGGAGGTGGACACATCAGATTATCTATCAGAGTGGAGGTGGACACATCAGATTATCTATCAGAGTGGAGGTGGAAACATCAGATTATCTATCAGATTGGAGTCCAACACATCAGATTATCTATCAGAGTGGAGGCCGACACATCAGATTGTCTATCAGAGTGGAGGTGGACACATCAGATTATCTATCAGAGTGGAGGTGGACACATCAGATTATCTATCAGAGTGGAGGTGGACACATCAGATTATCTATCAGAGTGGAGGTGGACACATCAGATTATCTATCAGAGTGGAGGTGGAAACATCAGATTATCTATCAGATTGGAGTCCAACACATCAGATTATCTATCAGAGTGGAGGCCGACACATCAGATTGTCTATCAGAGTGGAGGTGGACACATCAGATTATCTATCAGAGTGGAGGTGGACACATCAGATTATCTATCAGAGTGGAGGTGGACACATCAGATTATCTATCAGAGTGGAGGTGGAAACATCAGATTATCTATCAGATTGGAGTCCAACACATCAGATTATCTATCAGAGTGGAGGCCGACAGCAAAGATTGTCAGCATACTCAGAACTCGTCCTGTTTCAATTTCACACACACACAAAAATCAATTTGACAAAAAAATAAAAAATACATCCCAAATGGCCCTATGTAGTGCACTATAAAGGGAATAAGGTGCCATTTATTTATTCAGGGGAATCATCACGCAAGTAAACAAGCCACAAATCAAAATGTAAATGGAGAGATAATGAAGAGAGTAACTATAACTCTAAAGGGATTACTCACTGTAACGACCACTTCAGGATCCAGGGGGAAATCAGGGGACATCTGTGCACTTATGTGGAAAAGGTAGCAGAACCATTTCGAGAAGATAAATCCAGTTGTGTCTCTTAAAATATCGATAATTCATGAAGTAAAAAATATATATATATATGTATAAATGCACTGTTCAAAATGTTGACCCCGATTTCACAACCACTCCAGTGATGCTTTTATGATCCACCACAAAGACCAGGCTGATCCTCACTGCACATTGTCTCAGTCATACCAATCAGATGCTGTAAGTGTATAAAACACATCATATTAAAAGTACTTCTATGTAGAAAACATACCACTCTATGTAGAAAACATACCACTCTATGTAGAAAACATACCACTCTATGTAGAAAACATACCACTCTATGTAGAAAACATACCACTCTATGTAGAAAACATACCACTCTATGTAGAAAACATACCACTCTATGTAGAAAACATACCACTCTATGTAGAAAACATACCACTCTATGTAGAAAACATACCACTCTATGTAGAAAACAGCACTATTACCTTTCTATAAAATCTCCACATAGCTCATGTCAGAGAAAGGAAAGGGCTCCATCCGGTAGAAGAAATCACCTATTTGGTTATATATATAAAACCATATATTAGAAATCACTCAAAACTGTCCTCCGAAGCATGTTGAAAAAGAAGGATAAAAGAATGTTCCAGGTAGAACCCTTTTGGTTCCAGGTAGAGCCCTTTTGGTTCCAGGTAGAACCCTTTTGATACCCTACAAGTTCTCATCGTAGGGCCATGATTTAATGGCTGGACAGAGTCACATATGGGCCACCAACTGTGGGTAATAAGTACTAATTGTTTCACCTCTGAGTATTTATGAATATGAATCTAAGGCCGTGTGCAGACCTGTCAAGCCCAGCCCCTAGCTCTGACTGGAAATTATTTTACTACATCATTTATTGGCTCAGCAGACCCCATCAAGAACTACATACGCAAATTGCTTACGTTTCAAACATTATTTGATTGTACAGCTGAGTATGTTATAGGGAGAGTCAGTGCGATGGGGAATGGGGTGGTTATGACAATGCTGAACCAATCAGAATCTGCAACAATCTAGTGAGTTCAATTCTCTAGTTTCCAATTCTCTAGTCTACTCCCAGTCTCCCCACATTGGATTTAGCCAGTGTAGCGTGAACTCTGAAGTTCCATCCTAAATGGCAACCTAGTCCCTATTTAGTGCACTACATTTTGACCAGGGCCCATAGGGATCTGGTGTAAAGTAGTGGACTATGTAAGGAATATGGTGTCATTTGGGTCTCAGTATGTGTCAATTGGCCCAGGCAGAGAAAAATATACACATTCCATGGGAACAACAAATTGCTTGAGACAGAGAGAGAAATGTCATGAAAACACCTATGTACAGTTTGGCTCCGGAGTGGCGCAGGGGTCTAAGGCATCTGCATCTCAGTGCAAGAGGTGTCAAAACAGTCCCTGGTTCAAATCCAGGCTGAATCATATCTGGCTGTGATTGGGAGTCCCATAGGGCGGTGCACAATTGGCCCAGCGTCGTCTGGGTTTGGCAGAGCGGCGCACAATTGGTAGGCCGTCATTTTTAAATAAGAATTTGATCATAACTGACTTGTCTAGTTAAATAAAGGTTTCATTTTTAAAAATTTTATACAGTAGATTGCTCTTCTTTACTTCAGCTTGGGAACGGGCTGCATCACTGTGGTACTCCAGTGTTCGGTAGTCAAATATTGTCTGTCATACAGCCGCTAGCTACTCTGCTCTTATTTATTGAGAAAGTCTCACTCAACTATTCAATCAATTCAGCACTGCAAAATATGGAATTTCGAAGCGAGATTTGCCTCAGTTGGTATTGACCGTCAGAGTGAATAATGAATGTGTCCCAAATGGCACCCCATTCCATAAATAGTGCACTACTTTTAACCAGGGCCAATAGGGACCTATAGGACTCTAATCAAAAGCAGTCCACGATATAGGGAATAGGGTGTCATTTGGGACACATGGCAATGGTAGTAGGGGCTGGGCCTCGGAAATGACGTCTATTGCCGAAGTAGGTCCTTGGAGAATACAGACAGATTCTGGTTTCAGGGCATTCTGATAAATTACTTTTTCCGGAAATACTCAAAATGAATGGAACTACTTACTGGATGGAATGGACCTACTTACTGGATGGAACTACTTACTGGATGGAACTACTTACTGGATGGAATTACTTACTGGATGGAATGGACCTACTTACTGGATGGAACTACTTACTGGATGGACCTACTTACTGGATGGAATGGACCTACTTACTGGATGGAACTACTTACTGGATGGAATGGACCTACTTACTGGATGGAACTACTTACTGGATGGAATGGACCTACTTGCTGGATGGAATGGAACTACTTACTGGATGGAACGGACCTACTTACTGGATGGAACTACTTACTGGATGGAATGGACCTACTTACTGGAAGGAATGAAACCTACTTACTGGATGGACCTACTTACTGGACGGAATGGACCTACTTACTGGATGGAACTACTTACTGGACGGAATGGACCTACTTACTGGATGGAACTACTTACTGGATGGAACTACTTACTGGATGGAATGGACCTACTTACTGGATGGAACTACTTACTGGATGGACCTACTTACTGGATGGAATGGACCTACTTACTGGATGGAACTACTTACTGGATGGAATGGACCTACTTACTGGATGGAACTACTTACTGGATGGACCTACTTACTGGATGGACCTACTTACTGGATGGAATGGACCTACTTACTGGATGGAATGGACCTACTTGCTGGATGGAATGGACCTACTTACTGGATGGAACTACTTACTGGATTGAATGGACCTACTTACTTACTGGACCTACTTACTGGATGGACCTACTTACTGGATGGAACTACTTACTGGACGGAATGGACCTACTTACTGGATGGAACTACTTACTGGACGGAATGGACCTACTTACTGGATGGAACTACTTACTGGATGGAATGGACCTATTTACTCTGGATGGAACTACTTACTTGTTTTTGAATAGGGATTTTGCTGGTGTGTTTATTTCTATGATTTTTTGTTGTAGTTTATTTGACCTTCATTTGACCTGACTCTCATGACTTGCCTCTCATGCCTCTCATGACTTGCCTCTCATGCCTCTCATGACTTGCCTCTCATGACTTGCCTCTCATGACTAGACTCTCATGACTAGACTCTCATGACTAGACTCTCATGACTAGACTCTCACGACTAGACTCTCACGACTAGACTCTCACGACTAGACTCTCATGACTTGAAATTCATGACTTGCCACTCATGACATGAATCTCATGACTTGCCTCTCATGCCTTGCCTGACTTGCCTCTCATGCCTTGCTTCTCATGACTTGCCGCTCTTGCCTCTCATGACTCTCTTGCCTCTCATGACTCTCTTGCCTCTCATGACTTGCCTCTCATGCCTTGCTTCTCATGCCTTGCTTCTCATGCCTTGCTTCTCATGACTTGCCTCTCATGCCTTGCTTCTCATGCCTTGCCTCTCATGCCTTGCTTCTCATGCCTTGCCTCTCATGCCTTGCTTCTCATGCCTTGCCTCTCATGCCTTGTTTCTCATGACTTGCCGCTCATGCCTCTCATGACTCGCCTCTCATGATTTCCCTCTCATGACTCTCTTGCCTCTCATGACTTGACTCTCATGACCTGCCTCTTATGACTTGCCTCTCATGAATTGCCTCTCATGCCCTGCTTCTCATGACTTGCCGCTCATGACTTGCCTCTCATGACTTGTCTCTCATGACTTGCCACACATGACATGAATCTAATGACTTGCCTCTCATGCCTTGCTTCTCATGACTTGCCGCTCTTGCCTCTCATGACTTGACTCTGATATGACCTGCTTCTCCCGCCTGTCCGGAGTGAAGGGCAATTCTGGCGGCTCCTGGCTGGCTGACGGCTCCGACGGCTCCTGGCTGGCTGACGGCTCCAACGGCTCCTGGCTGGCTGGCGGCTCCTGGCAGACTGGCGGCCCAGGACAGACGGGCGGCTCTGGCGGCCCAGGACAGACGGGAGCTCTGGCGGCCCAGGACAGACGGGCGGCTCTGGCGGCCCAGGACAGACGGGCGGCTCTGGCGGCCCAGGACAGACGGGCGGCTCTGGCGGCCCAGGACAGACGGGCGGCTCTGGCGGCCCAGGACAGACGGGCGGCTCTGGCGGCCCAGGACAGACGGGAGACTCTGGCGGCCCAGGACAGACGGGAGACTCTGGCGGCCCAGGACAGACGGAAGACTCTGGCGGCCCAGGACAGACGGGAGACTCTGGCGGCCCAGGACAGATGGGCGACTCTGACAGCGCTGGGTAGGAGGAAGGCTCTGGCAGTGCTGGACAGGCGGGAGCACCTGTAGGGAGAAGACGGAGAGACAGCCTGGTGCGGGGGGCTGCCACCGCAGGGCTGGTGCGTGGAGGTGGCACCGGATAGACCGGACCGTAAAGGCGCACTGGAGCTCTTGAACCTCTTGAGCATAAGGCTGGTGCCATGTACACCGGCCCGATGCACTGGAGACCAGATGCGTAGAGCCGGCTTCATGGCACCTGGCTCAATGCCCACTCTAGCCCGGCCAATACGAGGAGCTGGAATGTACCGCACAGGGCTATACACACGCACTGGGGACACCGTGCGCTCCACCGCATAACACGGTGCCTGCAAGGTCCCTCTCACTCGCTGGTAAGCACGGGGAGTTGGCTCAGGTCTCCTACCTGACTTAGCCATACTCCCCGTGTGCCCCCCCCCCCAATACATTTTTGGGGCTGCCTCTCGGGCTTCCAGCCTCGCTGCCGTGCTGCCTCCTCATACCGGCGTCTCTCTGCTTTCGCTGCCTCCAGCTCTGCTTTAGGGCGGCGATATTCCCCTGCTGCTGCTGCCTGTTACCACGCTGCCTGGTCCTCGTGTGGTGGGTGTTTCTGTAAAGATCCTCTTCGGGAGAAAGAGAGAAGGACCAAAGCGCAGCGTGGTAAGTGTTCATAATTTTAATTAAAGAAAGCAATGAACACTGAATCAATACAAAAATAACAAAATGAACGAACGAAACGAAACAGTCCTGTCTGGTGACATACACACGTAACACAAAGACAGAAAATAAACACCCACAAAACCCAGGTGGAAAAAGGCTGCCTAAGTATGTTTCTCAATCAGAGACAACTAACGACACCTGCCTCTGATTGAGAACCATACCAGGCCGAACACAGAAACCAAACATACAAAAACAAACATAGACTGCCCACCTCAACTCAGGCCCTGACCATATAAACAAAGACAAAACAAAGGAACTAAGGTCAGAACGTGACATACACGTGTATAATATTTGGGGAACGTTTTTTCTGACTGATTGTGAGACTACTCTTGCTCTGCTTGTCAAGATTTCACACTGATGAAAATAGCGACAAAATTTTTATTTCCTCATGAGACAAGAACATAGAGAAATGGAACACAGAACCTCAGGCACAAACAACAGATTATCAGGCGATATGTTCAGAATAAGGTGTGTGTACATTTGTGTTTATTTAGTGGGTGCTGTTTTATTACATATCATCTCTTTCAGTGAGAGAGAGACAGAGACAGAGACAGAGACAGAGAGAGAGAGAGAGACACAGAGAGAGAGACAGAGAGAGACAGAGACACAGAGAGAGAGAGAGAGAGAGATGAAAGATGAGAGGGTTCACTATGAAGAAATAAACATGAACCTAAAGAGATGTACATGCTTGCTGGTTCTCTTAGTCTCCATCCATCATTAATGCAGAAAAAGGGAAGAAGAAGACACCACACTGAAAGAACTACAAGACGTTGGATTCTGTACAATGTAATACTATTTGTATTTAAAAAAAAAAAAACATTTTTATTTTTTATTTTTATTAAATAGACCTAAACATTCCAAAACTGTGTGTGCTATACTCTCTGCTTAAATAATGGGTTGTTTATTAAACGGGACAGTGTGTACTCTCTGCTTAAATAATGGGTTGTTTATTAAACGGGACAGTGTGTACTCTCTGCTTAAATAATGGGTTGTTTATTAAACGGGACAGTGTGTACTCTCTGCTTAAATAATGGGTTGTTTATTAAACGGGACAGTGTGTACTCTCTGCTTAAATAATGGGTTGTTTATTAAACGGGACAGTGTGTACTCTCTGCTTAAATAATGGGCTGTTTATTAAACGGGACAGTGTGTACTCTCTGCTTAAATAATGGGCTGTTTATTAAACGGGACAGTGTGTACTCTCTGCTTAAATAATGGGTTGTTTATTAAACGGGACAGTGTGTACTCTCTGCTTAAATAATGGGTTGTTTATTAAACGGGACAGTGTGTACTCTCTGCTTAAATAATGGGTTGTTTATTAAACGGGACAGTGTGTACTCTCTGCTTAAATAATGGGTTGTTTATTAAACGGGACAGTGTGTACTCTCTGCTTAAATAATGGGTTGTTTATTAAACGGGACAGTGTGTACTCTCTGCTTAAATAATGGGTTGTTTATTAAACGGGACAGTGTGTACTCTCTGCTTAAATAATGGGTTGTTTATTAAACGGGACAGTGTGTACTCTCTGCTTAAATAATGGGTTGTTTATTAAACGGGACAGTGTGTACTCTCTGCTTAAATAATGGGTTGTTTATTAAACGGGACAGTGTGTACTCTCTGCTTAAATAATGGGTTGTTTATTAAACGGGACAGTGTGTACTCTCTGCTTAAATAATGGGTTGTTTATTAAACGGGACAGTGTGTACTCTCTGCTTAAATAATGGGTTGTTTATTAAACGGGACAGTGTGTACTCTCTGCTTAAATAATGGGTTGGTTATTAAACGGGACAGTGTGTACTCTCTGCTTAAATAATGGGTTGTTTATTAAACGGGACAGTGTGTACTCTCTGCTTAAATAATGGGTTGTTTATTAAACGGGACAGTGTGTACTCTCTGCTTAAATAATGGGTTGTTTATTAAACGGGACAGTGTGTACTCTCTGCTTAAATAATGGGTTGTTTATTAAACGGGACAGTGTGTACTCTCTGCTTAAATAATGGGTTGTTTATTAAACGGGACAGTGTGTACTCTCTGCTTAAATAATGGGTTGTTTATTAAACGGGACAGTGTGTACTCTCTGCTTAAATAATGGGCTGTTTATTAAACGGGACAGTGTGTACTCTCTGCTTAAATAATGGGCTGTTTATTAAACGGGACAGTGTGTACTCTCTGCTTAAATAATGGGCTGTTTATTAAACGGGACAGTGTGTACTCTCTGCTTAAATAATGGGCTGTTTATTAAACGGGACAGTGTGTACTCTCTGCTTAAATAATGGGCTGTTTATTAAACGGGACAGTGTGTACTCTCTGCTTAAATAATGGGTTGTTTATTAAACGGGACAGTGTGTACTCTCTGCTTAAATAATGGGTTGTTTATTAAACGGGACAGTGTGTACTCTCTGCTTAAATAATGGGTTGTTTATTAAACGGGACAGTGTGTACTCTCTGCTTAAATAATGGGTTGTTTATTAAACGGGACAGTGTGTACTCTCTGCTTAAATAATGGGTTGTTTATTAAACGGGACAGTGTGTACTCTCTGCTTAAATAATGGGTTGTTTATTAAACGGGACAGTGTGTACTCTCTGCTTAAATAATGGGTTGTTTATTAAACGGGACAGTGTGTACTCTCTGCTTAAATAATGGGTTGTTTATTAAACGGGACAGTGTGTACTCTCTGCTTAAATAATGGGTTGTTTATTAAACGGGACAGTGTGTACTCTCTGCTTAAATAATGGGCTGTTTATTAAACGGGACAGTGTGTACTCTCTGCTTAAATAATGGGCTGTTTATTAAACGGGACAGTGTGTACTCTCTGCTTAAATAATGGGCTGTTTATTAAACGGGACAGTGTGTACTCTCTGCTTAAATAATGGGCTGTTTATTAAACGGGACAGTGTGTACTCTCTGCTTAAATAATGGGCTGTTTATTAAACGGGACAGTGTGTACTCTCTGCTTAAATAATGGGTTGTTTATTAAACGGGACAGTGTGTACTCTCTGCTTAAATAATGGGTTGTTTATTAAACGGGACAGTGTGTACTCTCTGCTTAAATAATGGGTTGTTTATTAAACGGGACAGTGTGTACTCTCTGCTTAAATAATGGGTTGTTTATTAAACGGGACAGTGTGTACTCTCTGCTTAAATAATGGGTTGTTTATTAAACGGGACAGTGTGTACTCCACAGGAGGATCAAATAAATGTATACACTTCACAGATAAATACATGGGAGTAAACAAAAAAACTAAACATTTATTTTGTGCTGTTGTGAACTGTACAGCCTTCTAAAAGGAGAACACCAAAGAGGCAACCAAAGGGAAAAAGTTCCCAAAAATCCCAATTGACGCTTTGTCAACTTTAAAGCTATTTTCTTTTACTTTAAAAGGTCCCATGCAGCCATTATTTTTAAATATCTCAATATCAAATCAATTCTGGGTAACAATTAAGTACCTTAGTGTGATGGTTTTTAATTAAAATGGTAAAAAATATGTGCAAAAATAGCTTCTTAGCAAAGAGCCATTTCTCAAGCAATAATTTAGCTAGGACTGTCTGGGAGTGGTCTGAGTGGGGAGGGGGAAACTGAAAACTAGCTGTTATTGGCAGAGAGGTTTGGAACTCACTTTCTTATTGGTCTATTAACTCATTTACTGACTGGTGATGCCAAAACTCCATCTCACACAAAACAGGCATACATTTCAGGGTGTCTTTTCAAAACAGCTTTTACACTAAAAGGGCATTAGCATCATTATCATCATTTCCACAGTATTATTCCAACATCATACTGTGGAAACATAAAATACAGAAAAATAACTTTTTTGACTGCACTGGGCCTTTAACGCTGACTCGCTAATCAACTCTACTCTGTCTAATCAATCTAATCAACCCCAATTAATCCTAATCCTTTCTGTTACTGACTTCTTCTAGATAGAAGCATCATACACTACATGTCCAAAAGTATGTGGACACCTGCTCGTCAAACATCTTATTCCAAAATCATGGGCATTAATATGGAGTTGGTCCCCCCCTTTGCTGCTATAACAGCCTCCACTCTTCTGGGAAGGCTTTCCACTAGATGTTGGAACATTGCTGCTATAACAGCCTCCACTCTTCTGGGAAGGCTTTCCACTAGATGTTGGAACATTGCTGCTATAACAGCCTCCACTCTTCTGGGAAGGCTTTCCACTCGATGTTGGAACATTGCTGCTATAACAGCCTCCACTCTTCTGGGAAGGCTTTCCACTAGATGTTGGAACATTGCTGCTATAACAGCCTCCACTCTTCTGGGAAGGCTTTCCACTAGATGTTGGAACATTGCTGCTATAACAGCCTCCACTCTTCTGGGAAGGCTTTCCACTCGATGTTGGAACATTGCTGCTATAACAGCCTCCACTCTTCTGGGAAGGCTTTCCACTAGATGTTGGAACATTGCTGCTATAACAGCCTCCACTCTTCTGGGAAGGCTTTCCACTCGATGTTGGAACATTGCTGCTATAACAGCCTCCACTCTTCTGGGAAGGCTTTCCACTAGATGTTGGAACATTGCTGCTATAACAGACTCCACTCTTCTGGGAAGAGCCACAAGAGCATTAGTGAGGTCAGGCCTGGCTTACAGTCGGCGTTCCAAGTCATCCCAAATGTGTTCGATGGGGTTAAGGTCAGGGCTCTGTGGAGGCCAGTCAAGTTCTTCCACATTGATCTCAACAAAATCTCTTAGGCTTGTGTACGGCTGCTCGGCCATGGTAACCCATTTTATGAAGCTCCCGATGAACAGTTCTTGTGCTGACGTTAGTGAGTGTTGCATCTGAGGACAGAATTTTTTTACGGTCCAGTTCTGTGAGCCTGTGTTTGCCTACCACTTCGCGGCTGAGCCGTTGTTGCTCCTAGACGTTTCCACTTTACAATAACAGCACTTACAGTTGACCGGGGCAGCTCCAGCAGGGAAGAAATTTGACGAACTGACTGGTTGGAAAGGTGGCATCCTATGACGGTGCAACATTGAAAGTCGCTGACCTCTTAAGTACGAGCCATTCTACAGTCAATGTTTGTCTATGGAGATTGCATGGCTGTGTGCTCGATTGTATACACCTGTCACCATCGGTGTGGTTGAAAAAAAAACTAATCCACTCATTTGAAGCGGTATCCACATACTTTTAGCCATGTAGAGTACAGTATATTCTGTATAGCGGTCCATCTCTATAGATGAGTAAACACTGCCCCCTTTGGTAGAAAAGTATAAATACATGAAAATGAAGGACATTGTGAAGTTGCCTCTGCTGCTCTGCCATGCCAGGTACAAATGGATGACTGTTATGTAGCTGGTGGTTGGAACGCAGTGTAGTAGCCTAATACAAGTAGCCTAATACAAAAACACATAACTACAAACCTGTAAAGTCAGGGTGATCTAAAATGAATGGATACAATATGCAGAAATAATCATGTAAATAAAATAGTAAGTATAAATAGTCATTTCAATACGCTGCTTCCTTCACTCCAGTTCTGATGAAGCCCCTTTCTTCCCCCAGTGTGACTACAACAACAACGACGACTAAAAACAAACACAAACAGTCAAAAGGTGTGAATATCATCTAGAAGAATAGATAATGAAGCAATTTCTTCAAAGAGATATTACATTGGCCCTCAAATGTTTGGATGGAATCATATCTTTTTTACACTTAAATTGAAAAAATACTTTTCACATTGAGAGGGAAAATAAATATTACAAACTTTTTGTACTGTACAAGAGATGAAACCAAAATTGGTTGTAAAGTTGTTTGATTTGAAGAGGGATCCTCGTATCATGATGGTTTAATAAGAGTTACAGAAAAAATCACCCACAATCCCTTGTTATCATCCCCCCTTCAGAATAAGAGTCCCTTCAAAGTTGACCTTGAAGATACTGATTTTCCAATTACGACGAGAAGAAAAATCTTAGAAAAATATGAACAAAGTCCCTGCAATCTCTACACAATTAAAAGACCAAATGCCATTTGAAAATTCTCGTTAAAATCTCCAGAAAAATGGGAGAAAGGGGAAAAAAATTCAAATACTTTATTTCAATATTTTTGATGTTTGGAAGATCCAGTTCAGTCATTCGGGATTTGGCAGTAGAGTGGAAGGGAGAGCGACCGAGAGGGATTGTTCTGGGAGTTGTCTGGAGAGTTATGTTTGTTCCCTTCTCCTTCAGTTAAACTCCATTGGCTGGGAGGATCAAAGTTCATAGTTCAAAAGTGAAGCTTGTTCACTCTGGTTGGTTGGACTGGTCCAGTCTGGTGTGGTGTGTGTGTGTCTGTCTGCAAGGCAGTGCAGTTGGGTGGTGTGAGGGAATGGGGCTCTGAGGTAAACATGTAGGAATGGTGGTGACACAAGCGAACAAGGGAGGGTTGGGGGGCTGTATGTGAGTTGATCTTCCTCAGGCGCCGTGGTAGTTTTGGCCCCCAGCTTGACAGACAGTGGACAGAGAGAGACACAACTTCAGTAACATTACCTCAACATTCCCCTGATTCGACACTCAAGATAAAAAGTGTAAAAACAGAAAAGACTCCACAAAAGAAGAACCGCACGCATGTCGTCACAATGATGAAGGCATTTTAAAAAGAGCAGGATGCAGACAGGGAGGGTGGAGCATTGCAGGAGCCTGGTGGAGACAAGGAACGGGTGGGGTCGGAGGGCGAAGCAGAGAGGGAGGGAGGGAATAGAATTGTTAGGGGTGTTCTCTGGCTTCACTGATGTAAACACTGTTAGGTTGAAGGAATGTGTAAGTTAAACAAAGCAGGACTCCATGAACACAGGGCTCCATGAACACAGGGCTCCATGAACACAGGGCTCCATGAACACAGGGCTCCATGAACACAGGGCTCCATGAACACAGGGCTCCATGAACACAAGGCTCCATGAACACAGGGCTCCATGAACACAGGGCTCCATGAACACAGGGCTCCATGAACACAAGGCTCCATGAACACAAGGCTCCATGAACACAGGGCTCCATGAACACAGGGCTCCATGAACACAGGGCTCCATGAACACAGGGCTCCATGAACACAGGGCTCCATGAACACAGGGCTCCATGAACACAGGGCTCCATGAACACAAGGCTTCATGAACACAGGGCTCCATGAACACAGGGCCTGAACACAAAGCTCCATGAACACAGGACTCCATGAACACAGGGCCTGAACACAGGGCTCTATGAACACAGGGCTCCATGAACACAGGGCTCCATGAACACAGGGCCTGAACATGGTGGGACCGGGAGGGCACTCTCTCTCCCTGTCTCTCCTCCCTGTCTCAGGAGGGGAGGGGGTACCGTGTGTGTACATACCACACCACACTGGCAGCTGGCTAAACAGCACCAGACTCCGAGGCTACATCCCAAATGGCACCCTATTTATTGAACTACGTTTGACAAGAAACCTAGTCAAAATTAGTGCACTATATAGAACCTGGTCACTTTGTAGGGAATAGGGTGCCATTTGGGATGTAGACTGAGCCTGGGTGCTTTAACTGGACACAAACATGCAGGGCTACAATTAAAACCACATGGGCACCAGTGTTTACAGACCGCGTGCAGAGATGAACAGATTAATGTAGGAATAGGCCTGAGTGAACTGTGAGTTGAAATATACATATGCATTGTCCAGTGTCAGTAGCATGCAGTGCTTTGAACTTGGGAGGAGGGATTTTATTGTAATGCTGAATGGCACACAGTTCCCTATACAGTACATTCAGACCGCGTTGATAGTTTCCACATTTTGTTATGTTACAGCCCTATTCTAACATAGATTATATAAAAAATATTTTTTAAATCCTCATCAATCTACACACACAATACCCTATAATGACAAAGTTTTTGTTTTTATGTTTGCAAATGTATAAAAAATACCTTATTTTACTAAAGTATTTGCTATGAGACTCAAAATTGAGCTCAGGTGCATCCTTTTTTCCATTGATCCTCCTTGAGATGTTTCTACAACTTCTTTGGAGTCCATCTGTGGTAAATTAAACTGATTGGACATGATTTGGAAAGGCACACACCTGTCTATATAATGTCCCACAGTTTTTATTTTATATAACTAGGCAAGTCAGATAAGAACAAATTCTTATTTATAAAGACGGCCTAAGAGTGCCTTGTTCAGGGGCAGAACAACATATTTTTACCTTGTCAGCTCGGGGATCCAATCCAGCAACCTTTCGGTTACTGGCCCAATGCTCTAACCACTAGGCTACCTGCTGGTTACTGGCCCAATGCTCTAACCACTAGGCTACCTGCTGGTTACTGGCCCAATGCTCTAACCACTAGGCAACCTGCCGCCAGTTGACAGTACATGTCAGAGCAAAAACCAAGCCATGAGGTTGAAGGAATTCTCCGTAGAGCTCCGAGACAGGATTGTGTCGAGGCACAGACCTGGGGAAGGGTAACAAAACGTGTCTGCAGTATTGAAGGTCCCCAGGAACACAGTGGCCTCCATCATTCTTACATGGAAGAAGTCTGGAACCACCAAGACTCTTCCTAGAGCTGGCCGCCCGGCCAAACTGAGCAATCGGGGGAGAAGGGCATTGGCATTGCTCTGACAGAGCTCCAGAGTTCTTCTGTGGAGATGGGAGAACCTTCCAGAAGGACAACCATCTCTGCAGAAATCCACCAATCAAGCCTTTATGGTAGGGTAGCCTAGTGGTTAGAGCGTTGGACTAGTAACCGAAAGGTTGCAAGTTCTAATCCCCGAGCTGACAAGGTACAAATCTGTCGTTCTGCCCCTGAACAGGCAGTTAACCCACTGTTCCTAGGCCGTCATTGAAAATAAGAATTTGTTCTTAACTGACTTGCCTGGTTAAATAAAGGTAAAATAAAAAATAAAAAAATAAAAAAAGTGGCCAGACGGAAGATACTCCTCAGTAAAAGGCACATGACAGCCCATATGGAGTTTGAGAAAAGGCACCTACAGGACTTTCAGACCATGAGAAACTAGATTCCCTGGTCTGATGAAACCAAGATTGTACTCTTTGGCCTGAATGCCAAGTGTCACGTCTGAAGAAAACCTGGCACAATCCATATAGTGAAGCATGGTGGTGGCAGCATCATGCTGTGGGGATGTTTCTCAGCGGCAGGGCCTGGGAGACTAGTCAGGATCGAGGGAAAGATGAACGGAGCAAAGTACAGAGAGATCCTTGATGAAAACCTGCTCCAGAGCACTCAGTACCTCAGACTGGAGAGAAGGTTCACTTTCCCCTGCGGGGAATAGGGTGCCATTTGGTGCCATTTGGGACTCCCTTGACCGTGGATCCCTTGATCTCATAGTCTTTTTGCAGGACCAGTTAGCATATTGTTTTAGGGTCCTGATTGCTTTAGTGTGGTGATTAGGGTGGCGACTATAACCATTACACCTAGGACTGGGCGGTATAACATATTTTACTATATACCGGTATTGATGCACGGACTGGTTTGGGTTTTTGCTTTATCTTCTATAGCGGTATTTGAATGTTTGGTTTGTTTAATGTGATGCGCCGTGTGTAGCGTAAATTTTTATAGTTTACTTCACTACTTGAGTCATCTCTCTCTGCTCTCTTTCGCCACGCCTCTCTCTGCTCTCTCTTTCCACACAGACCTAGACACCCCTGTCACTCAGGGAGCGCATTTGAAGATTCTTGCCTTTAGTCTGCATGGTCAATGAAGCACATGCAACAATGTTGATGACTACGACGTTGTTTCCACTTTGCTTCTTAATATAAATCCACTAGCGTTCTATAACACGTTCTATTACATCTGCAAACAGCTAGTCTGTCTTTTCTTAGCAAGTTGTGGCTAAATCGTGTTTGTGAAAATGCTAATCGCTGGTTAGCTAAACATAGCTAGCCTTACAGCCTAAAAATACCAGTGATGGTGTAGACCTAAATCAGCATGTTTCCAAATCAAAGAGGAATAGGTGAAGCATGAATATGTTGGCTACATGAAGTAGCTAAGAGAAAACATTTAATGTAGCCAAAGATTATAGGGTCCCCTAGGAAACACTGACCAACACTTTGGTTCCTACCCTGTCACAATAACTCCTCCCTGGCATTTTCATTCACTGTTATGTTAAACAACACTGTATTCAAAGTGCCCACTATTATCTTCTAACTATATAATTAGAATAATCATTCTATTTTCATGATTCCAAGTATTTTGATCTAAATCGCAAGTCAAATCACAATTACAACATTTGGTTAAAAATAAGGCCTTGATTTTATTTTGCCTAAATCGTGCAGCCCTAGTGTGGAAATCCTCTCAAACGAGTGCAGGAAATGCTGAAATAGATGAAAATGCAGAAAAAAATATTTGGTTGAAGTTTAATTGAACAGTATAAAACAATCAATTAAAATCACTTACAATGTATGTTGCCACTCAAGGGTCACGCACAAAGCAAACTTTCATTATTCAAAAACTTTAAATACCGCCAAATACCGTTGTACTGTCAACAATGTAGGATTAGGGGTACTACTGGCCTGGTTTTAGGAGAGGTGAGCTGAGCCTGGGGTTAATCTGGGGTTAGGGGTACTACTGACCTGGTTATAGGAGAGGTGAGCCTGGGGTTAATCTGGGGTGATCTCTGTTTCCTGATGCACCACCACTTTGGTCACAGACATGTCCGGGTGCTGCTCCTTCGCCTCCTTGATGGCCTGGGCCAGAGCCTGAGAAGATGGAAAACACACACACACACACACACACACACACACACACACACACACACACACACACACACACACACACACACACACACACACACAAAGGAAGTTTCAATACATTGAGATTGATGGCACTAATAAAAAAGACTATACATACATTAAACACAATCACCCCACAGGCAAATACAGTCGCTAAAACCCACACGACTACAAGAGTTGGAAACGTTCATTACCCAAGCAAACAGTCAAAGGGGTACCACATTTGGACAAGCCTGCGTTTAGTTCACATCACCAACCAAGCTCTTTTCTTTTTTTTTTTAACTTTTGATTTGCGCCACTAATACAGAGGACTTGAAATGTTAGATTATGTGTAATAGATCTAAACCAGACGAATAATATATTGTTACTCCACTGAAGTGGTCTCTAACGGAATACATAGTGAGCCAGCTAGCACAGAGCCAGGGGCTAGAAGTAGAAATCTGTCCCCCACCTTGTCGTGATCAATCTCTGTGTCTCCAGTTATAACAATCCTCTTCTCAATGCGAGTCTCAGAGATCCCTCCTTTCACCGTCTGAAAGAGAGAGAGAGAAAATAAAGAGATTGAGAGAGAGAGAGAGAGAGACAGAGAGAGAGAGAGAGAGAGAGAGACAGAGAGAGAGAGAGACAGAGAGACAGAGAGAGACAGACAGACAGACAGAGAGAGAGAGAGAGACAGAGAGACAGAGAGAGAGAGAGAGAGAGAGAGAGCGAGACAGAGAGGAAGTCACAATCAGATGAGCTCCTGCATTTTTCAGCATTTTCTTTAAAAAAGATAGATTAGAAGTTAGATAAACTTAGATTTTTTGTCAGGAACACATACTGGATTCTACCCTCTACAACATAACCCCTACTTCAAATCAAAACTTAAAACCTACAACCTGATTTTGGACGGAATTACGGAATCACCTGGAAGGTTCACAACTACCAAGATTTGTTTCTCTATACAGCAAATTCTCTGGAAAACAACAGAAACCTGAAATCACCATCCAACCTGGAACTGACTTGATACAGCTTCAAATAGCACTGACGTGTCAAGTGAGAGGTGTCAAAGCTCATTAGCCCAACAATGGCAGGAGAGTCACACAGTCTACCCCAACCAAATGGAGAGGCCTTAGAAGCTCCCTCCCGCTGTTCAGAGGTAATTAAAATACAGTACCCTCTGCATGTAAAGAATGAAAAGGCAAGAAAAGATTACAAAATGAAGCTCCTTATGGAAAATCAAGAGACACTTTTTGCTGACTATTACAAAAATGGGAACATCAGCAACCTTATCTTCCACACAAACCATCCCCTGGCATGGCACAGTGCTATATTAGCACACTACCCCTCTGTTACGAGAGGGGGGATTAACGAGGGGTGGAAACTCAGAATACTTGACAACGAGGACTCTGAGTTAAGTAATATAAATATCTATAAGTCCAGAACAGTGATGGTACAGCGTAACCACAAACAGTTTCAGCTGGACTTTCACCTAATCAAAGAATTAGCTCAGCAGGAGAAACTCTCCCTTGATAAAGATACCCCCACCCCGAGAGGATCAGACCAGACCTCTTCATTATGTAACCCCACAGATGAGCAACCCCCAGCGGAGGGTCAACCTCCCAGCACAGATTACCACTCCCTCATTGAAATGAAGGACAAATTCACCCAGCTGGAGATAAGGCAGGTGGAGCTGGAACAGCAGGTGATTACACTTCAGTCAGCACAGACCCAGACAACAGTCCAGCACAACAACAGCCCCTTAACCAGACCCGGAGAGCTGGAGGTGGACAGAGACATATCTGCACTTTGGACAGTGGTGAGACAAATACAACAGGAGAAAGAGGAGCAGAACAGAGCACTAGAGGAGAGTATCAGACTGCTGGTGGAGGAGAGGTTGAGGGGGATGGAGGAGAGGGTGAGGGGGATGGAGGAGAAGTTGAGGGGGACGGCGTGTGACAGAGAACAACCCACTAGAGAGGTGGCCACCCCCACAGAGAAGCCAGCAGAACAGCCCACCTCAGCACCCAACAAAAGTCTCGACACCACAGCAGAACAGTCCACACCAGACCCTGACCATAGAGTCGACACCACAGCAGAACAGTCCACACCAGACCCTGACCATAGAGTCGACATCACAGCACAACAGACAAATGAAGAACCCCAAGCCCAGAGGCTCTCACCCCCTCTGAGCACCCCCCCTGTCAGCCACCCTGATAGCCCTTCTGTCAACCCCCCCACACCCACTGAGGACAAACACAAGACACAGATTGTACTACTTATGGACTCAAATGGGAAATATATAGAAGAAAAAATACTTTTTCCCAAACACAGTGTGTCTAAACTCTGGTGTCCAAACACCCAGCGTGCCCTAGACCTTCTGTCTGAGGCCAAACTAGGCTCACCCAGCCACATAATAATACACACAGGCACAAACGACCTGAGAGCACAGCAGGAAAGAGTGGCCACAGCACTGAAGGGAGTGATTGAAAAGGCGTCTTCTACTTTCCCCAACGCACAAGTGGTTATCTCCACCCTGCTACCACGAAAAGACTTCCACCCCGCCACAATACAGCGGGTAAATGCAAGTATTTCCCGTGACTGTGCCTCAAAACCAAACGTTTTCCTGGCCCACCACTCCACCCTGGACTTGAACAGCCTCTATGACCAGGTCCACCTCTACAAGGCAGCAGTGCCCACCTTTGCCCGGACTCTAAAGGACATCGCTCTCAAACGTATCCCCAACACTCCACACAGGAGCAACAGATCAATAGACACCCCACCCAGACCAGCGAGACACCCTCCCAGATCTGCAGGACCTCCCCCTGGACCTACACATAGAGGACCCACGCCAAGAGGAATTACATCCAGACCACAGTACACCCAGACACATCCACACCCCCACCCCAACCAATCAACACCCCCCCACGTCAACCATGCCCACACTCCATTTAGGCCCCCTCAGATCAGACCTATGCCACTCCTGCCCACCCCATGCACCCCACCCCTGCAAAGAGGGCCTCAACATGGAAGCCACACATACGCCCAGGTAGTGAGCGGGCAAACAGTCCCAACCCCCACTCTCACACTCGCCCAAGCCAATGGCATGTACCAGATGCTCAGCAGGCTTTGCTCACACTTACTGGCCTGAGGCTAAACCACGACCAACAACATTGGACACTCTATGGAACAAAAAGCCTTCACTATATTATCCTGGAATATCCAAGGCCTGAGGTCATCTGCCTTTGGCCTAAAGAGCAGAAACCCGGACTTCACCAAAGAAATCGGTAATACAGACATTGTCATCCTGCAAGAAACCTGGTATAGAGGAGATGGACCCACTGGTTGCCCTCTAGGTTACAGAGAGCTGGTAGTCCCATCCACCAAACTACCAGGTGTGAAACAGGGAAGGGACTCAGGGGGTATGCTAATTTGGTATAGAGCAGACCTAACTCACTCCATTAAATTAATCAAAACAGGAACATTCTACATTTGGCTAGAAATTCAAAAAGAAATTATCCTAACAGAGAAAAATGTCCTCCTGTGTGCTACCTATATCCCCCCACTAGAATCCCCATATTTTAATGAAGACAGCTTCTCCATCCTGGAGGGGGAAATCAATCATTTCCAGTCCCAGGGACATGTACTAGTCTGTGGTGACATAAATGCCAGAACCGGACAAGAACCTGACACCCTCAGCACACAGGGGGACAAACACCTGCCTGGAGGTGACAGCATTCCCTCCCCCATATGCCCCCCTAGGCACAACTATGACAACATAACCAACAAAAACGGGTCACAACTCCTGCAGCTCTGTCGCACGCTGGGTATGTACATAGTCAACGGTAGGCTTCGAGGGGACTCCTATGGTAGGTACACCTATAGCTCATCTCTTGGCAGTAGTACTGTAGACTACTTTATCACTGACCTCAACCCAGAGTCTCTCAGAGCGTTCACAGTCAGCCCACTAACACCCCTATCAGACCACAGCAAAATCACAGTCTACTTAAACAGAGCAATACTCAATCATGAGGCATCAAAGCCAAAGGAACTGAGTAACATTAAGAAATGCTATAGATGGAAGGAATGCAGTTTGGAAACCTACCAAAAAACAATTAGGCAACAACAAACTCAATCCCTCTTAGACAATTTCCTGGGTAAAACGTTCCACTGTAATAGTGAAGGTGTAAACTTGGCAGTAGAAAATCTTAACAGTATATTTGACCTCTCAGCTTCCCTATCAAATCTAAAAATCTCAAATAGAAAACCGAAGAAAATTAACAATAATGACAAATGGTTTGATGAAGAATGCAAAAATCTAAGAAAGAAATTGAGAAACCTGTCCAACCAAAAACATAGAGACCCGGAAAACCTGAGTCTACGCCTTCACTATGGTGAATCACTAAAACAATACAGAAATACACTACGGAAAAAGAAGGAACAGCATGTCAGAAATCAGCTCAATGCAATTGAAGAATCCATAGACTCTAACCACTTCTGGGAAAATTGGAAAACACTAAACAAACAACAACACGAAGAATTATCTATCCAAAATGGAGATGTATGGGTAAACCACTTCTCCAATCTTTTTGGCTCTATAACAAAGAATAAAGAGCAAAAACATATACATGATCAAACACAGATCTTAGAATCAACTATTAAAGACTACCAGAACCCACTGGATTCTCCAATTACATTGAAAGAGTTACAGGACAAAATAAAAACCCTCCAACCCAAAAAGGCCTGTGGTGTTGATGGTATCCTCAATGAAATGATCAAATATACAGACAACAAATTCCAATTGGCTATACTAAAACTCTTTAACATCATACTTAGCTCTGGCATCTTCCCCAATATTTGGAACCAAGGACTGATCACCCCAATCCACAAAAGTGGAGACAAATTTGACCCCAATAACTACCGTGGAATATGTGTCAACAGTAACCTTGGGAAAATCCTCTGCATTATTATTAACAGCAGACTCGTACATTTCCTCAATGAAAACAATGTACTGAGCAAATGTCAAATTGGCTTTTTACCAAATTACCGTACAACAGACCATGTATTCACCCTGCACACCCTAATTGACAATCAAACAAACCAAAACAAAGGCAAAGTCTTCTCATGCTTTGTTGATTTCAAAAAAGCCTTCGACTCAATCTGGCATGAGGGTCTGCTATACAAACTGATGGAAAGTGGTGTTGGGGGTAAAACATACGACATTATAAAATCCATGTACACAAACAACAAGTGTGCGGTTAAAATTGGCAAAAAACACACACATTTCTTCACACAGGGTCGTGGGGTTAGACAGGGATGCAGCTTAAGCCCCACCCTCTTCAACATATATATCAACGAATTGGCGAGGGCACTAGAAAAGTCTGCAGCACCCGGCCTCCCCCTGCTAGAATCCGAAGTCAAATGTCTGCTGTTTGCTGATGATCTGGTGCTTCTGTCACCAACCAAGGAGGGCCTACAGCAGCACCTAGATCTTATGCACAGATTCTGTCAGACCTGGGCCCTGACAGTAAATCTCAGTAAGACCAAAATAATGGTGTTCCAAAAAAGGTCCAGTCACCAGGACCACAAATACAAATTCCATCTAGACACTGTTGCCCTAGAGCATACAAAAAACTATACATACCTTGGCCTAAACATCAGCACCACAGGTAACTTCCACAAAGCTGTGAACGATCTGAGAGACAAGGCAAGAAGGGCATTCTATGCCATCAAAAGAAACATAAATTTCAACATACCAATTAGGATCTGGCTAAAAATACTTGAATCAGTCATAGAGCCCATTGCCCTTTATGGTTGTGAGGTCTGGGGTCCGCTCACCAACCAAGACTTCACAAAATGGGACAAACACCAAATTGAGACTCTGCACGCAGAATTCTGCAAAAATATCCTCCGTGTACAACGTAGAACACCAAATAATGCATGCAGAGCAGAATTAGGCCGATACCCACTAATTATCAAAATCCAGAAAAGAGCTGTTAAATTCTACAACCACCTAAAAGGAAGCGATTCCCAAACCTTCCATAACAAAGCCATCACCTACAGAGAGATGAACCTGGAGAAGAGTCCCCTAAGCAAGCTGGTCCTGGGGCTCTGTTCACAAACACAAACACACACTACAGAGCCCCAGGACAGCAGCACAATTAGACCCAACCAAATCATGAGAAAACAAAAATATAATTATTTAACACATTGGAAAGAATTAACAAAAAAACAGAGCAAACTAGAATGTTATTTGGCCCTACACAGAGAGTACACAGCGGCAGAATACCTGACCACTGTGACTGACCCAAAATGAAGGAAAGCCTTGACTATGTACAGACTCAGTGAGCATAGCCTTGCTATTGAGAAAGGCCGCCGTAGGCAGACTTGGCTCTCAAGAGAAGACAGGCTATGTGCTCACTGCCCACAAAATGAGGTGGAAACTGAGCTGCACTTCCTAACCTCCTGCCCAATGTATGACCATATTAGAGAGACATATTTCCCTCAGATTACACAGATCCACAAAGAATTCGAAAACAAATCCAATTTTGAAAAACTCCCATATCTACTGGGTGAAATACCACAGTGTGCCATCACAGCAGCAAGATTTGTGACCTGGTGCCACGAGAAAAGGGCAACCAGTGAAGAACAAACACCATTGTAAATACAACCCATATTTATGCTTATTTATTTTATCTTGTGTCCTTTAGCCATTTGTACATTGTTAGAACACTGTATATATATATATAATATGACATTGTATGTCTTTACTGTTTTGAAACTTCTGTATGTGTAATGTTACTGTTAATTTTTGTTGTTTTCACTTTATATATTCACTTTGTATGTTGTCTACCTCACTTGCTTTGGCAATGTTAACACATGTTTCCCATGCCAATAAAGCCCTGAATTGAATTGAATTGAATTGAGAGAGAGACAGAGAGAGAGAGAGACAGAGAGAGAGAGAGAGAGAGAGAGAGAGAGACAGACAGAGAGAGAGAGAGAGAGAGAGAGAGAGAGAGAGAAGAGGAGAGACAGAGAGAGAGAGAGAGAGAGAGA
>NC_034190.2:8476570-8493717 GCF_002021735.2 Oncorhynchus kisutch | reverse complement strand
AGAGAACATAAAACATGAAACAACCAGTGAGGGAGAGATACAGGTCAGGGTGGAGGAGAGACAATGAAATGAAGAGGGGGAGGAGGAAGACGAGGAGGAGGAGGAAGACGAGGAGGAGGAGGAGGAGGTCAGTTCTTTGTTGTTGTTGTCGCTGTTTATTTTTTGGTTGTTTGCGTGTTTCGTTTTTTGTTCTTCAGTCTCTCATCACTACGTCAGACATCATCATCATCATCATCATCACCACCATCACTGAGTCATGCAGCTTCACTACTATTGGGTCAAACCCAGCCATGCGATTGATTGGCAGATCAAAGCAGGAAGACAAAAGCTGGCAGCAGCCAATCATGGAGCGGAGGCAGTGGTGAAGGGGGAGGATTTGGGAAAGGTTAGGGGGTGTGGTTTGGAAGGGGCATCTATAAAAGTAGGTCGTGACGGGGCCAGGGGTGGCAGAGCGCAGTCCTGCTAGTGTTCTCTTACTGCAGCCCAGCCCAGCTCAGCCCAGCCCAGCTCAGCCCAGCCCAGCTCAGCCCAGCCCAGCCCAGCTCAGCCCCTGTACGGCCAGTAAGGACTGAATTAGAGTACCTTTACCTCTGATACGCCACCAACTACTCTGTATGCAGGTGATAGGGAGGCCGTCCTCACCTGCACACACACACAAACACACAAACACACACACACACACACAATCTTCACACATACGAATATACACAGAGAGACTCCAAGAGCATGTACACTGACACAGAGATACTGGTGAACACTTGATGAAGCTCTCTGAAGCATTCCGTCTGCCGACTATGAACCTGCCAACAGTATATCCTTAGGGAATTTAAAATAATCTATTCCTCTCTACCGAGTATGAGGAAATGCATTTTAAAAGATACTTCTCTTTCAAATGAACACAGCACCCCTGTGATGCAGCTTTTCCAGGTATTCTGCCAGTCTAGAAACTGGACATTGACTAACATGATTAGTGACTACTCCTCTAGATTAGTGACTAGACATTGATTTGTGTCAAAAACAACAACTGAACGACATGAGAAAAGACAACAGTACCCCCTACTGGGACTAAAGACGAATGTGCAATCCCAAATTACAACTAGAAAAACAACAGAGCAAGAAAACTTGCTCAAAGAAAGTCAATAAATGTAATAAGGGAGTCAAAAGTACCATCTTTCACTTCAAACATCACATTGTTGTCAGGAATCCTGGTGGTGCTATGAGTGGGATTAAAGAGGATAAAGGCCTGTCTCTGTCCTGGTGATGCTATGAGTGGGCCTGTCTGTGTCTCTGAGTAACATGTTCTGTTATGGCTGTCTCTGTCCTGGTGATGCTATGAGTGGGCCTGTCTGTGTCTCTGAGTAACATGTTCTGTTATGGCTGTCTCTGTCCTGGTGATGCTATGAGTGGGCCTGTCTGTGTCTCTGAGTAACATGTTCTGTTATGGCTGTCTCTGTCCTGGTGATGCTATGAGTGGGCCTGTCTGTGTCTCTGAGTAACATGTTCTGTTATGGCTGTCTCTGTCCTGGTGGTGCTATGAGTGGGCCTGTCTGTGTCTCTGAGTAACATGTTCTGTTATGGCTGTCTCTGTCCTGGTGATGCTATGAGTGGGCCTGTCTGTGTCTCTGAGTAACATGTTCTGTTATGGCTGTCTCTGTCCTGGTGATGCTATGAGTGGGCCTGTCTGTGTCTCTGAGTAACATGTTCTGTTATGGCTGTCTCTGTCCTGGTGATGCTATGAGTGGGCCTGTCTGTGTCTCTGAGTAACATGTTCTGTTATGGCTGTCTCTGTCCTGGTGGTGCTATGAGTGGGCCTGTCTGTGTCTCTCAGTAACATGTTCTGTTATGGCTGTCTCTGTCCTGGTGATGCTATGAGTGGGCCTGTCTGTGTCTCTGAGTAACATGTTCTGTTATGGCTGTCTCTGTCCTGGTGATGCTATGAGTGGGCCTGTCTGTGTCTCTGAGTAACATGTTCTGTTATGGCTGTCTCTGTCCTGGTGATGCTATGAGTGGGATTAAAGAGGATAAAGGCCTGTCTCTGTCCTGGTGATGCTATGAGTGGGATTAAAGAGGATAAAGGCCTGTCTCTGTCCTGGTGATGCTATGAGTGGGATTAAAGAGGATAAAGGCCTGTCTCTGTCCTGGTGATGCTATGAGTGGGCCTGTCTGTGTCTCTGAGTAACATGTTCTGTTATGGCTGTCTCTGTCCTGGTGATGCTATGAGTGGGATTAAAGAGGATAAAGGCCTGTCTCTGTCCTGGTGATGCTATGAGTGGGATTAAAGAGGATAAAGGCCTGTCTCTGTCCTGGTGATGCTATGAGTGGGATTAAAGAGGATAAAGGCCTGTCTCTGTCCTGGTGATGCTATGAGTGGGATTAAAGAGGATAAAGGCCTGTCTCTGTCCTGGTGATGCTATGAGTGGGATTAAAGAGGATAAAGGCCTGTCTCTGTCCTGGTGATGCTATGAGTGGGATTAAAGAGGATAAAGGCCTGTCTCTGTCCTGGTGATGCTATGAGTGGGATTAAAGAGGATAAAGGCCTGTCTCTGTCCTGGTGATGCTATGAGTGGGATTAAAGAGGATAAAGGCCTGTCTCTGTCCTGGTGGTGCTATGAGTGGGATTAAAGAGGATAAAGGCCTGTCTCTGTCCTGGTGATGCTATGAGTGGGCCTGTCTGTGTCTCTGAGTAACATGTTCTGTTATGGCTGTCTCTGTCCTGGTGATGCTATGAGTGGGCCTGTCTGTGTCTCTGAGTAACATGTTCTGTTATGGCTGTCTCTGTCCTGGTGGTGCTATGAGTGGGCCTGTCTGTGTCTCTGAGTAACATGTTCTGTTATGGCTGTCTCTGTCCTGGTGATGCTATGAGTGGGCCTGTCTGTGTCTCTCAGTAACATGTTCTGTTATGGCTGTCTCTGTCCTGGTGATGCTATGAGTGGGCCTGTCTGTGTCTCTGAGTAACATGTTCTGTTATGGCTGTCTCTGTCCTGGTGGTGCTATGAGTGGGCCTGTCTGTGTCTCTCAGTAACATGTTCTGTTATGGCTGTCTCTGTCCTGGTGGTGCTATGAGTGGGCCTGTCTGTGTCTCTCAGTAACATGTTCTGTTATGGCTGTCTCTGTCCTGGTGATGCTATGAGTGGGCCTGTCTGTGTCTCTGAGTAACATGTTCTGTTATGGCTGTCTCTGTCCTGGTGATGCTATGAGTGGGCCTGTCTGTGTCTCTGAGTAACATGTTCTGTTATGGCTGTCTCTGTCCTGGTGGTGCTATGAGTGGGCCTGTCTGTGTCTCTCAGTAACATGTTCTGTTATGGCTTGTCTCTGTCCTGGTGATGCTATGAGTGGGCCTGTCTGTGTCTCTGAGTAACATGTTCTGTTATGGCTGTCTCTGTCCTGGTGGTGCTATGAGTGGGCCTGTCTGTGTCTCTGAGTAACATGTTCTGTTATGGCTGTCTCTGTCCTGGTGATGCTATGAGTGGGCCTGTCTGTGTCTCTCAGTAACATGTTCTGTTATGGCTGTCTCTGTCCTGGTGATGCTATGAGTGGGATTAAAGAGGATAAAGGCCTGTCTCTGTCCTGGTGATGCTATGAGTGGGCCTGTCTGTGTCTCTGAGTAACATGTTCTGTTATGGCTGTCTCTGTCCTGGTGATGCTATGAGTGGGCCTGTCTGTGTCTCTCAGTAACATGTTCTGTTATGGCTGTCTCTGTCCTGGTGGTGCTATGAGTGGGCCTGTCTGTGTCTCTCAGTAACATGTTCTGTTATGGCTGTCTCTGTCCTGGTGGTGCTATGAGTGGGCCTGTCTGTGTCTCTGAGTAACATGTTCTGTTATGGCTGTCTCTGTCCTGGTGATGCTATGAGTGGGCCTGTCTGTGTCTCTGAGTAACATGTTCTGTTATGGCTGTCTCTGTCCTGGTGGTGCTATGAGTGGGCCTGTCTGTGTCTCTCAGTAACATGTTCTGTTATGGCTGTCTCTGTCCTGGTGATGCTATGAGTGGGCCTGTCTGTGTCTCTGAGTAACATGTTCTGTTATGGCTGTCTCTGTCCTGGTGGTGCTATGAGTGGGCCTGTCTGTGTCTCTGAGTAACATGTTCTGTTATGGCTGTCTCTGTCCTGGTGATGCTATGAGTGGGCCTGTCTGTGTCTCTCAGTAACATGTTCTGTTATGGCTGTCTCTGTCCTGGTGATGCTATGAGTGGGATTAAAGAGGATAAAGGCCTGTCTCTGTCCTGGTGATGCTATGAGTGGGCCTGTCTGTGTCTCTGAGTAACATGTTCTGTTATGGCTGTCTCTGTCCTGGTGATGCTATGAGTGGGGCCTGTCTGTGTCTCTGAGTAACATGTTCTGTTATGGCTGTCTCTGTCCTGGTGGTGCTATGAGTGGGCCTGTCTGTGTCTCTCAGTAACATGTTCTGTTATGGCTGTCTCTGTCCTGGTGGTGCTATGAGTGGGCCTGTCTGTGTCTCTGAGTAACATGTTCTGTTATGGCTGTCTCTGTCCTGGTGATGCTATGAGTGGGCCTGTCTGTGTCTCTCAGTAACATGTTCTGTTATGGCTGTCTCTGTCCTGGTCATGCTATGAGTGGGCCTGTCTGTGTCTCTCAGTAACATGTTCTGTTATGGCTGTCTCTGTCCTGGTGGTGCTATGAGTGGGCCTGTCTGTGTCTCTCAGTAACATGTTCTGTTATGGCTGTCTCTGTCCTGGTGGTGCTATGAGTGGGCCTGTCTGTGTCTCTGAGTAACATGTTCTGTTATGGCTGTCTCTGTCCTGGTGGTGCTATGAGTGGGCCTGTCTGTGTCTCTGAGTAACATGTTCTGTTATGGCTGTCTCTGTCCTGGTGGTGCTATGAGTGGGCCTGTCTGTGTCTCTGAGTAACATGTTCTGTTATGGCTGTCTCTGTCCTGGTGGTGCTATGAGTGGGCCTGTCTGTGTCTCTGAGTAACATGTTCTGTTATGGCTGTCTCTGTCCTGGTGGTGCTATGAGTGGGCCTGTCTGTGTCTCTGAGTAACATGTTCTGTTATGGCTGTCTCTGTCCTGGTGGTGCTATGAGTGGGCCTGTCTGTGTCTCTGAGTAACATGTTCTGTTATGGCTGTCTCTGTCCTGGTGATGCTATGAGTGGGCCTGTCTGTGTCTCTCAGTAACATGTTCTGTTATGGCTGTCTCTGTCCTGGTGATGCTATGAGTCGGCCTGTCTGTGTCTCTGAGTAACATGTTCTGTTATGGCTGTCTCTGTCCTGGTGATGCTATGAGTGGGCCTGTCTGTGTCTCTCAGTAACATGTTCTGTTATGGCTGTCTCTGTCCTGGTGATGCTATGAGTGGGCCTGTCTGTGTCTCTGAGTAACATGTTCTGTTATGGCTGTCTCTGTCCTGGTGATGCTATGAGTGGGCCTGTCTGTGTCTCTGAGTAACATGTTCTGTTATGGCTGTCTCTGTCCTGGTGATGCTATGAGTGGGCCTGTCTGTGTCTCTGAGTAACATGTTCTGTTATGGCTGTCTCTGTCCTGGTGATGCTATGAGTGGGCCTGTCTGTGTCTCTGAGTAACATGTTCTGTTATGGCTGTCTCTGTCCTGGTGATGCTATGAGTGGGCCTGTCTGTGTCTCTGAGTAACATGTTCTGTTATGGCTGTCTCTGTCCTGGTGGTGCTATGAGTGGGCCTGTCTGTGTCTCTGAGTAACATGTTCTGTTATGGCTGTCTCTGTCCTGGTGATGCTATGAGTGGGCCTGTCTGTGTCTCTGAGTAACATGTTCTGTTATGGCTGTCTCTGTCCTGGTGATGCTATGAGTGGGATTAAAGAGGATAAAGGCCTGTCTCTGTCCTGGTGATGCTATGAGTGGGATTAAAGAGGATAAAGGCCTGTCTCTGTCCTGGTGATGCTATGAGTGGGATTAAAGAGGATAAAGGCCTGTCTCTGTCCTGGTGATGCTATGAGTGGGCCTGTCTGTGTCTCTGAGTAACATGTTCTGTTATGGCTGTCTCTGTCCTGGTGATGCTATGAGTGGGATTAAAGAGGATAAAGGCCTGTCTCTGTCCTGGTGATGCTATGAGTGGGATTAAAGAGGATAAAGGCCTGTCTCTGTCCTGGTGATGCTATGAGTGGGATTAAAGAGGATAAAGGCCTGTCTCTGTCCTGGTGATGCTATGAGTGGGATTAAAGAGGATAAAGGCCTGTCTCTGTCCTGGTGATGCTATGAGTGGGATTAAAGAGGATAAAGGCCTGTCTCTGTCCTGGTGATGCTATGAGTGGGATTAAAGAGGATAAAGGCCTGTCTCTGTCCTGGTGATGCTATGAGTGGGATTAAAGAGGATAAAGGCCTGTCTCTGTCCTGGTGATGCTATGAGTGGGATTAAAGAGGATAAAGGCCTGTCTCTGTCCTGGTGGTGCTATGAGTGGGATTAAAGAGGATAAAGGCCTGTCTCTGTCCTGGTGATGCTATGAGTGGGCCTGTCTGTGTCTCTGAGTAACATGTTCTGTTATGGCTGTCTCTGTCCTGGTGATGCTATGAGTGGGCCTGTCTGTGTCTCTGAGTAACATGTTCTGTTATGGCTGTCTCTGTCCTGGTGGTGCTATGAGTGGGCCTGTCTGTGTCTCTGAGTAACATGTTCTGTTATGGCTGTCTCTGTCCTGGTGATGCTATGAGTGGGCCTGTCTGTGTCTCTGAGTAACATGTTCTGTTATGGCTGTCTCTGTCCTGGTGATGCTATGAGTGGGCCTGTCTGTGTCTCTGAGTAACATGTTCTGTTATGGCTGTCTCTGTCCTGGTGATGCTATGAGTGGGCCTGTCTGTGTCTCTGAGTAACATGTTCTGTTATGGCTGTCTCTGTCCTGGTGGTGCTATGAGTGGGCCTGTCTGTGTCTCTGAGTAACATGTTCTGTTATGGCTGTCTCTGTCCTGGTGATGCTATGAGTGGGCCTGTCTGTGTCTCTGAGTAACATGTTCTGTTATGGCTGTCTCTGTCCTGGTGATGCTATGAGTGGGCCTGTCTGTGTCTCTGAGTAACATGTTCTGTTATGGCTGTCTCTGTCCTGGTGGTGCTATGAGTGGGCCTGTCTGTGTCTCTGAGTAACATGTTCTGTTATGGCTGTCTCTGTCCTGGTGATGCTATGAGTGGGATTAAAGAGGATAAAGGCCTGTCTCTGTCCTGGTGATGCTATGAGTGGGCCTGTCTGTGTCTCTGAGTAACATGTTCTGTTATGGCTGTCTCTGTCCTGGTGATGCTATGAGTGGGCCTGTCTGTGTCTCTCAGTAACATGTTCTGTTATGGCTGTCTCTGTCCTGGTGATGCTATGAGTGGGCCTGTCTGTGTCTCTCAGTAACATGTTCTGTTATGGCTGTCTCTGTCCTGGTGATGCTATGAGTGGGCCTGTCTGTGTCTCTGAGTAACATGTTCTGTTATGGCTGTCTCTGTCCTGGTGGTGCTATGAGTCGGCCTGTCTGTGTCTCTGAGTAACATGTTCTGTTATGGCTGTCTCTGTCCTGGTGATGCTATGAGTGGGCCTGTCTGTGTCTCTGAGTAACATGTTCTGTTATGGCTGTCTCTGTCCTGGTGGTGCTATGAGTGGGCCTGTCTGTGTCTCTGAGTAACATGTTCTGTTATGGCTGTCTCTGTCCTGGTGGTGCTATGAGTGGGCCTGTCTGTGTCTCTGAGTAACATGTTCTGTTATGGCTGTCTCTGTCCTGGTGATGCTATGAGTGGGCCTGTCTGTGTCTCTGAGTAACATGTTCTGTTATGGCTGTCTCTGTCCTGGTGATGCTATGAGTGGGCCTGTCTGTGTCTCTGAGTAACATGTTCTGTTATGGCTGTCTCTGTCCTGGTGATGCTATGAGTGGGCCTGTCTGTGTCTCTGAGTAACATGTTCTGTTATGGCTGTCTCTGTCCTGGTGATGCTATGAGTGGGCCTGTCTGTGTCTCTGAGTAACATGTTCTGTTATGGCTGTCTCTGTCCTGGTGATGCTATGAGTGGGCCTGTCTGTGTCTCTGAGTAACATGTTCTGTTATGGCTGTCTCTGTCCTGGTGATGCTATGAGTGGGCCTGTCTGTGTCTCTGAGTAACATGTTCTGTTATGGCTGTCTCTGTCCTGGTGATGCTATGAGTGGGCCTGTCTGTGTCTCTGAGTAACATGTTCTGTTATGGCTGTCTCTGTCCTGGTGGTGCTATGAGTGGGCCTGTCTGTGTCTCTGAGTAACATGTTCTGTTATGGCTGTCTCTGTCCTGGTGATGCTATGAGTGGGCCTGTCTGTGTCTCTCAGTAACATGTTCTGTTATGGCTGTCTCTGTCCTGGTGATGCTACGAGTGGGCCTGTCTGTGTCTCTGAGTAACATGTTCTGTTATGGCTGTCTCTGTCCTGGTGGTGCTATGAGTGGGCCTGTCTGTGTCTCTGAGTAACATGTTCTGTTATGGCTGTCTCCGACTCTGTACCAAGACTGGTTGTTCTGTTGACTCCATAGAAATAGAATCTCTAGAAGGGGCTTAGCGCCCGTAATCCTGGCAATTTTACTGGTCAACTCATGGATACACACATACACACACACACACACCAGTTCACCCATTATGACATCACTGACTTGAATGGGGAGGGCCGTTCTATTCATTTCTGTTCTGTTGGTGTTGACTCACCCCGTCAGTGCCTGACTGCAGCTGTCCGTTGATGCTGGCCGTGCGGAAGGGTGAGTGGGTGGACAGGCGTTTGTCCCACTCGCTCTGCCGCGGCTCCGGAACAGACTCCATGAAGCTTCTCTTCAGCTCACTGATACTGGTATGGTGACGCATGATCTCTGTATGGGTCTTATCCAGGTCCTGTGAAGAGGGAAAGGGGTGGAAAGAGAGAGAGAGAGAGAGGGGAGGGGTAGAGGGAGAGAGAGGGGAGGGGTGGAGAGAGGGAGGGTAGAGAGAGATGGGGAGACAGGTGGAGAGAGATAGAAAGGGGAGGGGTAGAGAGAGAGAGAGAAAGGGGAGGGGTAGAGAGAGAGAGAGAGAGAGAGAGAAAGAGAGAGAGAGGGGTGTAGAGAGAAAGAGGGCGGAGTGGGAGAGGTGGAGGGAGAGGGTGGAGGTGGAGAGAGAGGGGGATGGGGTAGAAAGAGAGAGAGGTGGAGAGGGAGGAATGGGGGAGAGAAAGATGGAGGAGAAGAGGACCAGAGGCAAATAGAAAGTGAGATATAGAAAGAATATGGAGAGAGAGAAAGAAACAGAGCAGAGAGGAAGGGCATGATAGATAAAGTAGAGACGGGGGGCAGAGGGGAAGGGCATGATAGATAAGTAGAGACAGGGGGCAGAGGGGAAGGGCATGATAGATAAGTAGAGACAGGGGGCAGAAGGGAAGGGCATGATAGATAAGTAGAGACAGAGGGGAAGGGCATGATAGATAAGTAGAGACAGAGGGGAAGGGCATGATAGATAAGTAGAGACAGGGGGCAGAGGGGAAGGGCATGATAGATAAGTAGAGACAGGGGGCAGAGGGGAAGGGCATGATAGATAAGTAGAGACAGGGGGCAGAGGGGAAGGGCATGATAGATAAGTAGAGACAGGGGGCAGAGGGGAAGGGCATGATAGATAAGTAGAGACAGGGGGCAGAGGGGAAGGGCATGATAGATAAGTAGAGACAGGGGGCAGAGGGGAAGGGCATGATAGATAAGTAGAGACAGGGGGCAGAGTGGAAGGGCATGATAGATAAGTAGAGACAGGGGTCAGAGGGGAAGGGCATGATAGATAAGTAGAGACAGGGGGCAGAGGGGAAGGGCATGATAGATAAGTAGAGACAGGGGGGAAGGGCATGATAGATAAGTAGAGACAGGGAGCAGAGGGGAAGGGCATGATAGATAAGTAGAGACAGGGGGCAGAGGGGAAGGGCATGATAGATAAGTAGAGACAGGGAGCAGAGGGGAAGGGCATGATAGATAAGTAGAGACAGGGAGCAGAGGGGAAGGGCATGATAGATAAGTAGAGACAGGGGGCAGAGGGGAAGGGCATGATAGATAAGTAGAGACAGAGGGGAAGGGCATGATAGATAAGTAGAGACAGGGAGCAGAGGGGAAGGGCATGATAGATAAGTAGAGACAGGGGGCAGAGGGGAAGGGCATGATAGATAAGTAGAGACAAGGGGCAGAGGGGAATGGCATGATAGATAAGTAGAGACAGGGGGCAGAGGGGAAGGGCATGATAGATAAGTAGAGACAGGGGGCAGAGGGGAAGGGCATGATAGATAAGTAGAGACAGGGGGCAGAGGGGAAGAGCATGATAGATAAGTAGAGACAGGGGGCAGAGGGGAAGGGCATGATAGATAAAGTAGAGACAGAGGGGCAGAGGGGAAGGGCATGATAGATAAGTAGAGACGGGGGATAGTTTAAGGAGAAGGCAGAAAGAGACAGCAAGGAAGGGCAAAGCCCCCAGATTGGAAGGGAGAAAGTATGTCATTATTTGGGGGAAAGGACAAATGTACAAGTTCAGCAGAATGCAACGTGATTGATGATTTACTTATCATATCAAACTAAATGCAGTTGGAAGTTGGAACAGGCCTGCCCCTCTCAAAGAGGACAAACAACATGACAACAACAGGCTATAACAGGTCTTAGTCCACCCAGACCACATGATGTCCTATAGACAAACAACATGACAACAACAGGCTATAACAGGTCTTAGTCCATCCAGACCACATGATGACCTATAGACAAACAACATGACAACAGGCTATAACATGTCTTAGTCCATCCAGACCACATGATGTCCTATAGACAAACAACAGGTCTTAGTCCATCCAGACCACATGATGTCCTATAGACAAACAACAGGTCTTAGTCCATCCAGACCACATGATGTCCTATAGACAAACAACAGGTCTTAGTCCATCCAGACCACATGATGTCCTATAGACAAACAACAGGTCTTAGTCCATCCAGACCACATGATGTCCTATAGACAAACAACAGGTCTTAGTCCATCCAGACCACATGATGTCCTATAGACAAACAACAGGTCTTAGTCCATCCAGACCACATGATGTCCTATAGACAAACAACAGGTCTTAGTCCATCCAGACCACATGATGTCCTATAGACAAACAACAGGTCTTAGTCCATCCAGACCACATGATGTCCTATAGACAAACAACAGGCCTTAGACCATCCAGACCACATGATGTCCTATAGACAAACAACAGGTCTTAGTCCATCCAGACCACATGATGTCCTATAGACAAACAACAGGTCTTAGTCCATCCAGACCACATGATGTCCTATAGACAAACAGACTGTTCTGTGTTCTCTCCACTCTATTCCCTCCTATGCAGATTGAACTTCAGATGATCCATCTCCGTCCAGTGTCCGTGCCTTTCCATATTCATGGTGCAGGAGGAGTCATTGTGATTTTGAAGCAATCGTCCATTACCAATCTACAACATGTTGGGGATCGTGATCGCAGAGATAATATACAACCCACTAGACTAGAGTCTCCTGGCTAATGACTATTCAGAAACCACGTCTGTTCTGAACAGAAACGTCGTCCCAAATGGCACCCTGTTCCTTATGTAGAACACTACTTTAGACCAGGGTACATAGGGATCCCTGTAAGGCTCGGGTCAAAAGAAGTGCACTATATAGGGAATAGCATGCCATTTGGGACGCAGAAGAGATTAGAGGGGAGCTCTGACAGTTAAACTATGGGGAGAACATTGAAGTGTCTTACTTCCCAACAGAGCATCTGTGTGGATCTCTGCTACCTAATGAAATGGTCACATGGTACCTGAAGCCTAAATCTTTGATCTGTCTAACTAAACCACTGCTCTTCATAACTGACAGCTGTTGGTCTTGGCAGCTGGCGCTACAGAGATCCTACTGTTATCCGGGTTTCCACAATCCCAAAACAGAGTGGGATTATAGTCTGGGCTGCAATGGAATACAATCTCTTTGTCAGGGAATATAATACCATACGTGTATAGTACATCTACAGTACATCTATAGTACATCTATAGTACAACTACAGTACATCTATAGTACAACTATAGTACATCTATAGTACAACTATAGTACATATATAGTACATCTACAGTACATATATAGTACAACTATAGTACATCTATAGTACAACTATAGTACATATATAGTACAACTATAGTACATATATAGTACAACTATAGTACATATATAGTACATCTATAGTACATATATAGTACAACTATAGTACATATATAGTACAACTATAGTACATATATAGTACATCTACAGTACATCTATAGTACATCTATAGTACAACTATAGTACATCTATAGTACATCTATAGTACATCTATAGTACAACTATAGTACATATAGTACAACTATAGTACATATATAGTACATCTATAGTACAACTATAGTACATCTATAGTACAACTATAGTACATATATAGTACATCTATAGTACCTCTACAGTACATCTACAGTGCATCTATAGTACATCTACAGTACATCTATAGTACATCTATAGTGCATCTACAGTGCATCTATAGTACCTCTACAGTACATCTACAGTGCATCTATAGTACATCTACAGTTGGTGGTTGAAGATATCCCTCTAGTGGTGTGGGGGCTGTGCTTTGGCAAAGTGGGTGGGGTTATATCCTTCCTGTTTGGCCCTGTCCGGGGGTGTCCTCGGATGGGGCCACAGTGTCTCCTGACCCCTCCAGTCTCAGCCTCCAGTATTTATGCTGCAGCAGTTTATGTGTCGGGGGGCTAGGGTCAGTGTTATATCTGGAGTACTTCTTCTGTCTATTCGGTGTCCTGTGTGAATCTAAGTGTGCGTTCTCTAATTCTCTCCTTCTCTCTTTCTTTCTCTCGGAGGACCTGAGCCCTAGGACCATGCCCCAGGACTACCTGACATGATTTTATTTATTTATTTATTTATTTTACCTTTATTTAACCAGGTAGGCAAGTTGAGAACAAGTTCTCATTTACAACTGCGACCTGGCCAAGATAAAGCAAAGCAGTTCGACAGATACAACAACACAGAGTTACACATGGAGTAAAACAAACATACAGTCAATAATACAGTATAAACAAGTCTATATACAATGTGAGCAAATGAGGTGAGATAAGGGAGGTAAAGGCAAAAAAGGCCATGGTGGCAAAGTAAATACAATATAGCAAGTAAAACACTTGAATGGTAGTTTTGCAATGGAAGAATGTGCAAAGTAGAAATAAAAATAATGGGGTGCTAAGGAGCAAAATAAATAAATAAATAAAAATTAAATACAGTTGGGAAAGAGGTAGTTGTTTGGGCTAAATTATAGGTGGGCTATGTACAGGTGCAGTAATCTGTGAGCTGCTCTGACAGTTGGTGCTTAAAGCTAGTGAGGGAGATAAGTGTTTCCAGTTTCAGAGATTTTTGTAGTTCGTTCCAGTCATTGGCAGCAGAGAACTGGAAGGAGAGGCGGCCAAAGAAAGAATTGGTTTTGGGGGTGACTAGAGAGATATACCTGCTGGAGCGTGTGCTACAGGTGGGAGATGCTATGGTGACCAGCGAGCTGAGATAAGGGGGGACTTTACCTAGCAGGGTCTTGTAGATGACATGGAGCCAGTGGGTTTGGCGACGAGTATGAAGCGAGGGCCAGCCAACGAGAGCCTACAGGTCGCAATGGTGGGTAGTATATGGGGCTTTGCTGATAAAACGGATTGCACTGTGATAGACTGCATCCAATTTGTTGAGTAGGGTATTGGAGGCTATTTTGTAAATGACATCGCCAAAGTCGAGGATTGGTAGGATGGTCAGTTTTACAAGGGTATGTTTGGCAGCATGAGTGAAGGATACTTTGTTGCGAAATAGGAAGCCAATTCTAGATTTAACTTTGGATTGGAGATGTTTGATATGGGTCTGGAAGGAGAGTTTACAGTCTAACCAGACACCTAAGTATTTGTAGTTGTCCACGTATTCTAAGTCAGAGCCGTCCAGAGTAGTGATGTTGGACAGGCGGGTAGGTGCAGGTAGCGATCGGTTGAAGAGCATGCATTTAGTTTTACTTGTATTTAAGAGCAATTGGAGGCCACGGAAGGAGAGTTGTATGGTATTGAAGCTTGCCTGGAGGGTTGTTAACACAGTGTCCAAAGAAGGGCCGGAAATATACAGAATGGTGTCGTCTGCGTAGAGGTGGATCAGGGACTCACCAGTAGCAAGAGCGACCTCATTGATGTATACAGAGAAGAGAATCGGTCCAAGAATTGAACCCTGTGGCACCCCCATAGAGACTGCCAGAGGTCCGGACAGCAGACCCTCCGATTTTACACACTGAACTCTATCAGAGAAGTAGTTGGTGAACCAGGCGAGGCAATAATTTGAGAAACCAAGGCTGTCGAGTCTGCCGATGAGGATGTGGTGATTGACAGAGTCGAAAGCCTTGGCCAGATCAATGAATACGGCTGCACAGTAATGTTTCTTATCGATGGCGGTTAAGATATCGTTTAGGACCTTGAGCGTGGCTGAGGTGCACCCATGACCAGCTCTGAAACCAGATTGCATAGCAGAGAATGTATGGTGAGATTTGAAATGGTCGGTAATCTGTTTGTTGACTTGGCTTTCGAAGACCTTAGAAAGGCACGGTAGGATAGATATAGGTCTGTAGCAGTTTGGGTCAAGAGTGTCCCCCCCTTTGAAGAGGGGGATGACCGCAGCTGCTTTCCAATCTTTGGGAATCTCAGATGACACGAAAGAGAGGTTGAACAGGCTAGTAATAGGGGTGGCAACAATTTCGGCAGATAATTTTAGAAAGAAAGGGTCCAGATTGTCTAGCCCGGCTGATTTGTAGGGGTCCAGATTTTGCAGCTCTTTCAGAACATCAGCTGAATGGATTTGGGAGAAGGAGAAATGGGGAAGGCTTGGGTGAGTTGCTGTTGGGGGTGCAGTGCTGTTGTCCGGGGTAGGAGTAGCCAGGTGGAAAGCATGGCCAGCCGTAGAAAAATGCTTATTGAAATTCTCAATTATGGTGGATTTATCAGTGGTGACAGTGTTTCCTATCTTCAGTGCAGTGGGCAGCTGGGAGGAGGTGTTCTTATTCTCCATGGACTTTACAGTGTCCCAGAACTTTTTTGAGTTAATGTTGCAGGAAGCAAATTTCTGCTTGAAAAAGCTAGCCTTGGCTTTTCTAACTGCCTGTGTATAATTGGTTGGTTGGTTGGTGATTTAGACAGCTAGCCAGGCCATCGGTAGCAAGCTAGCATAGGATGGAGGTCTGTTGTTAGCCACCTCTTGCGTTCCGTCAGTAGATTAGGGGGGTTCCGTGTGGTAGAGGGGATTAATCCAAATCACACAACAACAACAAAAATAAAAACAATAGATATAGTTATAGAGGCCCAAGAAGAAAACATAATAATAATAAAAATAAATAAATTGTCCGATTGTCTATTCAGATAGCAGCCGGTAAGACAGCTAACGGTTAGCAGGCCGCAGATGGGCGTTCAGGTAACGTCGCGATGGAGGAGCCAGCCGGATCTCCTTCGGGTAGATAACGTCGGCAGTCCAGTTGTGAAGGCCCGGTGGGGCTCCGCGTAGGCAGTAAAACGGGTCCGGATAGGTGACTGCAGCCCAGGAGTGATTGATGGAACTCAGGAGATGACTCCTTGCTGTCCCCAGTCCACCTGGCCGTGCTGCTGCTCCAGTTTCAACTGTTCTGCCTTATTATTATTCGACCATGCTGGTCATTTATGAACATTTGAACATCTTGGCCATGTTCTGTTATAATCTCCACCCGGCACAGCCAGAAGAGGACTGGCCACCCCACACAGTCTGGTTCCTCTCTAGGTTTCTTCCTAGGTTTTGTCCTTTCTAGGGAGTTTTTCCTAGCCACCGTGCTTCTACACCTGCATTGCTTGCTGTTTGGGGTTTTAGGCTGGGTTTATGTACAGCACTTTGAGATATCAGCTGATGTACGAAGGGCTATATAAATAAATTTGATTTGATCTACAGTACATCTACAGTACATCTACAGTACATCTACAGTACCTCTACAGTACATATATAGTACATCTATAGTACCTCTACAGTACATCTATAGTACATCTACAGAACATCTACAGTACCTCTACAGTACATCTACAGTATGTGTATAGTACAGTATAGAGCCGTCTGTGCCAAATGGAGAGAGAGCTGGATTTACCATTTAACCGTAGCTGACCATGTGACCATTTCACTGGTGGTAGTATGGTATGCTAGGTGACCATGTGACCATTTCACTGGTGGTAGTATGGTATGCTAGGTGACCATGTGGACCATTTCACTGGTGGTAGTATGGTATGCTAGGTGACCATGTGACCATTTCACTGGTGGTAGTATGGTATGCTAGGTGACCATGTGACCATTTCACTGGTGGTAGTATGGTATGCTAGGTGACCATGTGACCATTTCACTAGTGGTAGTATGGTATGCTAGGTGACCATGTGACCATTTCACTGGTGGTAGTATGGTATGCTAGGTGACCATGTGATCATGGTAGTATGGTAATGTAAGGAAGGGATGAGTGTGAGTAAGAGTCCTCTTATGCACACAACCTGGGAGTTCACACAATCACAGAACACACACACACACCAACACACACACACACACACACACACACACCAACACACACACACCAACACACACACACCAACACACACACACCAACACACACACACCAACACACACACACCAACACACACACACACACCAACACACCCACACACACCAACACACCCACACAGGCTCTCCCAGCAATATGCCTGAGGATACTTAGTCCTGAGCTAGCGGACAATTATTATTACGATGAATCAAAGATGCAGAATTAGAACCAGCACGTCAAAGACACGGGTTTGTCCCAAATGGCACCCTATTCTATATATAGTGCACTACTTTTGACCAGAGCCCTATGGGTCGAAAGTCGTGTGCTGTGTAAGGAGTAGGTTGCCATTATGGGACACAGCCAAGATCAAAAGTCAACAGAGGTGAGGGTCAGAGAGAGTCACATGGCTATGGTTAGATACAGGAACAGCACCATGAGTGAAGAACAGCATCCCTACATAGTGTGCTTCTCTTGACCAGGGCCCTCAGGTCTCTGGTTAAAAGCCGTGAACTATGTAAGGAATAGGGTGCCCATTGGGACGCTCCCTGAGAGAGGTACAGTGAACTCTTAGAAAAAAGGGTTCCAAAAGGGTTCTTCAG
>NC_034190.2:8439070-8471570 GCF_002021735.2 Oncorhynchus kisutch | reverse complement strand
CTGTTTCAAAACCCATCTTCATATCAATATTTTAGTCTGATACGTTTTGTAAAACATGCATCTCGTGTAATAACCTAAAGCCCCATGTATCAATGTTGAATTATTATAGTCAGACACTATAATACACTATAATACAATATTATAGTAAGACACTATATATACAGACACTATGGTACTATAACACATATATTTCAGTCAGACACACAGTAATACGTGTCTAGTGGTACTATAACATGTATATTTTGGTCAGACACACAGTAATACGTGTCTAGTGGTACTATAACACATATATTTTGGTCAGACACACAGTAATACGTGTCTAGTGGTAATATAACACATATATTTTCGTCAGACACACAGTAATACATGCATCTCATGCTGTGCTAGCTAGGCGTCGATAAGGCCACAAACCTGGCTCTTTCTCTCTCTCTCTGTCCCATTGGTGGTGGTGGTGGTGACTGCAGGGGCATGATGCCTACTCCTCCTGGCTCCCTCCCTCTGCAGTGGTGGCATATCACACAGACAGCTCAGAGCTCACGCACTACAGTGGTCTGCCAACAGGGCGGCGCTGCTACGCTCTAACTGGAGCACGGGCTATAGGTATACCCAAATGTCGCCTATGGATATGCCTTCCATGAATAAAGCTACTGTATAAACCTCTGTTATTAAATAGTGATACTGTATAAACCTCTGTTATTAAATAGTGATACTGTATAATAGTGATACTGTATAATAGTGATACTGTATAATAGTGATACTGTATAATAGTGATACTGTATAAACCTCTGTTATTAAATAGTGATACTGTATAAACCTCTGTTAAATAGTGATACTGTATAAACCTCTGTTAAATAGTGATACTGTATAAACCTCTGTTAAATAGTGATACTGTATAAACCTCTGTTAAATAGTGATACTGTATAAACCTCTGTTAAATAGTGATACTGTATAAACCTCTGTTAAATAGTGATACTGTATAAACCTCTGTTATTAAATAGTGATACTGTATAATAGTGATACTGTATAAACCTCTGTTAAATAGTGATACTGTATAAACCTCTGTTATTAAATAGTGATACTGTATAAACCCTACACATGTACATGTTAACTGTTATCTGGCATTTCAATTTGTTGCTAGCCATTTTGTTACGCTCATGTAGTGTCGTCCTCGTGTAATCAACCCTGGTTCAGTCAGTCTCCATGTGTTCTGTAGTACCGCTGATAGAAATGGTGTATCATGCAGTGAGGCAATATTCTCTTACATCTCAAGAGAGTTGCAGTGTGTGCTGGCCTGATTCTGTGAGCGTATGTGTGAGTGAAATACCTTGAACTCTGGGGTGGACTGTGGTCTGGAGCTCTGTGTCTTGGAGACCTCTGTCACCTTGCTCTCCACCTTGGCCTCTTCCTTGGTCTTCCTCTCTGCTGAGCGTGACTGGCGGCCCGGGGCGGTGGATGCTTCTCGCCGCTCACTGCGGGGCAGGGCAGAGGTCACAGTGGGCGGGGCGGCATCCCCTGGAGAGACGGGGGACATAATGGGAGCACTGACTGGACGGGTGCTCTTGTCTGGAGTGGACACCATGGCTGTAGGGGGACGGGAGGAGAGGAGGGAGGAGGAGAAGAGGGAGAGGAGAGAAGAGGAGGGAAGAGAAGACGAGAGGAGAAGGGAGAAATGGTTCAAATAAATCACAGCAAAGAGAAAGAGGAACCATAAAGAAACTACTGTATGTCGACATCAGGTTTCCTGCATACTCACACTCGGCATACTCACACTCGGCATACTCACACTCGGCATACTCACATCCTCAACATAATGACATCCTCAACATAATGACATCCTCAACATAATGACATACTCGACATACTCACGCTCAGCATACTCACACAACATAATGACATCCTCAACATACTCACACTCAACATAATGACATCCTCAACATAATGACATCCTCAACATAATGACACCCTCAACACAACACAATGACATACTCAACATAATGACATACTCAACATAATGACATACTCAACACAACACAATGACATACTCAACACAGCATAATGACATACTCAACACAATGGCATACTCAACACAACATAATGGCATACTCAACACAACACAATGACATACTCAACACAACATAATGACATACTCAACACAACGACATACACGTGCACACACTCGCACCTTATTGAAGGCAGTTCCTCGTGCGACCACTAGGGCGCAGCGAAACGACATAGACTAGAGCGTGTACCTGTAAGGATGGACGACGTGACAAATGGAACTACTTGGGAGTAGGAGGTGAACGATCCAAACAACTTAAACCAGTCAAACATCACTGGCACTGAAGAGAGTGAGAACCAAATCAGAGACAGAATCCTACGTGGCCTGAGACTGGTGTCATGTGACCACATAAAGTTTGATACGTCTATAGATGTAGAAATCTTCTTTGTAAAAGCTGCTGCAAAGCCAAGTGAGAACACAACGAGGCCAGAACACAACAAGGCCAGAACATAACGAGGCCACAACACAACGAGACCACAACACAACGAGACCACAACACAACGAAGCCAGAACACAACGAGACCAGAACACAACGAGGCCACAACACAACGAGGCCAGAACACAACGAGACCACAACACAACGAAGCCAGAACACAACGAGGCCAGAACACAACGAGACCAGAACACAACGAGGCCAGAACACAACGAGACCACAACACAACGAGACCACAACACAACGAAGCCACAACACAACGAAGCCAGAACACAACGAGGCCAGAACACAACGAGGCCACAACACAACGAGGCCAGAACACAACGAGACCACAACACAACGAGGCCACAACACAACGAGACCACAACACAACGAGACCACAACACAACGAAGCCAGAACACAACGAGGCCAGAACACAACGAGACCACAACACAACGAAGCCAGAACACAACGAGGCCAGAACACAACGAGGCCAGAACACAACGAGGCCAGAACACAACGAGACCACAACACAACGAGGCCAGAACACAACGAGGCCACAACACAACGAGACCAGAACACAACGAGACCAGAACACAACGAGACCACAACACAATGAGGCCAGAACACAACGAGGCCAGAACACAACGAGGCCAGAACACAACGAGGCCAGAACACAACGAGGCCAGAACACAACGAGACCACAACACAACGAGGCCACAACACAACGAAGCCAGAACACAACGAGGCCAGAACACAACGAGGCCAGAACACAACGAGACCACAACACAACGAAGCCAGAACACAACGAGGCCACAACACAACGAAGCCAGAACACAACGAGGCCAGAACACAACGAGACCACAACACGACGAGGCCAGAACACAACGAGGCCAGAACACAACGAGACCACAACACGACGAAGCCAGAACACAACGAGGCCAGAACACAACGAGGCCAGAACACAACGAGACCAGAACACAACGAGGCCAGAACACAACGAGGCCACAACACAACGAGGCCACAACACAACGAGACCACAACACAACGAGACCACAACACAATGAGGCCACAACACAACGAGACCAGAACACAACGAGACAACAACACAACGAGACAACAACACAACGAAGCCAGAACACAACGAGGCCAGAACACAACGATACCACAACACAACGAAGCCAGAACACAACGAGGCCAGAACACAACGATACCACAACACAACGAAGCCAGAACACAACGAGGCCAGAACACATCAAAGCCAGAACACAACGAGGCCAGAACACAACGAGGCCAGAACACAACGAGGCCACAACACAACGAGGCCACAACACAACGAGACCAGAACACAACGAGACCACAACACAATGAGACCACAACACAACGAAGCCAGAACACAACGAGGCCAGAACACAACGAGGCCAGAACACAACGAGACCACAACGAGGCCAGAACACAACGAGACCACAACACAACGAAGCCAGAACACAACGAGGCCACAACACAACGAGGCCACAACACAACGAGGCCACAACACAACGAGGCCAGAACACCACGAGGCCAGAATACAACGAAGCCAGAACAATCAGATCCATAGCTCAGCAAAAAAAGTAATTCAGAGGAAGACGCAGACAATATGAAGCTGTGGTTATTATAAGAGAAGCGTAGGGGGAAAATGCTATGCTATCCTCTCAATAAGAAGTTCCCACTTGTGAAAGTTAAGACGAATCTGACTTATGAAATGTAGGACCGTTCTTCTTCTGCTGTTGCGTCGTAGAGTTATTTTAAGTCTCCTGCCATTTACCTCATGGAACAGTGGGTGTCTTGGGACTGACGGGGTCCCACAGGAAGTCATAATGATTTTTATTTAGCTCACACACAGGCTCAGCGGCTGCCATAGCTAATAATGTAACATTGTCCTCAGGAACCAAAGCAAAGCCACATATCCCAGCAGGCATGTCGAGTTGTTAAGTCAGGCGTTGTCTCCTGAAAAACAAGGTCAGTTCCTGGGTGAGTAAGCGCAGGGTGGAGGGCTCTCCTTCAAAATGGACTTCCTGTATGTGCTTGGGGTTTCTCAGGATCCAAAGCAAAGCCACATAATATCCCAGCAGACATGTCGAGCAGCTTGTCAAGCTTGAGACAAACGCAAGTTCATTTCCTGGGCGAGTAAGCAATGGGTCAGTAAGTTGCTCTTCCCATAGCTACCCATAGCTAAACAATCATCATCCCACCTCTACCCACTGTAGTTTGGTTCAGTCCACCGCACATCTTACTCTCCTGGTCGGTGGCCTCAGCTCCACCCTCTTCCACACCACTCTAAGGAAGTGTGCCTCATCAGCACAAAACACTTGTTTCCTCTTCCTCCTTCCTGGTTCTCCTCCTGGATGTCCTCCTGGGTCTCCTCCTGGTTCTTCTTTATCATGACAGCATGTCTTCTCTCTGTCTCTGTGACAGCCTCGCGCTTGACCTGACGGGGATGTTGCTCAACCGGAGATGACGTGACTGGCAGAAGGCCAGCTGTCAATCATGAAACAGCTACCATGCCAACCAACCACATTCAGCTTTTAGTTTTAATATGACTTTTTATGATCTCCATAGAGAATGAAGTCTCTTGACCTCAAAGACATTCCTCAATGACTACCGGTTAAATAAAGATAAAATAACAACAGTTCAACTGTGGAACTAATAAAACTCTTGAGGAGTCAGGACTCACTGTAGCATGCCGAGTGTCTTAATAAGGGCAGGGAGGTCTGATGACCCAGCAGAACGAACCTGATATCCTCCTCTCCCTGAGACCTGCAACCCCCCAACCCTACCTCAGCAGGAACGTGAACAGCTGTTGGAGGAGAAATAATTATTATAGTAACGCAGGTAGGTAGCCTAGCAGTTAAGAGCATTGATCTTGTACCCGAAAGGCCGTTGGTTGGAATCTCCGAGCCGAGTTGAAGAAACATCTGACTGTGCCCTTGAGCTCCTGTAAGTCTCTCTGGACAAGAGCGTCTGCTAAAATTACATCAAGGTAAGTAAAAAGGTTGTGATTAACGATTAGGAAAATGATGATTAGGGGACTAGAAAAGTATTTAGGTCCTTGAAAAGTAACAGCTGAGGCCATGAAGAAGACAGAATAACAACAGTTTACTGCACTGTGCTATAGAGACCAGTGGGTGGCAACATTGAGCTTAGAGTCCAAAGCTGACAGAGCAAGTCCTGAAATTCACAGTTCAGATGCAGTTCAGGAGAATAGATAAACAAGCTCCTCAAGTCCTCAGTTCAGGAGAATATAATAACAAGCTCCTCAAGTCCTCAGTTCAGGAGAATAGATAAACAAGCTCCTCAAGTCCTCAGTTCAGGAGAATAGATAAACAAGCTCCTCAAGTCCTCAGTTCAGGAGAATAGATAAACAAGCTCCTCAAGTCCTCAGTTCAGGAGAATAGATAAACAAGCTCCTCAAGTCCTCAGTTCAGGAGAATAGATAAACAAGCTCCTCAAGTCCTCACTTCAGGAGAATAGATAAACAAGCTCCTCAAGTCCTCACTTCAGGAGAATAGATTAACAAACTCCTCAAGTCCTCACTTCAGGAGAATAGATTAACAAACTCCTCAAGTCCTCACTTCAGGAGAATAGATTAACAAGCTCCTCAAGTCCTCACTTCAGGAGAATAGATTAACAAACTCCTCAAGTCCTCACTTCAGGAGAATATAATAACAAACTCCTCTAGTCAGTTCAGGAGAATAGATTAACAAACTCCTCAAGTCCTCACTTCAGGAGAATATAATAACAAACTCCTCTAGTCAGTTCAGGAGAATAGATTAACAAACTCCTCTAGTCAGTTCAGGAGAATAGATTAACAAACTCCTCTAGTCAGTTCAGGAGAATAGATTAACAAACTCCTCTAGTCAGTTCAGGAGAATATAATAACAAACTCCTCTAGTCAGTTCAGGAGAATAGATTAACAAACTCCTCTAGTCAGTTCAGGAGAATAGATTAACAAACTCCTCTAGTCAGTTCAGGAGAATAGATTAACAAACTCCTCTAGTCAGTTCAGGAGAATAGATAAACAAGTTATTCAGCTCACTGGACTGGTTGGCCATTACACAGTGTTCAGCTCACTGGACTGTTCAGCTCACTGGACTGGTTGGCCATCACACACTGTTCAGCTCACTGGACTGGTTGGCCATTACACAGTGTTCAGCTCACTGGACTGGTTGGCCATTTCACAGTGTTAAGCTCACTGGACTGGTTGGCCATTACACACTATTCAGCTCACTGGACTGGTTGGCCATCACACTGTTCAGCTCACTGTACTGGTTGGCCATTACACACTGTTCAGCTCACTAGACTGGTTGGCCATCACACACTGTTCAGCTCACTGGACTGGTTGGCCATCACACCGTTCAGCTCACTGGACTGGTTGGCCATCACACTGTTCAGCTCACTGGACTGGTTGGCCATCACACCGTTCAGCTCACTGTACTGGTTGGCCATCACACTGTTCAGCTCACTGTACTGGTTGGCCATCACACTGTTCAGCTCACTGGACTGGTTGGCCATCACACTGTTCAGCTCACTGGACTGGTTGGCCATCACACTGTTCAGCTCACTGGACTGGTTGGCCATCACACTGTTCAGCTCACTGGACTGGTTGGCCATCACACTGTTCAGCTCACTGGACTGGTTGGCCATCACACTGTTCAGCTCACTGGACTGGTTGGCCATCACACTGTTCAGCTCACTGTACTGGTTGGCCATCACACTGTTCAGCTCACTGGACTGGTTGGCCATCATATTTTTCCTTTATTTAACTAGGCAAGTCAGTTAAGAACAAATGATTGTTTACAATGACGGCCCACCCAGCCAAACCCTAACCCGGACGACGCTAGGCCAATTGTGCGCCGGCCTTTGGGACTCCCAATCAAGGCCGGTTGTGATACACCCTGAAGTCGAACTAGGGTCTGTAGTGATGCCTCTAGCACTGAGATGCATTCCCTTAGACCACTGCGCCACCTGGGAACCCCAAAAGGATCATCTATAGCCAGCACACAGTATGTGGTCCAGGATGAGATCAGCTTCAGAAGATACAACAGAACCGTCCTCAGAGTTATTCAGGTTAGGTATGAGGTCAGCGCCAGGATACAACAGAACCGTCCTCAGAGGTATTTCAGGTTAGGTATGAGGTCAGCTCCAGGATACAACAGAACCGTCTTCAGAGTTATTCAGGTTAGGTATGAGGTCACCTCCAGGATACAACAGAACCGTCCTGTTTTATCATCCTGATCCGTTGTCAGTTTTGTGGAATAATTCTAATGTTAATGTTAGATTTGAATGGAGAAAGCTGATCCGAGAGCAGCGCTTCCTTTCTCTCAATCCTATAGGTATCGACACATGCTCCAACTTAGCAAATGTTCTCGCTGCCTGGTGTTTTGGGAAACGTATATCACATCTTCGTCCGTTGTAGGAAAGATGGATCGTCTAAAACACTCGTAAGCCTGAGTTCCATCGCTATGGGGAAACCAGGCCCTGAGTGTGAGAATGGTAGCAGCAGCAGTTAGGTGGCAGGTGGAGGCTGCCTGAGCCCACAGGGAGTAAGACATTGAAGCTGTTTTGTGTGGTAACATGTAATCACTGGCTTGTGCCCTGCCTACCTTATGTTGTCAGCAGAAATACAACCCGATGTTATGGGGAGCGGTTGAATAACAAAGAGAGAGAGAGTGTCCCAGATGAGAAGGCTGAGATGAGGAGAGGAGGAGAGGAGAGGAGGAGAGGAGGGGAACGGAGGAGAGGGGGGGAGAGGAGAACAGGAGAGGAAAGGAGGAGAGGAGGGGGAAGGAGGAGAGGAGGGGAGAGGAGGGGAAAGGAGGGGAGGAGGGGAGAGCAGGAAGGGAAGGAGGAGAGGAGGGGAGAGGAGAGGAGGAGAGAGGAGGAGAGGAGAGGAGAGGAGAGGAGAGGAGAGGAGAGGAGAGGAGAGGAGAGGAGAGGAGAGGAGAGGAGAGGAGAGGAGAGGAGAGGAGAGGAGAGGAGAGGAGAGGAGAGGAGAGGAGAGGAGAGGAGAGGAGGAGAGGAGGGGAAAGGAGGAGAGAGGAGGAGAGGCGGAGAGGGAGGGAAAGGAGGAGAGGAGGGGAGGAGGGGAGAGGAGGAGAGGAGGGGAGAGGAGGAGAGGAGGGGAGAGGAGGAGAGGAGAAGAGGAGAGGACTAGTGCCTCTTACATGCTGACCAATCCACACTCCAGTCCAGTTGGTGGCAGTAACGCACCTTAAAGTTGGTTGCCAACCACCATATAAAATCCACAGAAGAAGAATGAACGAGGAGAGATTAATCCAAGAAAATGAACAAAAAACGAACTAGATTAATTGTCAGAGTAAAGAACAAAATTCAAAATTCAAAATGGGTCAGAATTCTACAAAGATTCAGCAAAAAAAAAGGACCTTGTACATTTCACAATGTTCATCTCCCCGGACAAATTAACTAGCAACTGCAAGCTAGCTAAATGTCCATGAATGTTTCATGTGTTTTCGACCTGTCCCCAAATGAATATAGCTGGTTCACAGTTCGTTTTGATATTTTAATCTGCGTGTCTTGATCGCATCTGTTGGGTATAGACAAAATGAACATGCCACACGCGGATGCACGTGAGGAGCCGGATTGGTCAGCATGTTAGAGGTTGAGAAGAGACCAGCGAAGAGAGGGTTAATAAACCCTCAAGTGGGCCAGTACTGTTACTGTACCTGAAGGTAATGTTACTACAGATGTAGGTGGTTGAATTCAAGGTAATGTTACTACAGAGGTGGGTGGTTGAATTCAAGGTAATGTTACTATAGATGTAGGTGGTTGAATTCAAGGTAATGTTACTACAGAGGAGGGTGGTTGAATTCAAGGTAATGTTACTATAGATGTAGGTGGTTGAATTCAAGGTAATGTTACTACAGATGTAGGTGGTTGAATTCAAGGTAATGTTACTACAGATGTAGGTGGTTGAATTCAAGGTAATGTTACTACAGATGTAGGTGGTTGAGTTCAAGGTAATGTTACTACAGATGTGGGTGGTTGAATTCAAGGTAATGCTACAGATGTGGGTGGTTGAATTCAAGGTAATGTTACTACAGAGGAGGGTGGTTGAATTCAAGGTAATGTTACTATAGATGTAGGTGGTTGAATTCAAGGTAATGTTACTACAGATGTAGGTGGTTGAATTCAAGGTAATGTTACTAGTAGGTGGTTGAATTCAAGGTAATGTTACTGCAGAGGAGGGTGGTTGATATGGTAACTAGTCACCCTCTTCTTTCCTCTCTGGAGGATCTGGAGTAAACACAGAGACTTACATCTTGCTGGAGTTAAACAGGGACAAGTCAGACTCTCTCTCCACATACACCCCTACCCCACCCACAGTCCCATTCAACAAACCTTCGTCCAGGCTGCGTGAGTTCCTCTTGCTGGCCGAGCGTTGGAACAGGGGGGCTGGCCTGTCAATCATAGAGCTGGCCTGGCGGGTCTGAGCCTGGGTCCGCCCACTGTAGCGGAACTTAGAACCCAGTGCAAGGAATTTCCTGGGAGTGGTAGCCACCTCGGTAGAAGTCAGTCTGGACAGAGGAGGCAGAGGAACATTTATATAAATATATCTATAACTATATAATATATAACTGCCTGGGAGTGGTAGCCACCTCAGTAGAGGTCAGTCTGGACAGAGGAACATTTCTATAAATATATAAATCTAATATATAAAATTCTGCCGTTTGATTGCAAATATGCAGACAGAGTCCAAAGGAGAACACACAGAAGGCTGTTGTATAAAACACCTGTCTCTGCATCTTCAAACTAAGGGGAACCCTTGACAAGGAGGGAGAAGCGTGAATCCATGTATACAGGTAAGATAGTCTAGCTAGCTACATTTTCAGATATTACATGTTTCAAATTTGGTCAGAAAGTCATTTCCATTTCAAGTTAAAGTGTACTGTTAGCTAGCTAGTTAACGTTAGCTGGCTGGCTCGCTAGCTAACGTTACGTGTATGATCTGTGTAGTGATATTATTCATATCTCAGAGCCATTTGCATTGCTAGTTATAGCCTAATGTTAGCTAACTAGCATTGCTAGTTATAGCCTAATGTTAGCTAACTAACATTGAACCTGGTTGGTTAGCTACTTGCAGATTAATGTAGGGTAGTAATGTTATGAGTTGGGATTATGGTTCATTGTTTAGCTAGCTACCTACATGTCTTAACAAAAGACTCCACTATGCAATTAACCATTCCAATAGAATGTTCATGATGTCACTGTGACAACTGTTGATAGACGTAGCTGGAGAATAACTGATAAATTTACGAATACTCAACACCCGTTGGATATGGCCAGTGTCAGTAAAAGTTGGCAAAAAAACCCAAATGAAATTGAAGCCACCAGCACAGTTGCAGTCACCAACGCTCTGGATAACATAAAAACAGCCTAACCAGCTCTGCTAGGGTGAGTAAAATGGTCAGAGGGAGCTGCTCTCTCATGTGTGTCTGGAATTAGCTAGCCAACGTTAGCCAGTTAGTTTGGGTGCTTGACTGCTGTTGTTTGGGACAGAATGCTCGGATCAAACCTACTCCTCAGCCAGAGCGTACAATGTGCGCGCTGAATACTCCGAGAGCGAAACACTCTGAATTTATGAACGGACGATCTGACAACGCTCTGAGTTTACGAACGCCCAGAGCGCACTCTGAGCCCACTCTGGCACTCCAAATTAAACTTTAAAAAACACACCCATAGTATAAACCAGCCTTTAGTCTTGAAATCTTTAGGTGTTTAGTACATGGCTTCATATGTGAATCCTTAATGAGATGGGTGGGGCTAAGGCTTTAGGGGGTGCGAACGATGCTGAATGGGTGTAGACAAAGAAGAGCTCTCCAGTAGGTGTACCAAAACATCCAAGGGTTATTTTCTCAAAAGTGAGGTTACAAGTTTATCAACTTTTAACAGCAGAATTACTTTCCCAGAATTACTTTCCCACTACAACTGTAGTGTATAATAAACCATTTTCTAGCTCTGAGTCTCTACTTTTATCCAATGTCAAAAAACACAATTTCAAATGTAGCTACATAAGACCCGAAATCGAGCCGGTTGGTCACAATTTAGCTTTTAAATATAGCTAACTACATTAACATTTTAGCAGTGCATTAAACTAAGGTAGGTAAGACAACCACATACAGTATTAGTCATTGTGAGTAACTAAACTAAATATAACTACTATATAGCCATACTGATAATGTATTACTACTGTAATGACCGTTCTCAATAAAATAATAACTTGGTGTTCTTCACAAGTTAGAATGATAGGTTCTATCACGGGGAGCTTCAAACAGTGTGTTCTCTTACCTGAAAAAGGTGTGATGCTCCACACACACTTTCCACAGCTTCTTGGAGGCCTTGTAGTTTGGCAGTTTGAAACCAATGGCGCTTTCGTAATGCTCCAGCTGTTGGAAACAAAAGCATATGAATGATGGTAGCACTGCACTAGATCCACTATACCTATTGATTTGACATGTAACTCAACTTTTACTTATGACTACTATACTGTTTATCTGACTCCTGAGAGATCAGGCCTCTTGTGGGCTAAAAGACAACCAAATAAACAACCAAACACATAAATAAAGTTGACCTCTGAGGGGCGTATCTTGATGAAGAAGCTGCTGCGTTTGTAGGAGACCTTGAGGACTTTGGGCCAGGGGAAACGGTTGATCCTCAGCTTGTCCTTGTAGACCATCAAACCCCCAGAACACACACCCAGCATAATATCCACTCCATCTAGATCCTGGAGAGAGGGATGGGGAGGGAGGTGTGGATGGAGAGGGTGGGAGGGAAAAAGAGAGATTTTAGAGAAAAAGGATGGAAGAGTGTGTGAGTGAGTAAGAAAGAAAGACCACCCAAAAACAGAGAATACAACAGGTAGATGTCCATTTGCATGATTGCTGACATTATACCATTGACTTGGCCTGCGTATTAATGCAATGACAACATCCATCCACCGGGAGGCAGCATCCATCTCCTGTTCAGCATAATGACTTCCATATTTTATTTTAAATCCCCGGTTTTGATGTAAACAGATTGACCTCATTTCTGCTACTAAATCTGTGCTCTGACAGAGGCACGCGTTTGTCCCTTTTTTGGGAACAGACACAAACACTGACTTCACAGCTGACGTAGGTTACACTGCAGCAGGCAAGGAGGTAGGTGGGTGGGTGCTATAACCATGTTAAATACCATATCTGCATCCCAAATGGCACCCAATTCCCTATATAGTGCACAACTTTTGAGGAGCCCTGGTGAAAAGTAGTGTGCTATGAAGGGAATAGGGTGCCATTTGGGACGTAGGCCATATCTTCATCATCATCATCGTCATCATCATCATCATCAAGCCTTCTCTGCTCGGTGGTTAATAGGACAGATGTGATATAACTGGCCTCCAGTGGACAGACAGGAGGACACTGAGGGACAATCTGGGCTGAAACACCTGCACGCCTACCAACGCGTCATCATACATGGAGATAGAATATAGTGGTTGCAGATTGAGATTTGAAAACTAGTTAGAACCTACTTATATTCACAAAATCAACAACAATGTGATGTTAATACACAGACTCTTCCTTTTGACTTTTTAGTCAGCTAGTCTCCACATGGAGCCTGGCAGTTTCTGTGTTGAATGAGTAATGCTCTGCAGGTTGGGGTTGTGGTCCTACAGTACGTTACCTTGGCCTGGGTTGTGGTCCTACAGTATGTTACCTTGGCCTGGGTTGTGGTCCTACAGTACGTTACCTTGGCCTGGGTTGTGGTCCTACAGTACGTTACCTTGGCCTGGGTTGTGGTCCTACAGTACGTTACCTTGGCCTGGGTTGTGGTCCTACAGTATGTTACCTTGGCCTGGGTTGTGGTCCTACAGTATGTTACCTTGGCCTGGGTTGTGGTCCTACAGTACGTTACCTTGGCCTGGGTTGTGGTCCTACAGTATGTTACCTTGGCCTGGGTTGTGGTCCTACAGTATGTTACCTTGGCCTGGGTTGTGGTCCTACAGTATGTTACCTTGGCCTGGGTTGTGGTCCTACAGTATGTTACCTTGGCCTGGGTTGTGGTCCTACAGTATGTTACCTTGGCCTGGGTTGTGGTCCTACAGTATGTTACCTTGGCCTGGGTTGTGGTCCTACAGTATGTTACCTTGGCCTGGGTTGTGACTCTACGTTACCTTGGCCTGGGTTGTGACTCTACGTTACCTTGGCCTGGGTTGTGACTCTACGTTACCTTGGCCTGGGTTGTGACTCTACGTTACCTTGGCCTGGGTTGTGACTCTACGTTACCTTGGCCTGGGTTGTGACTCTACGTTACCTTGGCCTGGGTTGTGACTCTACGTTACCTTGGCCTGGGTTGTGACTCTACGTTACCTTGGCCTGGGTTGTAACTCTACGTTACCTTGGCCTGGGTTGTGACTCTACGTTACCTTGGCCTGGGTTGTGACTCTACGTTACCTTGGCCTGGGTTGTGACTCTACATTACCTTGGCCTGGTGCAGGTCCACTCCGTACATGGCTAGTTTCTTGGCGTTCTCCAGAAAGGCCATGTCTGCCTGTGCTGGACTCATCGACCTGTAGATAGGACAGACGCCATATTAGCAAAGAAGCAACGTGTTATCATACAGTACCATGAATGACTCTGGCATTACAGATTCATTATAAGTAGCACATTCCTGCTGTGAAAATGATTTACATAACACTGATTTACATAACACTGATTTACATAACAGTGTACACAGGTGACCCTATGCATCCAGTACAACCCCCTCCCTCCTAATCTGAAGGTCTTGTGTGTGGACATTCTGCTGAGTATACTGGGAGCACTTGTCTCTAAGTCAGTGTGTGTGTGTGTGTGTGTGTAGACATTCTGCTGAGTATACTGGGAACATTTGTCTCACAGCTAGCTAGCTGCCACCGAGTCACCCAGCCCCGAAGCTAGCACTGAGCCAGGCCCATCCCAGCCTACTCTGTGATCACTCGGCTACTCAGCCGATGCCCAACACGGCTAGAATCCACTACTCCACCGGATCCTTGACGTAAGCTCTGGACCTTTGCATCAGATCATCGCTGCTAGCTAGCTGCTACCGACTGCCTATGGTGGCTAACGCCCCTGCCCCGAAGCTAGCACCAGTTAGCCGCGAGCCAGGTGCATCTCCCGGCTAGCAAACTAAATTACTACAATTACAATACCTCTTTCGCCATCTGGCCCGGAACCTTTGTCGACACGGCGCCCGGCCATACCACCACGACTGGTCCGCCGAAGTAACTCCATACGCTGTTCCCTCAAACGGCCTTTGCCGGACGTCGGAGCAGACTCTTCTACTTACCCCGGCCTGCTAACTTTAAAAGCTGTGTCTCCCGCGTGCTAGCGTAGTAACGACTACCCCGTGGCTTCCCTGTTCCATATATTGCTGCTCACTGGACCCTATGATCACTTGGCTCCATAGCTGATGCCTGCCGGACTGTTCATTAATCACGGTACTCCATTTTGTTTATTTTTTGTTTATCTGTTGGTCCCAGCCTCGAACTCTAGCCCGTCCAGAGATGCAACCTCTCTTATCATCACTCGGTGCCTGGGTTTACCTCCACTGTACCTGCACCCCACCATACCCGTCTGTACATTATGCCCTTAATCTTTTCTTTGATAGCCAGCTTTGATAGCCTTTAGCCGTACCCTCATCCTACTCCTCCTCTGTTCCAAGGGTGATGTGGAGGTTAACCCAGGCCCTGTGTGTCCCCAGGCACTCTCATTTGTTGACTTCTGTAACCGAAAAAGCCTTGGTTTCATGCATGTTAACATCAGAAGTCTCCTCCCTAAGTTTGTTTTAGTCACTGCTTTAGCACACTCCACCAACCCTGATGTCCTTGCCATGTCTGAATCCTGGCTTAGGAAGGCCACCAAAAATTCTGAGATTTCCATCCCCAACTACAACATTTTCCATCAAGATAGAACTGCCAAAGGGGGAGGAGTTGCAATCTACTCCAGAAATAGCCTGCAAAGTTCTGTCAAACTTTTCAGGTCTATGCCCAAACAGTTCGAGCTTCTAATTTTAAAATTGATTCTCTCCAGAAGTAAGTCTCTCCCTGTTGCCGCCTGTTATAGACCCCCCACCGCTCCCAGCTGTGCCCTGGACACCATATGTGAATTGGTTGCCCCCCATCTATCTTCAGATTTTGTTCTGTTAGGTGACCTAAACTGGGATACATTAACACCCCGGCAGTCCTACAATCTAAGCTAGATGCCCTCAATCTTACACAAATTATTAAGGAACCTACCAGGTACAACCCTAAATCCGTAAACATGGACACCCTCATAGATATTATCCTGACCAACTTGCCCTCCAAATACACCTCTGCTGTTTTCAATCAGGATCTCAGCGATCACTGCCTCATTGCCTGCTTCCGCTATGGGTCCGCGGTCAAACGACTACCCCTCATCATTGTCAAACGCTCCATAAAACATTTCTGCAAGCCTTTCTAATCGGCCTGGCCCGGGTATCCTGGAAGGATATTGAACTCATCCCATCAGTCAAGGATGCCTGGTCGTTCTTTAAAAGTAATTTCCTCACTATCTCAAATAAGCACGCCCCTTTCAAAAAATGTAGAACTAAGAACAGATATAGCCCTTGGTTCACTCCAGACCTGACTGCCCTCGACCAGCACAAAAACATCCTGTGGGGGACTGCACTAGCATCGAATAGCCCCCGTGATATGAAACTTTTCAGGGAAGTCAGGAACCAATACACGCAGTCAGTCTGGAAAGCAAAGGCTAGTTTTTCAAACAGAAATTTGCATCCTGTAGCTCTAACTTTTGGGACACTGTAAAGTCCATGGAGAATAAGAGCACCTCCTCCCAGCTGCCCACTGCACTGAGGCTAGGTAACACTGTCACCACCGATAAATCCACAATAATCGAGAATTTCAATAAGCATTTCTCCTCGGCTGGCCATGCTTTCCTCCGGGCTACCCCAACTCCGGCCAACAGCTCCGCACTCCCCGCAGCTACTTGCCCAAGCCTCCCAGCTTCTTCTTCACCCAAATCCAGATACCAGGTGTTCTGAAAGAGCTATAAAACCTGGACCTGGACAAATCAGCTGGGCTAGACAATCTGGAGGCTCTCTTTCTAAAATTATTGTTGAAACCCCTATTACCAGTCTTTTCAACCTCTCTTTCATATCGTCCGAGAACCCTAAAGATGGGAAAGCTGCCGCAGTCATCCCCCTCTTCAAAGGGGGTGACACTCTAGACCCAAACTGTTATAGACCTATATCCATCCTGCCCTGCCTTTCTAAAGTCTTCGAAAGCCAAGTTAATAAACAGATCACTGACCATTTCGAATCCCACCGTACCTTCTCCTCTGTGCAATCCGGTTTTCGAGCTGGTCACGGGTGCACCTCAGCCACGCTCAAGGTACTAAATGATATCATAACCTCCATCGGTAAAAGACAGTACTGTGCAGCTGTCTTCATCGACCTGGCCAAGGCTTTCGACTCTGTCAATCACCGTCTTATCGGCAGACTCAACAGCCTTGGTTTCTCAAATGACTGCCTCGCCTGGTTCACCAACTACTTCTCAGATAGAGTTCAGTGTGTCAAATCGGAGGGACTGTTGTCCAGACCTTAGCAGTCTCTATGGGGGTGCCACAGGGTTCAATTCTCGGGCTGACTCTTTTCTTTGTATATATCAATGATGTCGCTCTTGCTGCGGGTGATTCCCTGATCCACCTCTACGCAGACGACACCATTCTGTATACAACTGGCCCTTCTTTGGACACTGTGTTAACTAACCTCCAAACGAGCTTCAATGCCATACAACACTCCTTCCGTGGCCTTCAACTGCTCTTAAACGCTAGTAAAAACCAAATGCATGCTTTTCAACCGTTCGCTGCCCGCACCCGCCCGCCCGACTAGCATCACTACTCTGGACGGTTCTGACTTAGAATATGGACAACTAAAAATACCTAGGTGTCTGGCTAGACTGTAAACTCTCCTTCCAGATTCATATTAAACATTTCCAATCCAAAATTTAAATCTAGAATCGTCTTCCAATTTCGCAACAAAGCCTCCTTCACTCACGCGGCCAAACATACCCTTGTAAAACTGACTATCCTACCGAACCTCAACTTCGGCGATGTCATTTACAAAATAGCTTCCAATAATCTACTCCGCAAACTAGATGCAGTCTATTACAGTGCCATCCGTTTTGTCACCAAAGCCCTTTATACCACCCACCACTGCGACCTGTAAGCTCTAGTCGGCTGGCCCTCGCTAAATATTCTTCGCCAGACCTACTGGCTCCAGGTCATCTAAGTCTATGCTTGGTAAAGCTCCACCTTATCTCAGCTCACTGGTCACAATAACAACACCCTCCCGTAGCACGCGCTCCAGCAGGTGTATCTCGCTGGTCATCCCCAAAGCCAACACCTCCTTTGGCCGCCTTTCCTTCCAGTTCTCTGCTGCCAATGACTGGAGCGAACTGCAAAAATCACTGAAGCTGGAGACTTATATTTCCTTCACTAACTTTAAACATCAGCTATATGAGCAGGTAAATGATCGCTGCAGCTGTACATAGCCCATCTGTAAATAGCCCACCCAATCTACCTCATCCCCATATAGTTTTTATTTACTTTTCTGCTCTTTTGTACACCAGTATTTCTACTTGCACATCACCATCTGCTCATCTATCACTCCAGTGTTAATTTACTAAATTGTAATTACTTCGCTACTATGGCCTATCTACTGCCTTACCTCCTCACGCCATTTGCACACACTGTATATAGGCTTTATTTTTTTCTATTGTGTTATTGACTGTACGCTTGTTTATTCCATGTGTAACTCTTGTGTTGTTGTTTGTGTCGCACTGCTTTACTTTATCTTGGCCAGGTCGCAGTTGTAAATGAGAACTTGTTCTCAACTAGCTTACCTGGTTAAATAATGGTGAAAATAAAAAAAGGCTGTGTGTGTGTGTGTATTCTGCTGAGTATACTGGGAAAATGTGTCTCTAAGTCAGTGAGTGTGTGTGTATTAAAACCCCTCCTGACCTGTATGTCTTATGCAGCTCCATGACTTTCTTCTCTAGCTCCTTGGTTTGTCCCGGGGCCAGCCTCAGGTCCTTGGCGTAGTCTGGTGCGTGTGTCTCTGGGTCGTACTCCCCCAGCTCTGACTGCAGTGCGTAGGAACCCAGAAGGGCCAGCGTGACAAAGGAGCAGGGTAGACGGCCCCCCAGGATGTCCTTACGCAGCTGGAGACACAGGTAGTACCTGGCCATGCGAAGATAAAAATAAAAGGTTGTGGCTAAGTCGTTTTTAAACCAAGGTCCACTGACAATCAAGAAAACTGTAGATGAAATGACTCTTGGTATGACAATGGACGTTTTTTTTCTTTAAAGAAACAAGTTTCTGTTATTAACAATAAAATATGTTTAACAAAAATGTAAACGCAACATGCAAACATTTAAATGATTTTACTGAGCTACAGTTCATATGAGGAAATCAATCAATTGAAATGTACATTCATTAGGACCTAATCGATGGATTTCACATGACTGGGAAAACAGACATGCATCTGTTGGTCACAGATGCATTTATACGGAGACTTGATTACACACAGGTGGATTGTATTTATCATCATTAGTCATTTAGGTCAACATTGGATCATTCAGAGATCCTCACTGAACTTCTGGAGAGAGTTTGCTGCACTGAAAGTAAAGGGGCTGAATAATTTTGCATGCCCAATTTTTCAGTTTTTGATTTGTTAAAAAAAGTTTGAAATATCCAATAAATGTCGTTCCACTTCATGATTGTGTCCCACTTGTTGTTGATTCTTCACAAAAAAATACAGTTTTATATCTTTATGTTTGAAGCCTGAAATGTGGCAAAAGGTCGCAAAGTTCAAGGGGGCCGAATACTTTCGCAAGGCACTGTACCTTAAAAAAATGGGCCTCACACTGGGCCTCAGGAATTCTTCACAGTATTTTTTTGTGCATTTAAATTGCTATTATATTATGTTATAGTGTTACTTTTTATAATTTTTTATTTTATTTTATTTGGTAAATATTTTCTTAACTCTTCTTGAACTGTACTGTTGGTTAAGGTCTTGTAAGTAAATATTTCACAGTATTCGGCACATGTGTCAAATAAAGTTTGACTTGATTTGATTTATTGTGTTCCTTGTCCGTAGCTTATGCCTGCCCATACCATAACCCCACTGCCACCACATGGGGCACTCTGTTCACAATGCATCAGTAACCCCACCATAACCCCACTGCCACCACATGGGGCACTCTGTTCACAAAGCATCAGTAAACCGCTCGCCCACACAACGCCATACACATGGTCTATGGTTGTGAAGCCGGTTGGACGTACTGCCAAATTCTCGAAAACGACGTTCGATGTGGTTTATGGTAGAGAAAGTAACATTACATTTTCTGGAAACAGCTCTGTTGGACTATCCTTTAGTCTGCATGCCAATTGCATGCTCCCTCAAAACTTGAGACATCTTTGGCATTGCGTTGTGTGACAAAACTGCACATTTTAGAGTGGCCTTTCATTGTGCCCAGCACAAGGTGCACCTGTGTAACAATCATACTGTTTAATCAGTTTCTTGATATGCCACACCTGTCAGGTAGATGGATTATCTTGACAAAGGATACATTCTCACTAATAGGGATGTAATTATACTTTTTTTAATTGAACCTTTATTTCACTAGGCAAGTCACTAGGCTACCCCCGGCCAAACCCGGACGACACTGGATCAATTGTATGCCACCCTACGAGACTCCCAATCACTGACGGATGTAATAGATCCTATAAACAAATTTGTGCACAAAATTTGAGAGAAATACGATTTTTGTGATTATGGAATATTTCTGGGATCAACACCTTACATGTCGCATTTATATTTTTGTTCAGTATATATTTGCTACCGTTGTCCTACCAAGAATACCTGACGTACACAAACACAGTTAGGGGTCAGCGTGAGGTCACAGACCACAGGGCTTCCAGGAAGCAGCAGCAGAAAGATAATGCATCCCAAATGGCACCCTATTCCCTATTTCCCATAGGGCTATGATCAGAGGTAGTGCACTATATAGGAGATAGGGTGCCATATGGGACACAGGCACAGGCAGTACACCCAGTGTGATGCTGTTAATTAGGCTTAAGCCGGGTTGTTTATGTAATCATGGATGGGGTGGAGGTGGGTGGGAGGCAGGATGCAGGATGAAATGACTCTGGGTGCAATTAGATTCATGAACTCAACTGGCAGGTGAGGATTAGAGGGACAGTGATTGAAAGGGGGGGTGAAGAGACAGAGAGATTGGGGCAATGATAAACAACCCAGCAAACCGGCAACTTTCCCAGAACATTAGCTAACATTCCATGAAGTTCTAATTCGGGTTTTATCTAACATCCCAAAATAATGTTTATGATTTCTTTTTTTAAAAGGTTTTCTCCCAATTTTTGTTTTTCAAATGAAATATCCTTGAAAAATATCCTCAACATTGTGTACAAAATCTGTAACAACCAACACAGAACATTCCCCCCCAAACTCTATAACAAACCAACACAGAACATTCCCCCCCCAAAAATCTATAACAACCAACACAGAACATTCCCCCCCAAAATCTGTAACAACCAACACAGAACATTCCCCCCCAAAATCTATAACAACCAACACAGAACATTCCCCCCCAAAATCTGTAACAACCAACACAGAACATTCCCCCCCAAAATCTATAACAACCAACACAGAACATTCCCCCCAAAATGGATTCTGTGAAAGTTTAAACATTTCTTAGGTTGTGTCAAAAACTGAAAATACACAGTCCTGTTGATGATTATGTTTGTATAAAACATTCACCTGGTGTTACAAGAACATTCCCAGAACACCTTTCTTCTGTTCTTTTAAAGGTTCCCTAACATTGTGGGGGTATAACAAGAGGTAGGTTCCCAGAACACCTTACTTCTGTTCTTTTAAAGGTTCCCTAACATTGTGGGGGTATAACAAGAGGTAGGTTCCCAGAACACCTTTCTTCTGTTCTTTTAAAGGTTCCCTAACATTGTGGGGGTATAACAAGAGGTAGGTTCCCAGAACACCTTTCTTCTGTTCTTTTAAAGGTTCCCTAACATTGTGGGGGTATAACAAGAGGTAGGTTCCCAGAACACCTTTCTTCTGTTCTTTTAAAGGTTCCCTAACATTGTGGGGGTATAACAAGAGGTAGGTTCCCAGAACACCTTTCTTCTGTTCTTTTAAAGGTTCCCTAACATTGTGGGGGTATAACAAGAGGTAGGTTCCCAGAACACCTTTCTTCTGTTCTTTTAAAGGTTCCCTAACATTGTGGGGGTATAACAATAGGTAGGTTCCCAGAACACCTTTCTTCTGTTCTTTTAAAGGTTCCCTAACATTGTGGGGGTATAACAAGAGGTAGGTTCCCAGAACACCTTTCTTCTGTTCTTTTAAAGGTTCCCTAACATTGTGGGGGTATAACAAGAGGTAGGTTCCCAGAACACCTTTCTTCTGTTCTTTTAAAGGTTCCCTAACATTGTGGGGGTATAACAAGAGGTAGGTTCCCAGAACACCTTTCTTCTGTTCTTTTAAAGGTTCCCTAACATTGTGGGGGTATAACAAGAGGTAGGTTCCCAGAACACCTTTCTTCTGTTCTTTTAAAGGTTCCCTAACATTGTGGGGGTATAACAAGAGGTAGGTTCCCAGAACACCTTTCTTCTGTTCTTTTAAAGGTTCCCTAACATTGTGGGGGTATAACAAGAGGTAGGTTCCCAGAACACCTTTCTTCTGTTCTTTTAAAGGTTCCCTAACATTGTGGGGGTATAACAAGAGGTAGGTTCCCAAAACACTAATACTGTCTGTCCAGCTGTGCAGCCATTAACGTTTGTATCAGGGTGCACAAAAAACTCCTTTGAACAAAAAACTCAATTTGCAAGAATGATGATAGACCTTTCTGGAGTTCTTTAAAAATGGTCCCCGGAACATTTAAAAAAGGTCCCCGGAACATTTAATTAGGTTGTTGGAAAAGTGTGGATATTCATACAATGTGTAAGGTAGTTTGCGCAGGACATTCCCCTAACGTTGCAATAATATTTTTTTAAATATTCACTAAGGTTGCACAAAACAATGTTGCATAATGTTTCACATTTTCCAAATTTTGTCCACGATGTTCATAGCAAATAAATAATGTTACATTGATGTTGACGCAATATACAGTCGTGGCCAAAAGTTTTGAGAATGACACAAATATACATTTTCACAAAGTCTGCTGCTTCAGTGTCTTTAGATATTTTTGTCAGATGTTACTATGGAATACTGAAGTATAATTACAAGCATTTCATAAGTGTTAAAGGCTTTTATTGACAATTACATGAAGATGATGCAAAGAGTCAATATTTGCAGTGTTGACCCTTCTTTTCCAAGACCTCTGCAATCTGCCCTGGCATGCTGTCAATTAACTTCTGGGCCACATCCTGACTGATGGCAGCTCATTCTTGCATAATCAATGCTTGGAATTTGTGGGGTTTTGTTTGTCCACCCGCCTCTTGAGGATTGACCACAAGTTCTCAATGGGATTAAGGTCTGGCCATGGACCCAAAACATCAATGTTATGTTCCCCGGGCCACTTAGTTATCACTTTTGCCTTATGGCAAGGTGCTCTATCATGCTGGAAAAGGCATTGTTCGTCACCAAACTGTTCCTGGATGGTTGGGAGAAGTTGCTCTAGGAGGTTGTTGGTACCATTCTTTATTCGTTGCTGTGTTCTTAGGCAAAAATGTGAGTGAGCCCACTCACTTGGCTGGGAAGCAACCCCACACATGAATGGTCTCAGGATGCTTTACTGTTGGCATGACAAGGTAGCGCTCACCTTGTCTTCTCCAGACATGCTTTTTTCCGGATGCCCCAAACAATCGGAAAGGGGATTCATCAGAGAAAATGACTTCACCCCAGTCCTCAGCAGTCCAATCACTGTACCTTTTGCAGAATATCAGCCTGATGTTTTTCCTGGAGAGAAGTGGCTTCTTTGCTGCCCTTCTTGACACCAGGTCATCCTCCAAAAGTCTTTGCCTCACTGTGCGTGCAGATGCACTCACACCTCCCTGCTGCCATTCCTGAGCAAGCTCTGTACTGGTGGTGCCCCGATCCTGCAGCTGAATCAACTTTAGGAGACGGTCCTGGTGCTTGCTGGACTTTCTTAGGCGCCCCTAGCCTTCTTCACAACAATTGAACTGCTCTCCTTAAAGTTCTTGATGATCAGATAAATGGTTGATTTAGGTGCAATCTTACTGGCAGCAATATCCTTGCCTGTGAAGTCCTTTTTGTGCAAAGCAATGATGAAGGCACGTGTTTCCTTGCAGGTAACCATGGATGACAGAGGAAGAACAATGATTCCAAGCACCACCCTCCTTTTGAAGCTTCCAGTCTGTTATTCAAACTCAATCTGCATGACAGAGTGATCTCCAGCCTTGTCAACACTCACACCTGTGTTAACGAGAGAATCACTGACATTATGTCAGCTGGTCCTTTTGTGGCAGGGCTGAAATGCAGTGGAAATGTTTTTTGGGCATTCAGTTTTGCATGGCAAAGAAGGACTTTGCAATTAATTGCAATTCATCTGTTCACTCTTCATAACATTCTGGAGTATATGCAAATTGCCATCATACAAATTGAGGCAGCAGACTTTGTGAAAATTAATATTTGTGTCATTCTCAAAACTTTTGGCCAGTTCTTTGTGGCACGTGACCACACAACTGAACAGTAGTCCAGGTGCGACAAAACTAGGGCCTGTAGGAACTGCCATGTTGATAGTGCTGTTAAGAAGGTAGAGTAGAGCTTAATTATGGACAGACTTCTCCCCGTCTCAGCTACTGTTGTACTACTCCGAGCAGTTTAGTCATGTCAACTTGCTCAATTTCCACATTATTTATTACAAGATTTAGTTGAGGTTTAGGGTTTAGTGAATGACTTGTCCCAAATAAAATGCTTTTAGTTTTAGAAACTTTTAAGACTAACTTATTCCTTGCCACCTACACTAAAACTAACTGCAGCTTTTTGTTAAGTGTTGCAGTCATTTTCAATTGCTGTGGTAGCTGACGTGTATAATGTTGAGTCATCCGCATACATAGTAAAGCACTGGCTTTACATTGTCGTTAGTAAAAAAAAGTAAGGGGCCTAATCAGCTGCCCTGGGGAATTCCTGATTCTACCTGGATTATGACGGAGAGGCTTCCATTAAAGAACACCCTCTGTGTTCTGTTAGACAGGCAACTCTTTATCCACAATATAACAGAGGGTGTAAAGCCACAACACATACGTTTTTTTCCAACAGCAGACTATGATCGATAATGTCAAAAGCCGCACTGAAGTCGAACAAAACAGTTCCCAGTTGTCAATTTGTTTACTGTAAAATAGCACTCTATCTGGTCAAGCACAATTTTCTACAAAAGTTTACTAGGGGTTGGTAACAGGCTGATTGGTCGGCAATTTAAGCCAGTAAAGGGGGCTTTACTATTCTTAGGTAGCGGAATTACTTTTGCTTCGCTCCAGGCCTGAGTGCACACATTTTCTAGTAGGCTTAAATTGAAAATATGGCAAATAGGAGTGTCAATATCGTCCGCTATTATCCTCAGTAATTTTCCATTCAAGTTGTCAGACCCTGGTGGCTTGTCATTGTTGATAGACAACAACAAAAAATGTCACCTCTACCACATTCACTTTACAGAATTCAAAATTACAATGCTTGTCTTTCCTAATTTGGTCAGATATACTTGGACGTGTGGTGTCAGCGTTTGTTTCTGGCATGTCATGCCTAAGTTTGCTAATCTTTCTAATAAAAAAAAAATTAAAGTAGTTGGCAGTATCAGTCGGGTTGTATGGCTCAGCTGTATGAGGTTGACCGCTGCGCCGTACAGGTTGCCGGCTGCGCCGTACAGGTTGATGGCTGCGCCGTACAGGTTGATGGCTGCGCCATACAGGTTGCCGGCTGCGCCGTACAGGTTGATGGCTGCGCCGTACAGGTTGCCGGCTGCGCCGTACAGGTTGCCGGCTGCGCCATACAGGTTGATGGCTGCGCCGTACAGGTTGCCGGCTGCGCCGTACAGGTTGCCAGCTGCGCCGTACAGGTTGATGGCTGCGCCGTGCAGGTTGATGGCTGCGCCGTACAGGTTGATGGCTGCGCCGTACAGGTTGATGGCTGCTCCGTACAGGTTGATGGCTGCGCCGTGCAGGTTGATGGCTGCGCCGTACAGGTTGATGGCTGCGCCGTACAGGTTGATGGCTGCGCCGTACAGGTTGATGGCTGCGCCGTGCAGGTTGATGGCTGCGCCGTACAGGTTGATGGCTGCGCCTTACAGGTTGATGGCTGCGCCGTACAGGTTGATGGCTGCGCCATACAGGTTGATGGCTGCGCCATACAGGTTGATGGCTGCGCCGTACAGGTTGCCGGCTACGCCGTACAGGTTGATGGCTGCGCCGTGCAGGTTGATGGCTGCGCCGTACAGGTTGATGGCTGCGCCGTACAGGTTGATGGCTGCGCCGTACAGGTTGATGGCTGCGCCGTTTAGGTTGATGGCTGCGCCGTACAGGTTGATGGCTGCGCCGTACAGGTTGATGGCTGCGCCATACAGGTTGATGGCTGCGCCATACAGGTTGATGGCTGCGCCATACAGGTTGCCGGCTGCGCCGTACAGGTTGATGGCTGCGCCATACAGGTTGATGGCTGTGCCATACAGGTTGATGGCTGCGCCATACAGGTTGATGGCTGCACCATACAGGTTGATGGCTGCGCTGTACAGGTTGATGGCTGCGCTATACAGGTTGCCGGCTGCGCCATACAGGTTGATGGCTGCGCCATACAGGTTGCCGGCTGCGCCATACAGGTTGATGGCTGCGCCATACAGGTTGCCGGCTGCGCCGTACAGGTTGATGGCTGCGCCATACAGGTTGATGGCTGTGCCATACAGGTTGATGGCTGCGCCATACAGGTTGATGGCTGCGCCATACAGGTTGATGGCTGCACCATACAGGTTGATGGCTGCACCGTACAGGTTGATGGCTGCGCTATACAGGTTGCCGGCTGCGCCGTACAGGTTGATGGCTGCGCCATACAGGTTGCCGGCTGCGCCGTACAGGTTGCCGGCTGCGCCATACAGGTTTGATGGCTGCGCCGTACAGGTTGATGGCTGCGCCATACAGGTTGATGGCTGCGCGTACAGGTTGATGGCTGCGCCGTACAGGTTGATGGCTGCGCCATACAGGTTGATGGCTGTGCCGTACAGGTTGATGGCTGCGCCGTACAGGTTGATGGCTGCGCCGTACATGTTGATGGCTGCGCCGTACAGGTTGATGGCTGCGCCGAACAGGTTGATGGCTGCGCCGTACAGGTTGATGGCTGCGCCGTACAGGTTGATGGCTGCGCCGTACAGGTTGATGGCTGCGCCGTACAGGTTGCAAAATAGTTGGGAAGAGATTTTTGATGTACCGATTCCATGGCACATGGTTTATGAACTGATACACAAAATGACGGCGGATTCAAAACTTTAATTTAATTTATTACACAAAATTCTTGCAACCAATTGAATGCTATATATATGGGGGATACAACCATCCCAGCTCTGCAGATTTTGCTGCGAAGAGACACAATCATTAGATCACTTGTTTTGGTAATGCCAATATGTAGCTTGTATTTGGTGGCAGGTTCAGGAATGGCTAAAGAATTGCAACATTTACCTGGAGCTAACTCCGCAAATAGCATTGCTGGGTGATTTGAAAAGTCATAGTCAATCGATCAATTATATAATAATACTCTTAGCAAACATGTTTATATTTAATTTACAATCTGTAGAAACTATGAGAATAGAAAGATTCAGAACCTCACAGCACAATTGATCGATGGGAGCATGGAATTGGCATGCTGACTGCATGAATGTCCACCAGAGCTGTTGCCAGAGAATTTAAAGTAAATTTCTCTACCATAAACTGCCTCCAATGTCGTTTTCTTCACATTTTTTTAATTAATGTTTTTACCTTTATTTAACCTTTATTTAACCAGGCAAGTCAGTTAAGAAGAAATTATTATTTACAATGACAGCCTAGGAACAGTGGGTTAACTGGTCTAGGAACAGTGGGTTAACTGGTCTAGGAACAGTGGGTTAACTGGTCTAGGAACAGTGGGTTAACTGGTCTAGGAACAGTGAGTTAACTGGTCTAGGAACAGTGGGTTAACTGGTCTAGGAACAGTGGGTTAACTGGTCTAGGAACAGTGGGTTAACTGGTCTAGGAACAGTGGGTTAACTGGTCTAGGAACAGTGGGTTAACTGGTCTAGGAACAGTGGGTTAACTGGTCTAGGAACAGTGGGTTAACTGTTCTAGGAACAGTGAGTTAACTGCCTTGTTCAGGGGCAGAACAACAGATTTTTACCTTGTCAGCTCTGGGATTTGATCTAGCAACCTTTCGGTTACTGGCCCAATGGTCTAACCACTAGGCTACCTGCCGCCCCAAGCGGGATCATCTGAGACCAGCCACCCAGACAGCTGATGAAACTGATGAGTATTTTGTGGGGAAAAACTCATTCTGATTGGCTGGGCCTGGCTCCCCAGTGTGTGGACCTGGCTCCCAAATGGATGGGCCTATGCCCTCCCAGGCCCACCCATGGCTGTGCCCCTGCCCAGTTATGTGAAATCCATTGATTAGGGCATCATTTATTTCAATTGACTGATTTGCTTATATGAACAGATAACTCAGTAAAATCATATAACGGGGCTCAATTTGGCGAATTGAAAGACAAAACTTTTCGATATACAGACGTGCCTGTTCTCAGAGTCAAAGCAAGTTAACCTCGTCTTCAAGTAAAACATTTTTTTGACCAAATCGTGTCACAGTATTTTAAATGAAATTGATCTCTGATTAAATGAAATTGATCTCTGATTGACATCCGTTTGATTTCTCATACCCATTCCTACTAGAAGGTGATATAGACACACATCATACTTTAATTTAAAACATAGGTCACTTGAACAGAATTTAAATCATACTAAACACAACCATATTTTTTACACAATTTATGAATTATTCCAAATGTTCCCATCCTCTTCATACGCTGTGTAACACTGTATTTTTTTGTTACCATTTTAAGTGAAAATAATCACAGTAAGGAACTTAATTGTTACCCAGAAATGATTTGATATTGAGATGAAAATGCCAGCATTGGACCTTAACTCAATAAAAGATTATTACATTGAACCTGAATTTGTTTTGATATATTTATTATGTATCGCAATTTTTCAGAATGGGTTTGTCCTTACTCTAAAATAGATTAAATATATTTTACACACAATACCCCTATAAAAAGTACAAAACTGAAATATCACATTTACATAAGTATTCAGACCCTTTACTCAGTACTTTGTTGAAGCACCTTTGGCAGCGATTACATCCTTCTTGGTTATGACGCTACAAGCTTGGCACACCTGGATTTGGAGAGTTTCTCCCATTCTTCATTGCAGATCCTCTCAAGCTCTGTCAGGTTGGATATGGAGCATCGCTGCACAGCTATTTTCAGGTCTCTCCTGAGATGTTCGATCGGGTTGAAGTCCGGGCTCTAGCTGCGCCACTCAAGGATATTTAGAGACTTGTCCCGAAGCCACTCCTGCGTTGTCTTGGCTGTGTGCTTAGGGTCGTTGTCCTGTTGGAAGGTGAACCTTCAACCCAGCCTGGGGTCCTGAGCACTCTGGAGCAGGTTTTCATCAAGGATCTCTCTTTACTTTGTGCCGTTCATCTTCGTAGTCAAACATAGTTATTTGCTGTATAGTTTAGTTTCCTTACAGAAATGTTTGTTTTCCTCTTTGTTATTTTTGTTCAAGTGTTCTGATTTAAATAAATATCATGAACACGTACCACGCTGCGCTTTGGTCCAGTCATTTACAGGAAGAGGATCGTGACAGCAAGTTTTGTGCTTTGGGAACCTATCACTTGTAATGTACCCACACTGTTCCCACAACCTAATTCACTGTTCTGGGAACCTTTAAAGAACTCAGACAGGTTATTCTGTGACCATTCTTGCAACATCAAAGGACTGTTTTGTGTAGCCTGATACAAACACTATCTGAATGTCAGCATAACTGGACAGTTTTAGTGTTTTGGGAACCTCTTATCATATCCCCACAATGTTCCCAGAAACCTAATGAAACATTCTGATCATCTTTTAAAGAGCCGGTTAAATGTGTTCTAGGAACGTTTTTCTAGCATCAGGTGAATGTCTTATTCAAACATTCTATAATCATCAGCACGACTGGACAGCTTTTGTGTTATGAGAACATTTCCCGCGACCTAACAAATGTTCTGGGGACTTTCACAGAACCAATTTTGGTTTGCTGGGAATAGACAGAGAGCACACCTAGAAGAGAGAAACCAGACAGAGGAGCAGGTAGAGGTTTACCTGGTGATGTCTTCAGAAAGCTGGGCTGGGTCAGGAGGATAGAACTTCACATTGAAGGTGAAGTCATAATTGGTGCCTGAGGGAAAATCTGGCATCAAAACACATTCAAATCATGGTAACATTTTCCTCTCGATAAAACATGCACAGCAATGTTTAAAAAACAAAAAACTTGGGTCATATTCAATAGGCACCAAACGGACTGTTAGGGACTAACATGAACTTGTCCAATAAGAAACCCTCATTTTCATTCCAAAACGTTTAGCTACGGTGTGCACTAATGAATACCCCCCTGAGTAAATGAATGACGACGGTATTTTCGTCTCACCTGTACATGATTGTGCGTCTGCACAGATCTTGTCTAACTTTGCACCTACGTAGGTAGAGCAGAAAATGAAATGGGAGTGTCACGGTGAGGTGTACAGGGCAGTGTGCTTATTAGCCTCCATATCTCCATTCAGGGTATGTTTGAGGGAAAAGCTAGCAAGCCAGCCAACTTTAGCCAGTTAACTGATGGTGCTTGACTTCCGTTGTGAGGTCAGAGCATTCCAGTGTGCGCTCTGATCGCTGCGAGAGAGAAACACTCTGAATGTACGAAAGGCCCAGGACACACTGACAGTCTGGAGCCGCCATTTTCCGAACGCACCGCACCCACAGTAGAACTTCCATAAATTTAGCGAGAGGTTACAAGACAGGCCCCTATACACACACAATGAGAGCAGAGCAGAAGCTACGCATTCAACCCTCACCTTGAACCTGCCTGCGGATCTCCTTGGTGAAATCCATCCAGGTCTGTGGAGCAGAAGTAGGACAATCAGGGAAAAAAACAAGGACTCAAGACGCTGCACCTTTTTAAAACTGAACATCAAACACTGGGAGGAAACCAGGATACCTTATCAGTTGTACAACACTGGGAGGAAACCAGGATACCTTGTCAGTTGTACAACACTGGGAGGAAACCAGGATACCTTGTCAGTTGTACAACACTGGGAGGAAACCAGGATACCTTGTCAGTTGTACAACACTGGGAGGAAACCAGGATACCTTGTCAGTTGTACAACACTGGGAGGAAACCAGGATACCTTGTCAGTTGTACAACACTGGGAGGAAACCAGGATACCTTGTCAGTTGTACAACACTGGGAGGAAACCAGGATACCTTATCAGTTGTACAACACTGGGAGGAAACCAGGATACCTTGTCAGTTGTACAACACTGGGAGGAAACCAGGATACCTAGTCAGTTGTACAACACTGGGAGGAAACCAGGATACCTAGTCAGTTGTACAACACTGGGAGGAAACCAGGATACCTTGTCAGTTGTACAACACTGGGAGGAAACCAGGATACCTTGTCAGTTGTACAACACTGGGAGGAAACCAGGATACCTAGTCAGTTGTACAACACTGGGAGGAAACCAGGATACCTTGTCAGTTGTACAACACTGGGAGGAAACCAGGATACCTAGTCAGTTGTACAACACTGGGAGGAAACCAGGATACCTAGTCAGTTGTACAACACTGGGAGGAAACCAGGATACCTAGTCAGTTGTACAACACTGGGAGGAAACCAGGATACCTAGTCAGTTGTACAAGTTGTACAACACTGGGAGGAAACCAGGATACCTTATCAGTTGTGCAACACTGGGAGGAAACCAGGATACCTAGTCAGTTGTACAACACTGGGAGGAAACCAGGATACCTAGTCAGTTGTACAACACTGGGAGGAAAGAGGAGATACCTAGTCAGTTGTACAACACTGGGAGGAAAGAGGAGATACCTAGTCAGTTGTACAACTGAATGTCTTCAACTGAAATGTGTCTTCCGCATTTAACCCAACCCCTCTGAATCAGAGAGGTACGTTTATAATTTATCTGTTATTTTACCAGGTAAGTTGACTGAGAACACGTTCTCATTTACAGCAACAACCTGGGGTTATAGTTACAGGAGGGGGATGAATGAGCCAATTGCAATTGGGGATAATTAGGTGACCATGGTGGTTTGAGGGCCAGATTGGGAATTTAGCTAGGACACCGGGGTTAACACCCCTACTCTTACGATAAGTGCCATGGGAGCTTTAATGACCTCAGTCAGGACACCCTACACAGGGCAGTGTCCCCATTCACTGGCCTGGGGCATTGGGATATTTTTTAGACCAGAGGAAAGAGTGCCTCCTACTGGCCCTCCAACACCACTTCCAGCAGCATCTGCTCTCCCTTCCAGAGACTGACCAGGACCGACCCTGCTTAGCTTCAGAAGCAAGCCAGCAGTGGTATGCAGGGTGGTATGCTGCTGTCCATGTATCTTTGTGGGAATGGACAGGTACAGGTGTGATCACACCAGTAATATTAGTATGTTTAGTAACAGACAGACATTAGTTAAAGTGCAGAACATTGTCTCAGAGCTACTGACCTTCATGGAGGGCGACTCCCAGATGGCCAGGCCGTAGTAGTCTCTCTCCAGCAGGTTGAGGTGGTCACACACCTTGGTGAACAGCTCCACACCTTTGGCATGTTTCTACAGGCAGGAGAGATATTTCACAGAGAGCCATAATAAACCAGTCTG
>NC_034190.2:8336570-8434070 GCF_002021735.2 Oncorhynchus kisutch | reverse complement strand
AGAGAGAGAGAGAGAGAGCAAGACAGAGAGAGAGAGAGAGCAAGACAGAGAGAGAGAAAGCAAGACAGAGAGAGAGAGAAAGCAAGACAGAGAGAGAGAGAAAGCAAGACAGAGAGAGAGAGAAAGCAAGACAGAGAGAGAGAGAGAAAGCAAGACAGAGAGAGAGCGAAAGCAAGACAGAGAGAGAGCGAAAGCAAGACAGAGAGAGAGCGAAAGCAAGACAGAGAGAGAGAGAGCAAGCAAGACAGAGAGAGAGAGAGAGCAAGCAAGACAGAGAGAGAGAGAGAGCAAGACAGAGAGAGAGAGAGAGCAAGACAGAGAGAGAGAGAGCAAGAGAGAGAGAGAGAGAGAGCAAGACAGAGAGAGAGAGAGAGAGAAAGCAAGACAGAGAGAGAGAGAGAGCAAGACAGAGAGAGAGAGAGAGCAAGACAGAGAGAGAGAGAGAGCAAGACAGAGAGAGAGAGAGAGCAAGACAGAGAGAGAGAGAGAGAGAGAGCAAGACAGAGAGAGAGAGAAAGCAAGACAGAGAGAGAGAAAGCAAGACAGAGAGAGAGAAAGCAAGACAGAGAGAGAGAGAAAGCAAGACAGAGAGAGAGAGAAAGCAAGACAGAGAGAGAGAGAAAGCAAGACAGAGAGAGAGCGAAAGCAAGACAGAGAGAGAGAGAGAAAGCAAGACAGAGAGAGAGAGAGAGCAAGCAAGACAGAGAGAGAGAGAGCAAGACAGAGAGAGAGAGAGAGAGCAAGACAGAGAGAGAGAGAGAGAGCAAGACAGAGAGAGAGAGAGAGAGCAAGACAGAGAGAGAGAGAGAGAGCAAGACAGAGAGAGAGAGAAAGCAAGACAGAGAGAGAGAGAAAGCAAGACAGAGAGAGAGAGAAAGCAAGACAGAGAGAGAGAGAAAGCAAGACAGAGAGAGAGCGAAAGACAGAGAGAGAGAGAGCGAAAGACAGAGAGAGAGAGCAAGACAGAGACAGAGAGACGTAGAGAGCGAAACAGAGAGAGCAAGACAGAGAGACAGAGAGAGAGCGAGACAGAGAGAGAGCGCAAGACAGAGAGAGCGAAACAGAGAGACGGAGAGAGCGAGACAGAGAGAGAGAGAGAGAGAGAGAGAGAGAGAGAGAGAGAAAGAGAGTGAGACAGAGACAAAGAGAGAGCAAGACAGAGACAAAGAGAGAGCAAGACAGAGACAGAGAGCGACGGAGAGAGAGCGAGAGAGAGAGAGCGAGAGAGAGCCATTTGTACATTGTTAGAACACTGTATATATATATAATATGACATTTGTAATGTCTTTACTGTTTTGAAACTTCTGTATGTGTAATGTTTACTGTTAATTTTTGTTGTTTTTCACTTTATATATTCACTTTGTATGTTGTCTACCTCACTTGCTTTGGCAATGTTAACACATGTTTCCCATGCCAATAAAGCCCTTGAATTGAATTGAATTGAATTGAATTGAATTGAATTGAGAGAGAGAGAGAGAGAGAGAGAGAGAGAGAGAGAGAGAGAGAGAGAGAGAGAGAGAGAGAGAGAGAGAGAGAGAAAGAGAGTGAGACAGAGACAGAGACAAAGAGAGAGCAAGACAGAGACAAAGAGAGAGCAAGACAGAGACAGAGAGCGACGGAGAGAGAGCGAGAGAGAGAGAGAGAGAGAGAGCGAGAGAGCGAGAGAGACAGAGACAGAGACAGAGACAGAGACAGAGACAGAGAAAAAGTGAGTTTTGGTTCTATAACAAAGAATAAAGAGCAAAAACAGGATCAAATACAGGATCAAATACAGATCTTAGAATCAACTATTAAAGACCAGAACCCACTGGATTCTCCAATTACCTTGAAGGAGTTACAGGACAAAATAAAAACCCTCCAACCCAAAAAGGCCTGTGGTGTTGATGGTATCCTCAATGAAATGATCAAATATACAGACAACAAATTCCAATTGGCTATACTAAAACTCTTTAACATCATCCTTAGCTCTGGCATCTTCCCCAATATTTGGAACCAAGGACTGATCACAGCAATCCACAAAAGTGGAGACAAATTTGACCCCAATAACTACCGTGGAATATGTGTCAACAGTAACCTTGGGAAAATCCTCTGCATTATCATTAACAGCAGACTCGTACATTTCCTCAATGAAAACAATGTACTGAGCAAATGTCAAATTGGCTTTGTACCAAATTACCGTACAACAGTGTATTCAACCTGCACACCCTAATTGACAACCAAACAAACCAAAACAAAGAAAGTCTTCTCATGCTTTGTTGATTTCAAAAAGGTATTCGACTCAATGTGGCATGAGGGTCTGCTATACAAATTGATGGAAAGTGGTGTTGGGGGTAAAACACACAACATTATAAAATCTGTGTACACAAACAACAAGTGTGTGGTGAAAATGGGCATAAAACACACACATTTCATCACACAGGGTCATGGGGTGAGACAGAGATGCAGCTTAAGCCCCACCCTCTTCAACATATATATCAACGAATTGGCGCGGGCACTAGAAAAGTCTGCAGCACCCGGCCTCACCCTACTAGAATCTGAAGTCAAATGTCTACTGTTTGCTGATGATCTGGTGCTTCACCAACCAAGGAGGGCCTACAGCAGCACCTAGATCTTCTGCACAGATTCTGCCAGACCTGGGCCCTGACAGTAAATCTCAGTAAGACCAAAATAATGGTGTTCCAAAAAAGGTCCAGTCGCCAGGACCACAAATACAAATTCCATCTAGACACCATTGCCCTAGAGCACACAAAAAACTATACATACCTTGGCCTAAACATCAACGCCACAGGTAACTTCCACAAAGCTGTGAACGATCTGAGAGACAAGGCAAGAAGGGCATTCTATGCCATCAAAAGGAACATAAAATGCAAGATACCAATTAGGATCTGGCAAAAAATACTTGAATCAGTCATAGAGCCCATTGTCCTTTATGGTTGTGAGGTCTGGGGTCCGCTCACCAACCAAGATTTCACAAAATGGGACAAACACTATAATTGAAACTCTGCATGCAGAATTCTGCTAAAATATCCTCTGTGTACAACGTAGAACACCAAATAATGCATGCAGAGCAGAATTAGGCCGATACCCACTAATTATCAAAATCCAGAAAATAGCTGTTAAATTCTACAACTACCTAAAAGGAAGCGATTCCCAAACCTTCCATAACAAAGCCATTACCTACAGAGAGATGAACCTGGAAAAGAGTCCCCTAAGCAAGCTGGTCCTGGGGCTCTGTTCACCAACACAAACAGACCCCACAGAGCCCCAGGACAGCAACACAATTAGACCCAACCAGATCATGAGAAAACAAAAAGATAAATACTTAACACATTGGAAAGAATTAACAAAAAAACAGAGCAAACTAGAATGCTATTTGGCCCTACACAGAGAGTACACAGTGGCAGAATACCTGACCACTGTGGCTGACCCAAACTGAAGGAAAGCTTTAACTATGTACTCAGTGAGCATAGCCTTGATATTGAGAAAGGATGACGTAGGCAGACATGGCTCTCAAGAGAAGACAGGCTATGTGCACACTGCCCACAGAATGAGGTGGAAACTGAGCTGCACTTCCTAACCTCCTGCCCAATGTATGACCATATTAGAAAGACATATTTCCCTCAGATTACACAGATCCACAAAGAATTCGAAAACAAACCCAATTTTGATACACTCCCATATCTACTGGGTGAAATTCCACAGTGTTCCATCACAGCAGCAAAATTTGTGACCTGTTACCACAAGAAAAGGGCAACCAGTGAAGAACAAACACCATTGTTAATACAACCCATATTTATGCTTATTTATTTTCCCTTGTGTACTTTAACCATTTGTACATTGTTGCAACACTGTATATATATATAATATGACATTTGTAATGTCTTTATTGTTTTGAAACTTCTGTATGTGTAATGTTTATTTTTATTGTTTATTTCCCTTTTGTATATTATCTACCTCACTTGCTTTGGCAATGTTAACACATGTTTCCCATGCCAATAAAGCCCCTTGAGACAGACAGGTGAGAGAGAGAGACAGACAGATGAGAGAGAGACAGACAGACAGACAGACAGACAGACAGACAGACAGACAGACAGACAGACAGACAGACAGACAGACAGACAGACAGACAGACAGACAGACAGACAGACAGACACAGACAAAATACAAAGAGAGAACAGACACAGAGAGAGAAAAAGAGAGAGATACAGAGAGAACAGACACAGAGAGAGAAAAAGAGAGAGAGAGATAGACAGACAGAGACAGACAGAGCGCGATAGAGAATGGCTGAGCCAAGCAACACTACACTGTTCAGCTAAGCCTCGGCAGCAGAGCTGTAGGACAACTGCAGAGTCTAAGCTCCCATTGCTCCATAATCATCAGTTTAAACGTAGATAGTTTATCATGGATGATGACGATAGCTAACCCCTTAGGTTGCTGTTAGATCTAGACCTAAAATCTTAAACCTCACAGAGGTAGTATTGCATTAAATCCCAGGCAGCCATTTATGCTACACATGCCCAGGAAGAGTTGAGAGGAGGGAGAGAAGAGGTAGCCATTCATATTATATTAACAGTTTTATCATTGATATTATATTTGTTATCATGGAGTGGACTTTTACAGTCCCCACTTTAAATTGTTTAATTTGGGTCTTATGTTTCAGGTAGCCTTCCACAAGCTTCCCACAATAAATTGGGTGAATTTTGGCCCATTCCTCCTGACAGAGTTGGTGTAACCGAGTCAGGTTTGTAGGTCTCCTTGCTTGCACATGCTTTTTCAGATCTGCCCACAAATGTTCTATTGGATTGAGGTCAGGGCTTTGTGATGGCCACTCCAATACCTTGACTTTGTTGTCCTTAAGCCATTTTGCCACAACTTTGGAAGTATGCTTGGGGTCATTGTCCATTTGGAAGACCCATTTGCGACCAAGCTTTAACTTCCTGACTGATGTCTTGAGATGTTGCTTCAATATATCCACATAATTTTCCTACCTCATGTAGCCATCTATTTTGTGAAGTGCACCAGTCCCCCCTGCAGCAAAGCACCCCCACAACATGATGTTGCCACCCCCGTGCTTCACGGTTGGGATGGTGTTCTTCAGCTTGTAAGCCTCCCCCGTTTTCCTCCAAACATAACGATGGTCATTATGGCCAAACAGTTATATTTTTGTTTCATCAGACCAGAGGACATTTCTCCAAAAAGTACAATCTTTGTCCCCATGTACAGTTCTCAAACCGTAGTCTGGCTTTTATGTGGCGGTTTTGGAGCAGTGGCTTCTTCCTTGCTGAGCAGCCTTTCAGGTTATGTCGATATAGGACTCAATTTACTGTGGATATAGATACTTTTGTACCTGTTTCCTCCAGCATCTTCACAAGGCCCTTTGCTGTTGTTCTGGGATTGATTTGCACTTTTTGCACCAAAGTACGTTCATCTCTAGGAGACAAAACGTGTCTCCTTCCTGAGCGGTATGACGACTGCGTGGTCCCATGGTGTTTATACTTGCGCACGATTGTTTGTACAGATGAACGTGGCACCTTCAGGTGTTTGGAAATTTCTCCCAAGGATGTACCAGACTTGTGGAGGTCTACAATTGTTTTTCTGAGGTCTTGGCTGATTTCTTTTGATTTTCCCATGATGTCAAGCAAAGACGCACTGAGTCAATTAGCCATTCAGAAGCTTCTAAAGCCATGACATAATTTTCTGGAATTTTCCAAGCTGTTTAAAGTCACAGTCAACTTAGTGTATGTAAACTTCTGACCCACTGGAATTGTGATACAGTGAAATAATCTGTCTGTAAACAATTGTTAGGAAAATGACTTAAATAGATGTCCTAACCGACTTGACAAAACTATAGTTTGTTAACAAGAAATTTGTGGAGTGGTTTTATTTCCCTGCATCAGTAGAAGCAGGAAATGCATCACCTATGCCTGATTCATTCCAACAAGGCTGGTTTTGGATTTCTCCCTGACCAATATGGCTGCTATTTCCACCCCACTATGGAACTTTGAGGGATTATGACATAGCCCCTCGAGTAATTTAATAGGATCTCTATGGTTAGAAGTCTGGTAATCCTTCTCAACGGAAGACCAATCCTGACCACTATCACCAGGCCTATTAGTGTTAAATCTATTGCATAGAGAGGATGTGATTAATCACAAAATACACCATCGTTACTTTACCCAGCCCTGCCGAGGAGCCCAGCCCAGCCCAGCCGAGGAGCCTTGCTCAGCCCAGCCGAGGAGCCCAGCCCAGCCCTGACGAGAAGCCTAGCCCAGCCCAGCCGAGGAGCCCAGCCCAGCCCTGCCGAGAAGCCCAGCCCAGTCCTGCCGAGGAGCCCAGCCCAGACCAGCCGTGGAGCCCAGCCCAGTCCAACCGAGGAACCCAGCCCAGCCCAGTCCTGCCGAGGAGCCCAGCCCAGCCCTGCCGAGGAACCCAGCCCAGCCCAGTCCAGCCGAGGAGCTCAGCCCAGCCCTGCCGAGAAACCCAGCCCAGCCGAGGAGCCCAGCCCTGCCCTGCCGAGGAGCCCAGCCCAGTCCAGCCGATGAGCCCAGCCCAGTCCAGCCGAGGAGCCCAGCCCAGTCCAGCCGAGGAGCCCAGCCGAAGAGCCCAGCCGAGGAGCAGCCCAGCCGAGGAGCCCAGCCCAGCCCAGCCGAGGAGCCCAGCCGAGGAGCCCAGCCCAGCCCAGCCGAGGAGCCTTGCCCAGCCCAGCTGAGGAGCCCAGCCCAGCCCAGCCCTGCCGAGAAGCCCAGCCCAGTCCAGCCGAGGAGCCCAGCCGAAGAGCCCAGCCGAGGAGCAGCCCAGCCGAGGAGCCCAGCCGAGGAGCCCAGCCCAGCCGAGGAGCCCAGCCGAGGAGCCCAGCCCAGTCCAGCCGAGGAGCCCAGCCGAGGAGCCCAGCCCAGCCCTGCCGAGGAGCCCAGCCCAGCCCAGCTAGTTGCTGCCCTGAGAGGGGGTCAAATCTGACAGAAAATAACAGCAGCACACAACTAGCCCAGTCCAAGATCTGCGCTGGCTTACCAATATATGACCATAATATTTGGCAAGACAGCACAGACAGATCTGGGACCAGGCTAGCAAATAACCTTCATTGTTTTGCATTCTCTTGGATCTCTCCTGATAATCTTGTCACGGTGTGTGTCTACTATTTATTCAGACCAGGAGGTTCTACTCAAAGTACAGTAGGTACAGGTCAGAACTGTAGAGGACTGCCTTAGAGGAACACAAGGGCCCTTCAACAACTCTTAATACAGCGTGTGAGGCTCTACAGTTCAGAGAGCAGTGAGTTGACTTTATCAGACGCTCATTTGGAGCTCTCAGTGGACCTCGGAGACCTCGGATATATGTCCCAAATGGAACCCTATTCACTATATAGTACACTTCTTCTGACCAGGGCCCATAGACACATCCCAGGTCTACTGTTCAGCCTCTCTCTGCTCTAAGTCTCCTCCACTCTCAGCTGCTCAGCAGTTAGTTGAGCCATAATTACCATAATCAAATAATCCAGTCTTTAAACAGTGACTCACTGCTCTGCCCAGCTCTGCCCTGCTCAGCCCGTTAGATCCCCAGCCCTGCTCAGCCAAGTAGCTAACCAGCCCTGCTCAGCCAAGTAGCTAACCAGCCCTGCTCAGCCAAGTAGCTAACCAGCCCTGCTCAGCCAAGTAGCTAACCAGCCCTGCTCAGCCAAGTAGCTAACCAGCCGTGCTCAGCCCCGTAGCTCCCCAGCCCTGCTCAGCCCCACAGCTCCCCAGCCCTACTCAGCCAAGTAGCTAACCAGCCCTGCTCAGCCAAGTAGCTAACCAGCCGTGCTCAGCCCTGCTCAGCCCCACAGCTCCCCAGCCATGCTCAGCCCTGCAGGTCCCCAGCCCGGCTCAGCCCTGCAGGTCCCCAGCCCAGCACAGCCCTGCAGGTCCCCAGCCCGGCTCAGCCTGCAGGTCCCCAGCCCGGCTCAGCCCTGCAGGTCCCCAGCCCTACTCAGCCAAGTAGCTCCCCAGCCCTGCTCAGCCCCGTAGCTCTCCAGCCCTGCTCAGCCCTGCAGGTCCCCAGCCCGGCTCAGCCCTGCAGGTCCCCAGCCCTGCAGCTCCCCAGCCCTGCTCAGCCCTGCAGCTCCCCAGCCCTGCAGCTCCCCAGTCCTGCTCAGCCCTGCAGCTCCCCAGCCCTGCTCAGCCCTGCAGCTGCCCAGCCCTGCTCAACCCTGCAGCTCCCCAGCCCTGCTCAGCCCTGCAGCTCCCCAGCCCTGCTCAGCCCTGCAGCTCCCCAGCCCTGCTCAGCCCTGCAGCTCCCCAGCCCTGCTCAGCCCTGCAGCTCCCCAGCCCTGCTCCGCCCTGCAGCTCCCCAGCCCTGCAGCTCCCCAGCCCTGCAGCTCCCCAGCCCTGCTCAGCCCAGCAGCTCCCAGGCCTGCTCAGCCCCGCATCTCCCCAGCCCTGCTCAGCCCCGCAGCTCCCCAGCCCTGCTCAGCCCTGCAGCTCCCCAGCCCTGCTCAGCCCTGCAGCTCCCCAGCCCTGCTCAGCCCTGCAGCACCCCAGCCCTGCTGTTCCCCAGCCCTGCTCAGCCCTGCAGCTCCCCAGCCCTGCTCAGCCCTGCAGCTCCCCAGCCCTGCTCAGCCCTGCAGCTCCCCAGCCCTGCTCAGCCCTGCAGCTCCCCAGCCCTGCTCAGCCCTGCAGCTCCCCAGCCCTGCTCCGCCCTGCAGCTCCCCAGCCCTGCAGCTCCCAGCCCTGCTCAGCCCTGCAGCTCCCCAACCCTGCTGCTCCCCAGCCCTGCTGCTCCCCAGCCCTGCTCAGTCCTGCAGCTCCCCAGCCCTGCTCAGCCCTGCAGCTCCCCAGTCCTGCTCAGCCCTGCAGAGGGAATAGGGTGAAACTAGCCAAGTACAGTGGCAAGAAAAAGTATATGAACCCTTTGGAAATACCTGGATTTCTGCATAAAGTGATCATCAAATTTGATCTGTTCTTCATCTAAGTCACAACAATAGACAAACACAGTCTGTGTCACGCCTTGGTCTTAGTATTTTGTGTTTCTTTAATTATTTGTTCAGGCCAGGGTGTGACATGGGTTTGTGTGTTGTGTTTCGTATTGGGGTTTGTAGTATTTGGGATCGCGGCTGATTAGGGGTGTTGTATAGGCTTGGCCGCCTGAGGCGGTTCTCAATCAGTAGTCAGGTGCTTCTCGTTGCCTCTGATTGGGAACCGTATTTAGGTAGCCTGAGTTCGCTTTGTATTTCGTGGGTGATTGTTCCTGTCTCTGTGTTGTGTCACCAGATAGGCTGTATTAGGTTTCACGTTCCGTTTGTTGTTTTCGTATTTATTTAGTTATTTCATGTATCGCCGTTTTCTTTATTAAAAATCATGATTAACCACCACGCTGCATTTCGGTCCGACTCTCTCTCAACAAACGAAGAACGCCGTTACAGTCTGCTTAAACTAATAACATACAAATTATGGTATTTTTCTTGTCTATATTGAATACATAATTTAAACATTCACAGCGTAGGTTGGAAAAAGTTTGTGAACCCCTAAGATAATGACTTCTCCAAAAGATAATTGGAGTCAGGAGTCAGCTAACCTGGAGTCCAATGTTGAGATGTTGGTTGGAGCAGCCCTATAAAAAGCACTCACAACATTTGAGTTTGCTATTCACAGGAAGCATTTCCTGATGTCAACCATGCCTCGAACAAAAGAGATCTCAGAGGACCTAAGGTTAAGAATGGTTGACTTGCATAAAGCTGGAAAGGGTTACAAAAGTATCTCTAAAAGCCTTGATGTTCATCCATCCATGGTAAGACATATTGTCTATAAATGGAGAAAGTTCAGCACTGTTGCTACTCTCCCTAGGAGGCCGTCCTGCAAAGATGACCTCCATTGAGCATTCTGCGCTGTTGCAGTTAAGAAGAATCCTAGAGTGTCAGCTAAAGACTTACAGAAATCTCCAGTACATGCTAACATCTCTGTTGAAGAGTCTACGATATGTAAAACACTAAACAAGAATGGTGTTCATGGGAGGACACCACGGAAAAAGCCACTGTTGTCCAAAAACAACATTGCTACATGCATGAAGTTTGCAAAAGTGCACCTGGACGTTCCACAGGGCTACTGACAAAATATTCTGTGGACAGATGAAACTACACTTGAGTTGCTTGGAAGGAACACCCAACACTATGTGTGGAGAAAAAAAGGCACAGCACACCAACATCAACCTCATCCCAACTGTAAAGTATGGTGGAGGGAGCATCATGGTTTGGGGCTGCTTTGCTGCCTCAGGGTCTGGACAGCTTGCTATCATCGACAGAAAAATGAATTCCCAAGTTTATCAAGACATTTTACAGGAGAATATAAGGCTATCTGTCCACAAATTGAAGCTCAACAGAAGTTGGGTGATGCAACAGGAAAACGACCCAAAACACAGTCGTAAATCAACAACAGAATGGCTTTAACAGAAGAAAATACACCTTCTAGAGTGGCCCAGTCAGTCCTGACCTCAACCCGATTGAGATGCTGTGGCATGACCTCAAGAGACCAGTTCACAACAGACATCCCAAGAATATTGTGGAACTGAAACAGTTTTGTAAAGAGGAACGGTCCAAAATTCCTCCTGACCGTTGTGCAGGTCTGATCCGCAACTATAGAAAACATTTGTGGTTGAGTTTATTGCTGCCAAAGTAGAGTCAACCAGTTATTAAATCCAAGGGTTCACATACTTTTCCCACCCTGCACTGTGAATGTTTACACAGTGTGTTCAATAAAGACATGAAAACGTATTGTTTGTGTGATATTAGTTTAAGCAGTCTGTGTTTGTCTATTGTTGTGACCAAGATGAAGATCAGATCAATTTTATGACCAATTTAAGCAGAAATCCAGGTATTTCCAAAGGGTTCACATGCTTTTTCTTGGCACTATAGAACGTTAGGTCAGTCTCCTCTTGAAAGAACCATGTACTTCAGTTAGTCATAATATGCGTATTACCTATATGTTTAAAACTACACAATGTAAGCTCAATTCTAAAGCACAACAGGATTTGTCAGTTGGCTAATGGCCCCGCTGGCACCTACATGAGAATTGTCGTCTTGAATTTATATCCCCACGCCTGCAGCCCGACTGGATACCACAGTCTTGTATTAATTACACTGGCTTAGGCAAGCAGAGAGAGGAGGGTGGCCAGCTGAACTGAATCATGCTGAAGCCTGTGTGGGGGCTGTGCTTTGGCAAAGTAGGTGGGGTTATATCCTGCCTGGTTGGCCATGTCCGGGGGTATTGTCGGACAGGGCCACAGTGTCCCCGACCCCCACTGTCTCAGCCACCAGTATCTATGCTGAAATAGTCTACAATATGTGCCGGGGGGCTAGGGTCAGTCTGTTATATCTGGTGTAATTCTCCTGTCTTATCTGGTGTCCTGTGTGAATTTAATTCTCTTTCACTCCATCTCTCCTTCCCCTCCCAAAGGACGTGAGCCCTAGGACCATGCCACAGGACAACCTGGCCTGATGAATCCTGGCTGTCCCCGGGCCACCTAGTTATGCTGCTACTCCAGTTTCAACTGCTCTGCCTGGGGCAATGGAGCCCTGACCTGTTCACAGGACGGGCTAGCTTGTCCCAGATCTGCTGTTTTCATCTCGCTCTCGCTCGCTCAATCTCTTAATGCTCAGCTATAATGCAAAGCCAACTGTGATATTTACTCCTTTTTTTATTTAACCTTTATTTAACTAGACAAGTCAGTTAAGACCAAATTATTATTTACAATGTCGGCCTAGGAAGAGTGGGTTAACTGCCTAGTTCAGGGGCAGAAGGACAGATTTTTACCTTGTCAGCTCGGGGATTCAATCCCGGCATCTATGGATGTTTGAACATCTTGAAGAACAATCTGGCCTTAATGGCCATATAGTATTATAATCTCCACCCGGCACAGCCAGAAGAGGACTGCCCTTGGTTCCTGCTATTCTAGGGAGTTTTTCCTAGCCACCGTGCTTCTACATCTGCATTGTTTGCTGTTTGGGGTTTTAGGCTGGGTTTCTGTGTAGCACTTTGTGACATCAGCTGATGTAACAAGGGCTTTATAAATACATTTGAGTGAATTGGATTGTATCATGTTGTAGGCTATAACATTAGGCCTTCGTGTTGTTATATTGGGCGGCAGGTAGCCTAGCAGTTAAGAGCCAGTAACCGAAAGGTCGCTAATTCTAATCCCAAAGCCTGCAAGGTGTAAAAATCTGCCTTTCTGCTCTTGAGCAAGGCAGTCAACCTCCAACTAAAACTGTTCCACGGGCGCCGATGACGTGGACATAGATTAAGGCAGCTCCCCGCACCTCTCTGATTCAGGAGGGTTGGGTTAAATGGGGAAGACGCCTTTCGGTTGAATGCATTCAATTGTGCACAGAGATAGAGAGAGAGACACAGAGATAGAGAGAGAGACACAGAGAGACACAGAGAGAGAGAGAGACACACAGAGAGAGAGAGACAGAGAGAGAGAGAGAGAGAGACAGAGAGAGACACAAAGAGACACAGAGAGAGAGACAGAGAGAGAGAGAGAGAGAGAGAGAGAGAGAGAGAGAGAGACAGAGAGACAGAGACAGAGAGAGAGAGACAGACAGAGACAGAGACAGAGACAGAAGAGAGACAGAGAGAGAGACAGAGAGAGAGAGACAGAGAGAGAGAGACAGAGAGAGAGAGACAGAGAGAGAGAGACAGAGAGAGAGAGAGACAGAGACAGAGACAGAGACAGAGACAGAGACAGAGACAGAGAGACAGAGAGAGAGAGAGAGAGACAGAGAGACAGAGACAGAGAGAGAGAGACAGAGAGAGAGAGACAGAGAGAGAGACAGAGAGAGAGAGACAGAGGGAACTTACAAGAAAGAGATGATGAGAGAGAATAGGCCTGTACATCAGAGGTATCTACTAGTCTTTGAATTTCTCCCTTTGGTCACTAAATCCTCCACTACTTTCTTGAGGAACTGAATATTGACTGGTTTTCATCAAGCTGTCCTCTCAAGAGGAAGCTTCTCACTGTAACCAGTGCCTGTAATCTGGTTTAATCAACCTACCAGGGTGTTTACAAACACTACAGAAACACGATCATCCACATGTATTGATCCCATTTTTACTAATACTGTAGAACGTTGTTCTGAAGCTGTATCCATACCCATTGGATGCAGTGATCACAATACAGTGTCTATATCCAGGAAAGCCAAAGTTCCAAAAGCTGGGTATACAATAGTGCTGTGACTGCTATGTGGATGATATTACACATATTTGATACACATATTTAATAAGGAACATCCAGATTCTTTACTTGAAATTGCTTATTCCATTTACTAATAAGCACCCAATAATAAAATGACTGTACAAAATGTTAAATCCCCTTAGATTGATGAAGAATTGAAAAATTGTATGGTGGAGAGGAATGAGGCAACAGGAATGGTAAATAAGTCTGGCTGCACAACCGATTGGCAAACGTATTGCAAATTGAGAAGTCATGTGACTAAACTGAATAAAAAGAAGAAGAAACTACACTATGAAACAATTATAAATTATATGAATTATAGTAAAAAACTTTGGAGCATCTTGAATGAATTTTTGGGCAAAATCATTCATTGAATCAGGTGGCTCGTTCATCACAAAACCCACTGATATTGTCAAGTACTTTAATGATTTTTTTAATTTGGCAAGATGATCAAACTTAGGCATGACATGTCAGCAACAAACACTGACACTACACATCCAAATACACTAATCGGTCAACAGTAACTTACTCATTCAACGGTTTTTCTTTTTTTGAACTATTTTCTATAATAGTAGTGAAATAGTGAAGACATCAAAACTATACATAGAGCCATGACTACATGAAACTCTATTCCACATCAAGTAACTCAAACAAGCAGTAAAGTTGTAAAAAAAAAAAACCTGATACATCTTATGGAACAGTGGGGACTGTGAAGCAACATAAACACACACACACACACACAGGCACACAATAACATACAAGTGCTCAGCACGTGGGAACTTCTTCAAGACTGTTGGAAAGAAATTCCAGGTGAAGCTGGTTGAGAGAATGCCAAGAGTGTGCAAAGCTGTCATCAAGAAAAAGGATGGCTACTTTGAAGAATCTAAAATCTAAAATCTATTTTGATTTGTTTAATAATGTTTTGGTTACTACATGATTACATTTGTGTTATTTCATAGTTTTGATGTCTTCACTATTATTCTACAATGTAGAAAATAGTAAAAAATAAAGAAAAACTCTTGAATGAGTAGGTGTGTCCAAACTTTTGACTGGTACTGGTCTGATTCACGCCTGTCTCAGTGGACGAATCCATTGGAGAGGCCGCAGGGATGGCACACCAGTAGTACATTCACCGATAATTCCCATAATTTCTAATCTACAATGTTTGTTTGGTTACAGTCTTTCACCGTTCTCATTGTCATAGTGGACATGTTGTTTACGGACCGCACAACCTAAGCTACACTTGTGAGGAAAACGTTTTTTGGTTCATATCATTCCACTTAGGAGTTCTCAATTTATTCATTGTCGATTGTCTGTAGCTCTCCTGTCAATGTTGAGTATGGAAATGCACCTGATTATACATAGAAGTAGGCCTATAGGCCACCTGGCCTGATTATACATAGAAGTAGGCCTATAGGCCACCTGGCCTGATTATACATAGAAGTAGGCCTATAGGCCACCTGGCCTGATTATACATAGAAGTAGGCCTATAGGCCACCTGGCCTGATTATACATAGAAGTAAGCCTATAGGCCACCTGGCCTGATTATACATAGAAGTAGGCCTATAGGCCACCTGGCCTGATTATACATAGAAGTAGGCCTATAGGCCACCTGGCCTGATTATACATAGAAGTAGGCCTATAGGCCACCTGGCCTGATTATACATAGAAGTAGGCCTATAGGCCACCTGGCCTGATTATACATAGAAGTAGGCCTATAGGCCACCTGGCCTGATTATACATAGAAGTAGGCCTATAGGCCACCTGGCCTGATTATACATAGAAGTAGGCCTATAGGCCACCTGGCCTGATTATACATAGAAGTAGGCCCATAGGCCACCTGGCCTGATTATACATAGAAGTAGGCCTATAGGCCACCTGGCCTGATTATACATAGAAGTAGGCCTATAGGCCACCTGGCCTGATTATACATAGAAGTAGGCCTATAGGCCACCTGGCCTGATTATACATAGAAGTAGGCCTATAGGCCACCTGGCCTGATTATACATAGAAGTAGGCCTATAGGCCACCTGGCCTGATTATACATAGAAGTAGGCCCATAGGCCACCTGGCCTGATTATACATAGAAGTAGGCCTATAGGCCACCTGGCCTGATTATACATAGAAGTAGGCCTATAGGCCACCTGGCCTGATTATACATAGAAGTAGGCCTATAGGCCACCTGGCCTGATTATACATAGAAGTAGGCCTATAGGCCACCTGGCCTGATTATACATAGAAGTAGGCCTATAGGCCACCTGGCCTGATTATACATAGAAGTAGGCCTATAGGCCACCTGGCCTGATTATACATAGAAGTAGGCCTATAGGCCACCTGGCCTGATTATACATAGAAGTAGGCCTATAGGCCACCTGGCCTGATTATACATAGAAGTAGGCCTATAGGCCACCTGGCCTGATTATACATAGAAGTAGGCCTATAGGCCACCTGGCCTGATTATACATAGAAGTAGGCCTATAGGCCACCTGGCCTGATTATACATAGAAGTAGGCCTATAGGCCACCTGGCCTGATTATACATAGAAGTAGGCCTATAGGCCACCTGGCCTGATTATACATAGAAGTAGGCCTATAGGCTACCTGGCCTGCAAATGTAGGCCTATAAATACGTCCATTTGGGAGATCTAATAGTATTACTGATTGTCTTAACTCACCACCACTGTGGAACTTCTCAAATAAATGTTTTCTTCACCTCAAACAGCAAGAAAACAGAGTGTTTTCACATATATTGAGAATGACAATAGCTCCTCAATGTAACCTATTTGAAAAATCTTTCTAGCTCTCTTTAAAAATAAAAAAAACACTCAGCTCAGCGTGAAAGGGGGAGAAAATGTCATGCTCTGATCCGGTGGAAACATCATAAAATAGGCCTAACTTACTTCTTATCCCTTGTGCAAATAGCCTAAAGCTGTGTCTGTCCAGGGCTCACTGGAGAAGGATACAATGTTGCAAATTTGGTAGCAGAAGATTCAGACGGAACCCTTCAGTTGAGACAACGTTTCAAGTTCCTTGCAGACAAGTCATGCATAGCCAATGTGATATTTATTTTTAAATCAGGATATTTTCTACCTGCAGGCTGAAATGTTTTTATTTGTTGGCTTCTTTTTTGATTAACCACATGATAATGATTTTGAGAAAAGAAGACTTTATAATAAATTAAATTAAACTGTTCCATGAAAATGTGAATATAAAATGAATCACAGTGTGCTTAAAGCATCAGACAAGCTCAGTAGTCTACATATAGATTATTTATCAAGGGAAAAATACACATTTTCGATTGGACGAAAGAACAAGACTTCTCTAGGTTGACCAATAATTTTTTGTCAGGTACAGCCCTAATGTAAATTTTAGTCTTTTGTCTGTAAATGTATTTTTGGTTGTGTCTCAGACCCCAGTAAAACTAGCTGTCAAATCCAGCACTCTGGCAAATCTTACCCTATTCCCTTTAAAGTGCCCTATTTTTTATTTTACCAGGGCATGATAGGGTAGTGCTCTATGTAGGGAACAGAGTGACATTTGTGACGCAGACTATTTCTCTGAAATCATGCCTTTGTTTTGATCACCTGACCAGTAACACCACTCTACTGACTACTGCTTCCCCTTCCCAGTAACACCACTCTACTGACTACTGTTTCCCCTGCCCAGTAACACCACTCTACTGACTACTGCCTCCCCTGCCCAGTAACACCACTCTACTGACAACTGTTTCCCCTGACCAGTAACACCACTCTACTGACTACTGTTTCCCCTGCCCAGTAACACCACTCTACTGACTACTGTTTCCCCTGACCAGTAACACCACTCTACTGACCACTGTTTCCCCTGACCAGTAACACCACTCTACTGACTACTGTTTCCCCTGCCCAGTAACACCACTCTACTGACTACTGTTTCCCCTGACCAGTAACACCACTCTACTGACCACTGTTTCCCCTGACCAGTAACACCACTCTACTGACAATCCACCCTTCAAATCTCACTCTCTCCCTCCCTCTTTCGATATCTCTCTCCCCCTCCCTCTCTTAAATAAAGGTTCAATTATTTATTCCCACGCATTCCCACCATTCTGTCCCCCACGGTATCCAACAGCATGCTGCTGTTTCAACTGAGAAAGAGGTCTGTATGTAAACAAAGAAGAGGTCTGAAAAACAGAGAAGAGGTCTGTAAAACAGAGAAGAGGTCTGTAAAACAGAGAAGAGGTCTGTAAAACAGAGGTCTGTAAAACAGAGAAGTGGTCTGTAAAACAGAGAAGAGGTCTGTATAACAGAGAAGAGGTCTGTAAAACAGAGAAGTGGTCTGTAAAACAGAGAAGAGGTCTGTAAAACAGAGGTCTGTAAAACAGAGAAGAGGTCTGTAAACAGAGAAGAGGTCTGTAAAACAGAGAAGAGGTCTGTAAAACAGAGAAGAGGTCTGTAAAACAGAGAAGAGGTCTGTAAAACAGAGAAGTGGTCTGTAAAACAGAGGTCTGTAAAACAGAGAAGAGGTCTGTAAAACAGAGAAGAGGTCTGTAAAACAGAAGAGGTCTGTAAAATAGAAGAGGTCTGTAAAACAGAGAAGAGGTCTGTAAAACAGAGAAGTGGTCTGTAAAACAGAGGTCTGTAAAACAGAGGTCTGTAAAACAGAGAAGAGGTCTGTAAAACAGAGAAGAGGTCTGTAAAACAGAGAAGTGGTCTGTAAAACAGAGAAGAGGTCTGTAAAACAGAGAAGAGGTCTGTAAAACAGAGACGTGGTCTGTAAAACAGAGAAGTGGTCTGTAAAACAGAGGTCTGTAAAACAGAGGTCTGTAAAACAGAGAAGAGGTCTGTAAAACAGAGAAGAGGTCTGTAAAACAGAGAAGTGGTCTGTAAAACAGAGGTCTGTAAAACAGAGAAGTGGTCTGTAAAACAGAGAAGTGGTCTGTAAAACAGAGAAGTGGTCTGTAAAACAGAGAAGTGGTCTGTAAAACAGAGAAGTGGTCTGTAAACAGAGAAGAGGTCTGTAAAACAGAGAAGAGGTCTGTAAAACAGAGAAGAGGTCTGTAAAACAGAGAAGTGGTCTGTAAAACAGAGAAGAGGTCTGTAAAACAGAGAAGAGGTCTGTAAAACAGAGAAGAGGTCTGTAAAACAGAGAAGAAGTCTGTAAAACAGAGAAGAGGTCTGTAAAACAGAGAAGTGGTCTGTAAAACAGAGGTCTGTAAAACAGAGGAGTGGTCTGTAAAACAGAGGTCTGTAAAACAGAGAAGAGGTCTGTAAAACAGAGAAGTGGTCTGTAAAACAGAGAAGAGGTCTGTAAAACAGAGAAGTGGTCTGTAAAACAGAGAAGAGGTCTGTAAAACAGAGAAGTGGTCTGTAAAACAGAGAAGAGGTCTGTAAAACAGAGAAGAGGTCTGTAAACAGAGAAGTGGTCTGTAAACAGAGAAGAGGTCTGTAAAACAGAGAAGAGGTCTGTAAAACAGAGAAGTGGTCTGTAAAACAGAGAAGAGGTCTGTAAAACAGAGAAGAGGTCTGTAAAACAGAGAAGAGGTCTGTAAAACAGAGAAAGAGGTCTGTAAAACAGAGAAGAGGTCTGTAAAACAGAGAAGAGGTCTGTAAACAGGAGGGATTTGCTTTTGTTTTAATACACGCTGTGTGTGTTTGATTAGTATCACAGTTTGGGGAGAATTATTTCTACAAAGTTTTCCCGATACAAGCAGTACCGCTGCGGGTGCTGTGAGTTCTGCTTACAAGGCAATGTTTTGGAAGTCAGCTGGCAGTGCGGGGGGGGGGAGAGAGAGCTGGAGAGAGAGAGACAGAGAGAAAGACAGAGAGAGAGAGAGAGAGAGAGAGAGAGAGAGAGAGAGAGAGAGACAGAGAGAAAGACAGAGAGAGAGAGAGAGAGAGAGAGAGAGAGAGAAAGACAGAGAGGAGAGAGAGATAGAGAGATCCATGTGATGAGAGAGAGAGAGAGAGAGAGAGAGAGAGAGAGAGAGATAGATAGATAGAGAGATCCATGTGATGAGAGAGAGAGAGAGAGAGAGAGAGAGAGAGAGAGAGAGAGAGAGAGAGAGAGAGAGAGAGAGAGACAGATCCATGTGATGAGAGAGGAATCACAGGTTGCAGCCCCCCAGGAAGTGAGAGGAGGGAAGAGCTGATGCCAAGTGATGGTGCTGCATGAGGCTGGTAAAACTGGCAGAACAGTAGATAAAGGGGAACTGCTGATATGAACTGCTGAACGGGCAGAAACCAGACAGGAAGCGTGGGCTCTGTCTCCAGGTGTAAAGAGACGCTCTGGAGGTGATTAAACCACGGCTGCATCCCAAATGGGACCCTATATAATGCCCTACAGACCCTGGTCATAAGTAGTACACTACATAGGGAATACGGTCAAAAGTAGTGCACTGCATAGGGTACATAAGGAATAGGGTGTCATTTGGGACACAGCCTAATGTTTCCTTCCCTCAGACAGGGATTTACAGTTCCCAGCTGTGCAGAGGGCATATGTGATGAAACACACACTAAACAAAACACATCCCTAGTCCTTTGATTGCGCATGGGTGGTTGAACACACACACACACACAGAGCAAAACAACACCTTGTACACTGTTATATCAAAACAATGTTTCTCTCTCTTGGTCCTCTCTCTCTCAACTGAGCCCACACCTACAACTGAGCCCACACCTACAACTGAGCCCACACCTACAACTGAGCCCACACCTACAACTGAGTATGTGAAGAGAGATATAAAAACACTCAAATGCATTTAAGATAAAAAATATATATATAGACTAAAGCAAATCTACATGTCTAAATGCTCGGTAGCTTGTCGCTGGGTGCTGAAAGTCAGCTTAAGGGTTGAAAGCGGCTTTAACATTAATCGGGTCCTGAGTGGGATTAGAGCTGGATCTCTCTCAGTGTACTGATGTGGAGGGCAGATGGATGTCTCAGTGTACTGATGTGGAGGGCAGATGGATGTCTCAGTGTACTGATGTGGAGGGCAGATGGATGTCTCAGTGTACTGATGTGGAGGGCAGATGGATGTCTGTGTACTGATGTGGAGGGCAGATGGATGTCTCAGTGTACTGATGTGGAGGGCAGATGGATGTCTGTGTGTACTGATGTGGAGGGCAGATGGATGTCTGTGTGTACTGATGTGGAGGGCAGATGGATGTCTGTGTGTACTGATGTGGAGGGCAGATGGATGTCTGTGTGTACTGATGTGTGGGGCAGATGGATGTCTGTGTACTGATGTGGAGGACAGATGGATGTCTGTGTCCTGATGAGGAGGGCAGATGGATCTCTCTGTGTACTGATCAGGAGGGCAGATGGATCTCTCTCTGTGTACTGATCAGGAGGGCAGATGGATCTCTCTCTGTGTACTGATCAGGAGGGCAGATGGATCTCTCTCAGTGTACTGATGAGGGCAGATGGATCTCTCAGTGTACTGATGTGGAGGGCAGACGGATCTCTCGCAGTGTACTGATGTGGAGGGCAGATGGATCTCTCTCAGTGTACTGATGTGGAGGGCAGATGGATCTCTTTGTGTACTGATGAGGAGGGCAGATGGATCTCTCTGTGTACTGATGAGAAGGGCAGATGGATGTCTGTGTACTGATGTGGAGGGCAGATGGATCTCTCTGTGTACGATGTGGAGGGCAGCTGGATGTCTCGGTGTACTGATGAGGAGGGCAGATGGATGTCTCTGTACTGATGAGGGGAGATGGAGCTCTCTCTGTGTACTGATCAGGAGGGAAGATGGATCTCTCTCAGTGTACTGATGAGGGCAGATGGATCTCTCGCAGTGTACTGATGTGGAGGGCAGATGAATCTCTCTCAGTGTACTGATGTGGAGGGCAGATGGATCTCTTTGTGTACTGATGAGGAGGGCAGATGGATCTCTCTGTGTACTGATGAGAAGGGCAGATGAATGTCTCTGTGTACTGATGAAGAGGGCAGATGGATGTCTCTGTGTACTGATGAGGAGGGCAGATGGATCTCTGTGTACTGATGATGAGGGCAGATGGATCTCTGTGTACTGATGAGAAGGGCAGAAAGATCTCTCTCAGTGTACTGATGTGGAGGGCAGATGGATCTCTCTCAGTGTACTGATGTGGAGGGCAGATGGATGTCTCAGTGTACTGATGTGGAGGACAGATTAATCTCTCTCTGTATGCTAATGAGGACAGCAGATGGATGTCTCAGTGTACTGATGAGGAGGGCAGATGGATGTCTCAGTGTACTGATGTGGAGGACAGATGGATGTCTCAGTGTACTGATGTGGAGGATAGATGGATGTCTCAGTGTACTGATGTGGAGGACAGATGGATGTCTCAGTGTACTGATGTGGAGGGCAGATGAATCTCTCTCTGTATGCTAATAAGGACAGCAGATGGATGTCTCAGTGTGCTGATGAGGAGGGCAGATGGATGTCTCAGTGTACTGATGTGGAGGACAGATGGATGTCTCAGTGTACTGATGTGGAGGACAGATGGATCTCTCGCTGTGTGCTAATGAGGAGGGCTGCTGGATCGGTCACTCTGGTTCCTCAACTATACCTCCCACCCTCTCTCCATCCCTTCCTCCTTCTCTCCATCCCTCCCTGCTACTCTCCATCCCTCCCTGCCACTCTCCATCCCTTCCTCCCTCTCTCCATCCCACCCACCCTCCCTCTCTCCATCCCACCCACCCTCCATCTCTCCATCCCACCCACCCTCCCTCTCTCCATCCCACCCACCCTCCCTCTCTCCATCCCACCCTCCCTGCCTCTCTCCATCCCTCCCTGCCTCTCTTCATCCCTCCCTGCCTCTCTTCATCCCTCCCTGCCTCTCTTCATCCCTCCCTGCCTCTCTTCATCCCTCCCTGCCTCTCGTCTCTTCCTTCCTCCTCTACACATAAGCCACCGTCTATCTATCAGTCACCTGGCCTTCCACTCCCTATCACCCTTCATCCCACCCTTCCTCCCTCCCTCACGCCCTGCCTCTCCTCTCTCCCTCCCTCCTCTGTGTGCCCCGGCCCATCACACACCGTCTATCCTCCCTCCCTCTATCCCTCCCTGCCTCTCCGCACCCTGCCCTTCCACTTCCTTTCTTCCCTCTCTTCCTCCCTCTCTCCTTCCCTCTCTTCCTCCCTCTCTCCTTCCCTCCATACCTCCCTTCTTCCCTCTCCTTCCCTCCATACCTCCCTTCTTCCCTCTCCTTCCCTCCATACCTCCCTTCTTCCCTCTCCTTCCCTCCATACCTCCCTCCCTTCTTCCCTCTCTCCTTCCCTCCATACCTCCCTCTCTTCTTCCCTCTCTCCTTCCCTCCATACCTCCCTCCATACCTCCCTCCCTTCTTCCCTCCATACCTCCCTCCCTTCTTCCCTCTCCTTCCCTCCCTTCTTCCCTCCATACCTCCCTCCCTTCTTCCCTCTCTCCTTCCCTCCATTCCTCCCTCCCTTCTTCCCTCTCCTTCCCTCCATACCTCCCTCCCTTCTTCCCTCTCTCCTTCCCTCCATACCTCCCTCCCTTCTTCCCTCTCTCCTTCCCTCCCTTCTTCCCTCTCCTTCCCTCCATACCTCCCTTCTTCCCTCTCCTTCCCTCCATACCTCCCTCCCTTCTTCCCTCTCTCCTTCCCTCCATACCTCCCTCCCTTCTTCCCTCTCTCCTTCCCTCCCTTCTTCCCTCTCCTTCCCTCCATACCTCCCTCCCTTCTTCCCTCTCTCCTTCCCTCCATACCTCCCTCCCTCCATACCTCCCTCCATTCCTCCCTCCATACCTCCATCCCTTCTTCCCTCTCTCCTTCCCTCCATACCTCCCTCCCTCCATACCTCCCTCCCTTCTTCCCTCTCTCCCTTCTTCCCTCTCCTTCCCTCCATACCTCCCTTCTTCCCTCTCCTTCCCTCCATACCTCCATCCCACCCACCCTCCCTCTCTCCATCCCACCCACCCTCCCTCTCTCCATCCCACCCTCCCTCCCTCTCTTCATCCCTCCCTGCCTCTCTTCATCCCTCCCTGCCTCTCTTCATCCCTCCCTGCCTCTCTTCATCCCTCCCTGCCTCTCGTCTCTTCCTTCCTCCTCTACACATAAGCCACCGTCTATCTATCAGTCACCTGGCCTTCCACTCCCTATCACCCTTCATCGCACCCTTCCTCCCTCCCTCACGCCCTGCCTCTCCTCTCTCCCTCCCTCCTCTGTGTGCCCCGGCCCATCACACCGTCTATCCTCCCTCCCTCTATCCCTCCCTGCCTCTCCGCACCCTGCCCTTCCACTTCCTTCTTCCCTCTCTCCTTCCCTCCATTCCTCCCTCTCTCCTTCCCTCCATACCTCCCTTCTTCCCTCTCCTTCCCTCCATACCTCCCTTCTTCCCTCTCCTTCCCTCCATACCTCCCTCCCTTCTTCCCTCTCTCCTTCCCTCCATACCTCCCTCCCTTCTTCCCTCTCCTTCCCTCCATACCTCCCTTCTTCCCTCCATACCTCCCTCCCTTCTTCCCTCTCTCCTTCCCTCCATTCCTCCCTCCCTTCTTCCCTCTCCTTCCCTCCATACCTCCCTCCCTTCTTCCCTCTCTCCTTCCCTCCATACCTCCCCCCCTTCTTCCCTCTCTCCTTCCCTCCCTTCTTCCCTCCCTTCTTCCCTCTCCTTCCCTCCATACCTCCCTTCTTCCCTCTCCTTCCCTCCATAACTCCCTCCCTTCTTCCCTCTCTCCTTCCCTCCATACCTCCCTCCCTTCTTCCCTCTCTCCTTCCCTCCATTCCTCCCTCCCTTCTTCCCTCTCCTTCCCTCCATACCTCCCTCCCTTCTTCCCTCTCTCCTTCCCTCCATACCTCCCTCCCTCCATACCTCCCTCCATTCCTCCCTCCATACCTCCATCCCTTCTTCCCTCTCTCCTTCCCTCCATACCTGCCTCCCTCCATACCTCCCTCCCTTCTTCCCTCTCTCCTTCCCTCCATACCTCCCTCCCTTCCTTCTTCCCTCTCCTTCCCTCCATACCTCCCTTCTTCCCTCTCCTTCCCTCCATACCTCCCTCCCTCCCTTCTTCCCTCTCTCCTTAGTGTTTGCCTTAGTGTTACTAGGCAGGATTTTGCAAGAACCAACCAAAACATGGTGACTGGTGAAGAACCAACCAAAACATGGTGACTGGTGAAGAACCAACCAAAACATGGTGACTGGTGAAGAACCAACCAAAACATGGTGACTGGTGAAGAACCAACCAAAACAAGGTGACTGGTGAAGAACCAACCAAAACAAGGTGACTGGTGAAGAACCAACCAAAACAAGGTGACTGGTGAAGAACCAACCAAAACAAGGTGACTGGTGAAGAACCAACCAAAACAAGGTGACTGGTGAAGAACCAACCAAAACAAGGTGACTGGTGAAGAACCAACCAAAACAAGGTGACTGGTGAAGAACCAACCAAAACATGGTGACTGGTGAAGAACCAACCAAAACAAGGTGACTGGTGAAGAACCAACCAAAACATGGTGAGGCTCTGGACTCAGGGGGGAGACTCGAGGCTCTGGACTCAGGGGGGAGACTCGAGGCTCTGGACTCAGGGGGGAGACTCGAGGCTCTGGACTCAGGGGGGAGACTCGAGGCTTTGGACTCATTGATAGGGACATTGATGACAGAGATCAAAACTAAACAATCAATGGTCAGACGGACTTCTAGGTTGAAGATGGCAAAGGTTAATATCCCATAACTCTTTACAAACATGGGACCAGCGTTGCTAGTTAGCAACGGCACTAGTAGTTATCGACAATGCTAATCCCATGATGGAGCGCTGCCACATGAAATCAGTATGTTGTACCTGTATATTTTCCACACAGCTATGACAAACCAACCAACAAAAACGGGTCACAACTCCCACAGCCAGCGAGCAAGAGAGAGTGAGCGAGAGACAGAGAGAGAGAGCGAGAGACAGCGAGAGACAGACAGAGAGAGAGACAGAGAGAGAGAGAGAGAGAGAGAGAGAGAGAGAGAGAGAGAGAAGAGAGAGAGAGAGAGACAGAGAGAGAGACAGAGAGAGACAGAGAGACAGAGAGAGAGAGAGACAGAGACAGAGACAGACAGAGAGAGACAGAGAGAGACAGAGACAGAGACAGAGAGAGAGAGAGAGAGACAGAGACAGACAGAGAGAGAGAGACAGAGAGAGAGAGAGAGACAGAGAGAGACAGAGAGAGAGAGAGAGAGAGAGAGAGAGAGAGACAGAGAGAGAATGAGAGAGAGAGAGAGAGAGAGAGAGAGAGAGAGAGAAAGAGACAGAGAGACAGAGACAGAGAGACAGAGAGAGAGAGAGAGAGAGAGAGAGAGCCTGTGAGACAGAGATGCAGTCAGCCTGGTAATATGCTGGCATCTGCACACCTGTGAAGAACCTTAACAGTCCTCACTTCTCACTGTCTCTAAATCTGCATCCCAAATCGCACCTTATTCTCTATAATATAGTGCATTACTTTTGACCAGGGCTCATAGGGAAATCCATAGAAATAAGGTGTAGGGAATAGGGTGCCATTGTACTACAGAATGTAGGGAATAGGGTGCCATTGTGCTACAGAATGTAGGGAATAGGGTGCCATTTGGGATTCCTACAAGCAGTTTAACAGCTTCTCCATACTAATGTCACCCACCGGGACACGATATTGGGAGAGTTTTCTGCTAGTGAGGATTGTCACATCCATAAGCAGTAAGATAGGCCGAGCTAGAGTCTGCTACCCTTAGGGTACGTTTGGGTTCATAACACATGAAATGCATCCCAAACAGAACCCTATTCCCTATGTAGGTAATAGAGTGCCATTTGGGACTCAAGCCATGCACACTGTTCTTTCATCTGTCAATGAAACCGACACCTTGAGAGGCCGACACTGTAAATCAGGCATACAAATATGTACAGTAGCAGTCAAAAGTTGACACACCAACTCATTCAAGGGTTTTACTTTATTTTGACTATTTTCTACATTGTAGAATAATAGTGAAGACATCAACACTATGAAATAACACATATGGAATCATGTAGTAACCAAGTATTCAACCTATCCAAAATGTATTTTAGATTCTTCAAAGTAGCCACCCTTTGCCTTGATGACAGCCTTGCACACTCTTGGCATTCTCTCAACCAGCACAAACCGTCATTCTGTTACCAAACATTGAATCTGCATTGATCTTCAGGTAAATGTGTTTTTGTACAAATGTTCAGATGAAATTGTTTAAACTAGTCCTTGTGCATAGAGTTGTATGGTTTGTTTAACTTTGCAATCATTGGTTTTTGTTTGACATATATTTTAAAGTGAAAAATCTGAGTCTCAGCATCATTCTGTTACTGAGGAATTGCCCAACACTAGTGTCTAGTTAAGTCACTCACACACCAGAAAGCACATGTGTATGTTTGCAAGGAGGAGCACTTGTCTCTTGGACGATGAGAAAAGCAGTGTTTCATATAAGATAATAATACTCATACAGTTGCTACATTACATTCCAGGTGATTTAATTGTACAGTGAAACAGACAAATGAAATTGTGTGAAAATATGAATAGACTTAATAGCACGTCTCTCACCTCTCTGGTGTTGGCTAATTGGGGCTTGTTTCGTTCCTCTTAATACAGGTAGACTCAGGATTTGGATGCTGATAAATCAGAACACTTTTATGGCCTCCCTGTGGTTAGAGCTTTGGGCCAGTAACCCGAAAGGTTGCTAGATCGAATCCCAGAGCTGACAAGCTAAAAATCTGTAGTTCTGCCCCTGAACAAGGCAGTTAACCCACTGTTCCCCGGTCAGAGGGGTTGGGTTAAATGCGGAAGACACATTTCAGTTGGTTGAACAACTGACTAGGTATCCCCCTTTCCCTTTGCTCCATTGTAACAAATCATTAATAAAAGTCACAGGAACTAGGCCTATTCAATGTCTGATAAATATATTAGTCAAAGAAAGATATAAAAAGCTTCAGTGAGACGTTATTAAAAGAGAGTTGAAGACAAAGGAAACAAACGGGGGGAAAAAATAATTGGGAGATCTACTTATTTGTTTAAATTGAGCCTACAAATTAGCCAAGAAGAAAATCTATGATTATACAAAACAAAATGCATATGAACCTGAGAATATCTTTATCAACTCAGGTAGTATATTTGTTTTGATTTGACATCGAGTATAATATATTAACATTGCGGAGGTCCATTCATATCGATGTGATTGGATTGCTATAGTCGCCTTTACTTTATCCGAATGGCTACATTTGTATAATTGTTTAACATTTGTATCAGTGAAAATATTACATATTTGTTACACTGTTTGCTATGTGTGAATTACCCTCAAATCTAGCAGCCCTATTCTAGATGATTCTAACTCTCGTTGCGAGCCGCAAAAATTATTTGGGGTATATTTTTAACGCTTTCGATCAATGAAACGGGGAAACAAAAAAACATGTTTCGGTTAGAATGCAACGTTCTTCAGGAAATGCAATTGGAGCATTCGAGGCTTCTCGATAATAACCGGTGTGCAGGTGTTTAAAGGGTCTGAAAATGAGGCCGAATGGGAAAAAAAATTGGCAACAGATTTCTTTCCTCGGGAGCATCGCATCACACAATACATAATCCATCGCTAGTGTTCAAGGTTTCACATTGCACTTACCTTCTTCTCTCTAGTTCATGAAAAGAAACAAATACTCCTCAATGAAAATAAACGGCTGGTTCTCTACTATTTTAGCGCATTGGATAAATAGAGTCACAATTCCATGTGTGTTATTATCCGGGCTATTTAAAAAAAATGTGTTTAGGTTCTAGTAAAAAGGAGGGGGTTCCGTATGCAATGAGGTAAGTGTATTTATAGCAGTGGCCAATGGGCAACGGGCAGGGACCAGCCTCATCTAATCATTGTGTTCGAGGCTTGTGTTAGATGGCAAGCGCCAAGGCTGCACCATTGTAACCAAGGATATATAAAATGTCTTCATTTGCATAGAAAATAAATGTATCTATTTCCAAGTGTAAATTGAACTATAACGTAGATATTGATTTAACATCGATTAAATAGAAGTTTAGGGAATTAACCAGAATCAATTAAATGTCAGACATTTACATATTTATGACATTATTGCTAAAAGAGCGATTGTTCAAAGCCCCCGAACCGACCTTCAACCTGAGACGATGGTAGAACTGGTCGGAATAACTCCGGAAACCGCACACACGCCAAAGAACAGCGTACACATTCGAATAGAATAAAACCGATTCGCATTGTCTCAACAACTGATTTTTCCATCTTTACAAACAGGATGTGGTGAATCAGTCTCTCACAGATCGTCCTTGCTCCTTTCATCCATCACACGTAATAAATCATGAGTAACATATTTTTAATAAAGGACTGAGACAGCTACAAAAAAAGGCCTTCTAACTCGGTGGAGTGTTTGCTAAAGCTAAATCACCAGAATCATTGTAGTGCTCTGCATACAGTTCTACAAATCAGGGGCGTATGCACAGGTGGGCCTGGGTGGGCCCTGGGGAGCCAGGCCCAACCAATCAGATTTTTCATGCTCTACTTGTCAGTGTTCCAAACAGGAGATTATTTGTATTTTTACCTAAACACATTAGGTCTACTTGACTTTGGTAGGATCTCACCAGAACTGAGTACCGACACCTCAAATGTTCTCCTGCTTGAGTTTCTGCATAAGCTAAAAAGTATTGAGAAGTTCCTACACCTAAATGGTACCCGCTACCCAAAATGAGTACCGGCACCTATTTCAATCTAAGTCAAGCACTGGCCTAAACATGCATACACTACTATCAGATAGAATGTATAGCAAGCATTAGGGTGTGGGTGGGAAAACGTAAGGGACACGGTACGCAAGTTTGGACACACCTACTCATTCAAGGTTTTTTCTATATTTGTACTATTTTCTACATTGTAGAATAATAGTGAAGACATCAAAACTAGTGGTTAGAGAGTTGGACTAGTAACCGAAAGGTTGCAAGTTCAAATCCCCGAGCTGACAAGGTACATATCTGTCGTTCTGCCCCTGAACTTTCAAAATTCTTGGAATTTTCCGGATTGACTGACCTTCATGTCTTAAAGTAAGGATGGGCTGTCATTTCTCTTTGCTTATTTGAGCTGTTCTTGCCATAAAATGGACTTGATCTTTTACCAAATATCTTCTGTATACCACCCCCTACCTTGTCACGACACAACTGATTGGCTTAAACACAATAAGAAGGAAATAAATTCCACTAATTCACTTTTAACAAGACACACCTGTTAATTGAAATGCATTCCAGGTGACTACCTCATGAAGTTGGTTGAGAGAATGCCAAGCGTGTGCAAAGCTGTCATTAAGGCAAAGGGTGGCTACTTTGAAGAATCTCAAATATTGTCACGCCTTGGTCATAGTGTTTTGTGTTTTCGTTATATATTTTGGTCAGGCCAGGGTGTGACATGGGTTTATGTGTTTGGTTTCGTATTGGGGTTTTATAGGATTTGGGATTGCTATGTTTAGGGGTGTGTCTAGTTAGGCTTGGCTGCCTGAGGCGGTTCTCAATCTGGAGTCAGGTGATTCTCGTTGCCTCTGATTGGGAACCGTATTTAGGTAGCCTGAGTTTCGCTTTGTCTTTCGTGGGTGATTGTTCCTGTCTCTGTGTAGTTTCACCAGATAGGCTGTATTTAGGTTTCACGTTCCGTTTGTTGTTTTTGTATTTATTAGTTATTTCATGTATCGTCACCTTTTTCTTCATTAAAGACATGAGTAACCACCACGCTGCATTTTGGTCCGACTCTCTTTCGACAAACGAAGAACGCCGTTACAAATATGAAATATATTTTGATTTGTTTAACACTTTTTTGGTTACTACATGATTCCATGTGTTATTTCATAGCTTTGATGTCTTCACTATTATTCTACAATGTAGAAAATTGTTTTGTTTTTTATTAAGAAAAACCCTTGAAAGTGTAGGTGTGTCCAAACTTATGGGGTATTGTGTGTAGATCTGTGACACAAAATCAGACACTGTATAGAAAACAGGGGTGGCAATACAGTCTGCTACCATTCTCCATAGTTTCCCATCAAGGTTGTCTATACCTGGTGGCTTATCATTATTGATGGATAACCATCATTTTTCCTCATACACATCACAACATTAAAAAAAAAAATAATAATAATCCTAAAAACATCACAGACATTATCAAGCATTGCACACACATTACGCAAATAATGACTGTTAGCTCTTGGTGGTCAATAGCAGCAGGCTTTAGATGAGGCAGGTGAACTTGCAACTACAATACTTCAACAACATTTGACATGGGATCCTCTAAGCTTTACAGGAATATGGATCTTAACATATACAGCAACACCTCCCCCATAGGCATTCCTATCTGTTCTGTAGATGTTATACACTCTGTGGAAAGGGTTCTACATGGAACCCAAAAGGGTTCTACCTGGAACCAAAAAGGGTTCTTCAAAGGTTTCTCCTATGAGGATAGTAGAAGAACCCTTTTAGGTTCCAGATAGAACCCTTTTGGGTTCCAGATAGCACCTTTTTTTCCTAAGAGTGTAGCTCTCTATTGCTACTGCTGTATCATCAAAGTAATTATCTAAGTGAGTTTCAGAGATGGCCAGTATATGAATGTTATCCGATGTTAGTAAGTTATTGATTTCATGAGCCTTATTTCGAAGGCTACATATATTAATATGGGTTATTCTTAGACCGCTGTTCTAGTCTATGTAGGCTATGGCCTGTTATTATGTGCATTAGCATACTGTCAGGCTATAATTTACGTTTCCTTTGATGCAGCGTGTAACCTAATGTAAACCTGATCTACTTTGCTTGGCCTCCGTGCCAGTGACTAATCCTACCACACCTGTCCACGTCTAACAGTCTAATAAATATATTTCATATATATTATTGGAAGAATAATCATTTTGTCTGTGTTTTGTGAAAGTAACATTAGAATATGAAAGAAAATGTATTTCAAAGAACACAATATCATTTTCATTAGTTCATGTTACTGTAGGCTATATGTACAACAAAAAAAACCTAAATAAACACCGTCACAAAGATAATTCATTATTCATTTGTTAAGGGCAGGTCTTAAGGAAGGAATTCATGAATGTAAGAAAATACATTTCAAAAGAACAGAATACTTTGAATTGAAATATATTACTGTGCTTTGAGTGTTGTGAGTGCACGTGAGGAATGCATGTAAATCGGAGTAATTCCTGCCCAAAAGTGATATTTTGAAATAGAGCTCAATGGGTCATTTCTGAGAGTTGTTTGACAAGGATAGGTGATTTGGAAACTGCAGAATGTACTCTTTCTGATACGATATCGACATTAAAACATCTTACCTGCTTGTGAATCTGTAAGAGAATTTGCAAAAGTCACTTTTTGCTTTGCTGTTCATCAGATTATTCATATAAAATGTAACAATGTATAATATTCTCACCCATCAGACTATTGTCAATTTAATCTTGTCTTTAGGCTAACTCTATTATTATGTGTGAAATGAGTTGCGATATAGTTTAGGTGTAGTTTAGATGTGCTATCAACAGCTGCACAGGCCTGAAGGGCAGGGGGGGGGGGAAAGGCCATGTCCTCTTAAAACTGCTTATAACACAAATTATGTTTGTGATATTAAGATTCTAACAATGATAGTGTGTTAGATAAACTTATTTCAAAAGTACATTTGTCAATATGAAGCTCTCCTAGTGTTAAATGTTTACATTTGTGGCGGCCTAGCCTAGCCTATCCTAGCCTAGCCTATCCTAGCCTAGCCTATCCTAGCCTATCCTAGCCTATCCTATCCTAGCCTAGCCTAGCCTATCCTAGCCTAGCCTAGCCTAGCCTACTATCTCCTGGTCATTGAGACAGCGAGAGGTTGCCAAGCCTATTGTGATTATTACTGTTATATCAGGGCATTATGTCCTAGTCTCATAATCTATAGGCCTATGGTTTATTAGGTGATTGGGAGTCCCATAGAGTAGCGCACAATTGGCCCAGCGTCGACCGGGTTTGGCCGGTGTCCGGGTTTGACCGGTGTAGGCCGTCATTGTAAATAATAATTTGTTCTTAACTGACTTGCCAAGTTAAATAAAGGTTAAATAAATAAATAAAAGGTTACATTTATTATAATAATAATAATAATAATAATAATAATGTGTCGGTCCATGTGAGTCGCATGTTAAATGCAAATCATGGATTTACGTAGGCCTACAAAACTATTTGGTCTGTAATGTGAAAATCACATGTTAAACGGTTTTGTTGTGTGAGATTACAGTAGGGTAGACTTTGTTTTAATGATAATTTTATGATAATTTTATGGTGCTTTTATGGTGATTTGAGTGCCCAAATTTTGGCCCAGCTAAATGTTTGCTGGCCCTGCCTTCTGCCTATGTCACAGCTACAAACTGTTTGAAATGAAAAAACAAGAGATACATTTGCACACGGTTGGGGGGGGGTCGGGATTCGGTCTCTGAGGGCACAGTGCGGTTGTAATTGGCATATCTAAGCCACTTTGAGCCAAGTACTCTGAGGGGGGGGAATAGACAGTCCCAAACACAATGGTTACTAGGCTACTATGGTTCAGTTTCTGTGTGCTCAGCCGTCCTCATTCAGCTCTGCTGTGCTAACCACTCAGGGTCATTGCTACTGTAATATAGCAAAACACGCTTTCGGAGTGAGGTTTCCCCTAGGAACAGATCTAGAATCAGCTTCTCCACCCCATTCTAACCTTAAACATTAGTGGGGGAAATGTGACACTGACCCAAGACCAGCATATAGGGGCAACTTCACTGTATTCTTGGCACCCATTTGTTTTCTTATCTTTAGTTTCATGATGTCACACCCTCCCCGTTGGCCCCTCCCCTCCGTCTCTAATGTAAGGAGCAGGTGCACGTGGACCAGACCGTCTGGTGATGTGAAATGACAGCACCAACCAGACGGCATCCCCAGAGAGTAGGGGAGCAGGGGGAGAAGAAGGTAGGAACCACACACACACACACACTCTCTCTCTCACACACACAGACACACACAGGACCCCCTCCCTCACAAAGCACACACAATGGCTCCCCTCCCGCCCTACCCTCGTGTCACCGCCACTCTTCCAGAACATTCCCCACTCCTCTCCCTCCCACATCCTCTCCCTCCTCCAACCTCACAACTCTCCATTCATCCCTCCCCCCTCATCTCCCCTCTTCTCTCCCTCCATCCCCTTTTCCCTCCCACCTCCATTGACATCTGTGATTGTCACCTCCAGCTGAGCATGTGGTCTTCCAATATTATCACCAATACAATACCCACCCTACCACCCTGACAATACAATACCCACCCTACCACCCTTACAATACAATACAATACCCACCCTGACAATACAATACAATACCCACCCTGACAATACAATACAATACCCACCCTACCACCCTGACTATACAATACAATACCCACCCTACCACCCTGACTATACAATACCCACCCTACCACCCTGACCATACAATACCCACCCTACCACCCTGACAATACAATACCCACCCTACCACCCTGACTATACAATACAATACCCACCCTACCACCCTGACAATACAATACAATACCCACCCTACCACCCTGACAATACAATACAATACCCACCCTACCACCCTGACAATACAATACAATACCCACCCTACCATCCTGACAATACAATACAATACCCACCCTACCACCCTGACCATACAATACCCACCCTACCACCCTGACAATACAATACAATACCCACCCTACCACCCTGACAATACAATACCCACCCTACCACCCTGACTATACAATACAATACCCACCCTACCACCCTGACAATACAATACAATACCCACCCTACCACCCTGACAATACAATACCCACCCTACCACCCTGACCATACAATACCCACCCTACCACCCTGACAATACAATACAATACCCACCCTACCACCCTGACAATACAATACAATACCCACCCTACCACCCTGACAATACAATACAATACCCACCCTACCACCCTGACCATACAATACCCACCCTACCACCCTGACCATACAATACCCACCCTACCACCCTGACCATACAATACCCACCCTACCACCCTGACCATACAATACCCACCCTACCACCCTGACCATACAACACCCACCCTACCCACCCTGACCATACAATACCCACCCTACCACCCTGACCATACAATACCCACCCTACCACCCTGACAATACAATACAATACCCACCCTACCACCCTGACAATACAATACCCACCCTACCACCCTGACAATACAATAAAATACCCACCCTACCACCCTGACAATACAATACCCACCCTACCACCCTGACCATACAATACCCACCCTACCACCCTGACCATACAATACCCACCCTACCACCCTGACCATACAATACCCACCCTACCACCCTGACAATACAATACAATACCCACCCTACCACCCTGACCATACAATACCCACCCTACCACCCTGACCATACAATACCCACCCTACCACCCTGACAATACAATACAATACCCACCCTACCACCCTGACCATACAATACCCACCCTACCACCCTGACCATACAATACAATACCCACCCTACCACCCTGACAATACAATACCCACCCTACCACCCTGACAATACAATACCCACCCTACCACCCTGACCATACAATACCCACCCTACCACCCTGACAATACAATACAATACCCACCCTACCACCCTGACAATACAATACAATACCCCACCCTACCACCCTGACAATACAATACAATACCCACCCTACCACCCTGACAATACAATACAATACCCACCCTACCACCCTGACCATACAATACCCACCCTACCACCCTGACCATACAATACCCACCCTACCACCCTGACCATACAATACCCACCCTACCACCCTGACCATACAATACCCACCCTACCACCCTGACCATACAACACCCACCCTACCACCCTGACCATACAATACCCACCCTACCACCCTGACCATACAATACCCACCCTACCACCCTGACAATACAATACAATACCCACCCTACCACCCTGACAATACAATACCCACCCTACCACCCTGACAATACAATAAAATACCCACCCTACCACCCTGACAATACAATACCCACCCTACCACCCTGACAATACAATACCCACCCTACCACCCTGACAATACAATACAATACCCACCCTGCCACCCTGACAATACAATACAATACCCACCCTGCCACCCTGACAATACAATACAATACCCACCCTACCACCCTGACAATATAATACCCACCCTGCCACCCTGACAATACAATACCCACCCTACCACCCTGACAATACAATACAAACCCACCCTGCCACCCTGACAATACAATACCCACCCTACCACCCTGACCATACAATACCCACTCTACCAATGTGAGGGTGTGAGCGTGTACATCTTATGGTGTTGTGAAAGGCAGAAGACAAATATGGTTCTAACCAAATGGACAAGCTGGTTATAAACCCCTTTACAACAATAATATTACAGCCGTATCTACTGTTATAAGCATCATTTACCCACTGTGTTTCCTGTAGTGTCTGTGAATAGTAGCCTACTTAAAACCTGTGATACGTGGTGGAAGAACTGTCACTAACAAGCATCACGCCTTCTAAATAAATCAGAATTCCACTTTCTCTCACTCTTTCAACACTACGGTCTCATCATCGTACACAATCTGAGAATGGACACCGGAATATGAACAAAGGAACGGACAACTCAAGGATGTGATGACGTGACACAAAACAAAGCAAAATGACTTTTGAACTGGTGTGTAAATCAATCACCTCCACGGTACCCCAACCTCATACTAATCAGCAGTGTTTTAATAGTAGTGTTGAGGATGGAGGAGATCAGTCCAACCCTTCAGGCTCTACTAATTAGTCTGTCTCCTCTTCTGACTCACCCCGTCTCTCCTCTTCTCCTTTCCTCTTCCCCTCCCCCTCCTCCTCTCTCCTCTTCCCCTCTCCTCCCTCTCCTACTTCTCCTCTCCTCCTCCACTCTCCTCCTCCCTCCCCTCTCTCCTCATTCTCTCCTCCTCCCCTCTCTTCTCCTCCTCCTGTTTCCTGACTATCTTCTCCTCTCCTCCTCCTTTCCTCCTCCCCTCTCCTCTTCCTCTACTCTTCTCCTCCTCTCCGCTTCTTCCCCTCTCCCCCTCCTCTTCATCTCTCCTCCCTCTCCTCCCCTCTCTCTCTCTTCTCTCTCTCCTCTCCTCTCTCCTCATTCTCTACTCCTCCTCTCCTCCTCCCCTCTCCTCCCTCTCCTCTCCTCCTCTCTCCTCTTCTCCTTCTGTTTCCTGACTCTCTTCTCCTCTCCTTCTCCTCTCCTCCTCCCCTCTCCTCCCTCTCCTCTACTCTTCTTCTCCTCCTCCTCCTCTCTTCTCCTCCTGTCTCCCCTCCCACTCTTCTGTAACTACTCCACCACTCTGGGAGGTCTTTTGTGTATATTTCCTTCATAACAGTCTTTAGACCTTTTGTCTAGACAACATTGTAGAGACATTTTGATGGTGGCGATACAGATCCAGGTGAAATAGGATGTTAACATACATGAGGGGCGGTACGTGTAACCGTGCGTAAACTGTGTACACTTTTACTTTCACTTGTCTTTTCTGCGCTCCAGATTAGACCTGTGCTGCTGCGACTATCGTTATTCCATCTTGTGTTCCAACTCCCCACTTAAAACACGCGTGACTGGAAAATACCCTTAGATAACCTCCTAATATAACAACTAAATAAATGAGGATACACAAGGTCAGATTATGATGTACTTTATATAATGTGCTTTCTGAACTCTAGCCTCATTTCATTTCTGCTCTTTTGTATCCTCACGTTGATAGGCATGACCGCAGAAATTGTTTGGGTGTGTGTGTGTTTTCCAAATCAATTTTTATTTGTCACATGCTTCATAAACAACAGGTGTAGAGAGAAAACATTGAAAAATTCTAGAAAATTATAACATGAGAAATAAATACACAATGAGTAATGATAACTTGACTATATACACTGGGTACCAGTCCTGAGTTGATGTGCAGGGGTACGAGGTAATTGAGGTAGATATGTACATATAGGTAGGGGTAAAGGATAGATAATAGACAGTAACAGCAGTATACTGTAGGTAGGGGTAAAGGATAGATAATAGACAGTAACAGCAGTATACTGTAGGTAGGGGTAAAGGATAGATAATAGACAGTAGCAGCAGTATACTGTAGGTAGGGGTAAAGGATAGATAATAGACAGTAACAGCAGTATACTGTAGGTAGGGGTAAAGGATAGATAATAGACAGTAACAGCAGTATACTGTAGGTAGGGGTAAAGGATAGATAATAGACAGTAGCAGCAGTATACTGTAGGTAGGGGTAAAGGATAGATAATAGACAGTAGCAGCAGTATACTGTAGGTAGGGGTAAAGGATAGATAATAGACAGTAGCAGCAGTATACTGTAGGTAGGGGTAAAGGATAGATAATACAGTAGCAGCAGTATACTGTAGGTAGGGGTAAAGTGACTAGACAACAGGATACATAATAGACAGTAACAGCAGTATACTGTAGGTAGGGGTAAAGTGACTAGGCAACTGTCACGTCCTGACCATAGAAAGCCTGTATTATTTATGGTAGAGTAGGTCAGGGCGTGACTAGGGGTTTTAGTGTAGTTTATTATTTCTATGTGGGGTTCTAGGTTTAATTTTCTATGTTGGTGTTTGTGTATGATTCCCAATTAGAGGCAGCTGGTTATCGTTGTCTCTAATTGGGGATCATACGTAAGTTTTCCACCTGTGGGTTATGGGATGTTGTTTATATTTAGTTGTTAGCACTGCATTGTCGTCACGGTTAGTTTATTCTTTTTTTTCTTTTTTTTTATGGCTTGGGGGTAGAAGCTGTTCAGGGTCCCGTTGGTTCCAGACTTGTCGTGCGCTAGCAGAGAGAACAGTCTATGACTTGGGAGGCTGGAGTCTTTGACTATTTTCAGGGTCCCGTTGGTTCCAGACTTGTCGTGCGCTAGCAGAGAGAACATTCTATGACTTGGGAGGCTGGAGTCTTTGACTATTTTCAGGGTCCCGTTGGTTCCAGACTTGTCGTGCGCTAGCAGAGAGAACAGTCTATGACTTGGGAGGCTGGAGTCTTTGACTATTTTCAGGGTCCCGTTGGTTCCAGACTTGTCGTGCGCTAGCAGAGAGAACATTCTATGACTTGGGAGGCTGGAGTCTTTGACTATTTTCAGGGTCCCGTTGGTTCCAGACTTGTCGTGCGCTAGCAGAGAGAACAGTCTATGACTTGGGAGGCTGGAGTCTTTGACTATTTTCAGGGTCCCGTTGGTTCCAGACTTGTCGTGCGCTAGCAGAGAGAACATTCTATGACTTGGGAGGCTGGAGTCTTTGACTATTTTCAGGGTCCCGTTGGTTCCAGACTTGTCGTGCGCTAGCAGAGAGAACATTCTATGACTTGGGAGGCTGGAGTCTTTGACTATTTTCAGGGTCCCGTTGGTTCCAGACTTGTCGTGCGCTAGCAGAGAGAACAGTCTATGACTTGGGAGGCTGGAGTCTTTGACTATTTTCAGGGTCCCGTTGGTTCCAGACTTGTCGTGCGCTAGCAGAGAGAACAGTCTATGACTTGGGAGGCTGGAGTCTTTGACTATTTTCAGGGTCCCGTTGGTTCCAGACTTGTCGTGCGCTAGCAGAGAGAACAGTCTATGACTTGGGAGGCTGGAGTCTTTGACTATTTTCAGGGCCTTCCTCTGAATGCGTCGCTAAATAAACGATAAAGCCAGGAAAGATTTCATTTGTTGTTCCTAAATGCGCTCTGCTTTTACCTCCTCTGTGTCGGTCTGTCTGTTGCAATAAGGCTTCATGTCAACAGTAAAAAATATGCCAGAGAACATGACCCAGCATATCTTCATGCCCCCCACAACCATTCCTCTGTAATAGCAAGTGTAAAACAGTGTCATCATCCCAGAGACATGGTCTGAAAGGTTATTTTGAGGTTATAAAGGTTCCCAGTGCCCAGTTATTCCAAAGTTATCTGTTTTTTGTCTATCGGATAGGATATAATGCATAGAAATAGAATGAACAGAACAAACATATAATTGACTTGAATGGGGACCACCTGTTCTAATCATTGTATTTCTATGCATTTAATCCTATCCGATAGCCGAAATCCAGACAGATATGAATGTGTTCTCTTCTCTGTTTTTTTTGTGTATTTTGGTGGGTTTTTGAACACTGTTGTTCCTCTCTCCTGGGATGATCCTTTTCTCTCTCTCTCTCTCTCTCTGTGTTGTTAATACTATTGTCGAGCCAGCGACCACCTGTTCATTTTCCCTGGCTGGCTCTCTGCTGCTCCCTGCTGTCTCAATGTTGTGCTACATGTCTGTGTGGTTTTCTTTCTTTGTTGGGTGAATCATTTACCATTCTGTATGTTCCCCTGCAGTAATGTATGGACATGTCAACCTAATTTTACTTGGTAAATTGACTGAGAACATATTGTCATTTTGAAGGTACCGTATAGCTGTTCCTGAAAGCTTTTTGAATGTAAAATATAGAGAGAATTTGAGGCTATTTTTGCACCATTCATGGAGCTGAGAGTCAGTGTTCTGTCTCCTTAATAAAAAATGTAAAAAATTAAATTTGGTATCCAATTGGTAGTTACAGTCTTGTCCCATCGCTGCAACTCACGTACGGACTCGGCAGAGGCAAAGGTCGAGAGTCGTGCGTCCTCCAAAACACGACCCAACCAATCCCCACTGCTTCTTGACACAATGCCCGCTTAACCCGGAAGCCAACCGCACCAATGTGTCGGAGGAAACACCGTACACCTGGCGACCGTGCATTGCGCCCGGCCCGCCACAGGAGTCGCAAGAGCGCGATGGTACAAGGACATCCCTGCCGGGACGCTGGGCCAATTGTGCGCCACACCATGGCTCTCTCGGTCGTGGCCGGCTGCGACAGAGCCTGGACTCTAACCAGGACCTCTAGTGGCACAGCAAGCACTGCGAGGCCCAGTGTTCTGTCTTTGCCTGCGTGTCCCCACAGCACCAGGACCTCTAGTGGCACAGCAAGCACTGCGAGGCCCAGTGTTCTGTCTCTACCTGCATGTCCCCACAGCACCAGGATCTCTAGTGGCACAGCGAGCACTGGTAGGGTCAGTGTTCTGTCTCTCCCTGCGTGTCCCCACAGCACCAGGACCTCTAGTGGCACTGCGAGCACTGCGAGGCCCAGTGTTCAATCTTTACCTGCGTTGTCCCCACAGCACCAGGATCTCTAGTGGCACAGCGAGCACTGGTAGGGCCAGTGTTCTGTCTTTACCTGGTGGAGATTCTATTTTTATAGGTGTCCCCTGCTGCTGTGATGTCACGTGACAGAGCCAGAAATGTCTGTTCTGAGAAGATAACGCCCTCTTACAGTACATCACCACTTCCTACTAGGACTCCACACTACTGGTCTGACTACTGCACCTCTTCCTGGTCTGACTACTGTACCTCCTCCTGGTCTGACTACTGTACCTCCTCCTGGTCTGACTACTGGTCTGACTGCTATACCTCCTCCTGGTCTGACTACTGTACCTCCTCCTGGTCTGACTACTGGTCTGACTACTGCAACTCTTCCTGGTCTGACTACTGTACCTTCTCCTGGTCTGACTACTGTACCTCCTCCTGGTCTGACTACTGTACCTCCTCCTGGTCTGACTACTGGTCTGACTACTTACTGGTCTGACTACTGTACCTCCTCCTGGTCTGACTACTGGTCTGACTACTGTACCTCCTCCTTGTCTGACTACTGTACCTCCTCCTTGTCTGACTACTGGTCTGACTACTTACTGGTCTGACTACTGTACCTCCTCCTGGTCTGACTACTGGTCCGACTACTTACTGGTCTGACTACTGTACCTCCTCCTTGTCTGACTACTGGTCCGACTACTTACTGGTCTGACTACTGTACCTCCTCCTTGTCTGACTACTGTACCTCCTCCTTGTCTGACTACTGGTCCGACTACTTACTGGTCTGACTACTGTACCTCCTCCTGGTCTGACTACTGGTCTGACTACTGTACCTCCTCCTTGTCTGACTACTGGTCCGACTACTTACTGGTCTGACTACTGTACCTCCTCCTGGTCTGACTACTGTACCTCCTCCTTGTCTGACTACTGTACCTCCTCCTTGTCTGACTACTGGTCTGGCCTTAAATGGCCATGTTTTTAAAATGTATTTTATTTAACCTTTATTTAACCAGGTAGGCTAGTTGAGAACACCTTTATTTAACCAGGTAGGCTAGTTGAGAACAAGTTCTCATTTACAACTGCTCCCTGGCCAACATAAAGCAAAGCAGTGCGACACAAACAACAACACAGAGTTACACATGGAGTAAACAAGAGTACAGTCAACACAATGGAAAAAAAGAAAGTCTATATACAGTGTGTGCAAATGGCATGAGGAGATAGGCCATAGTAGCAAAGTAATTACAATTTAGCAGATTAACACTGGAGTGATAGGTGAGCAGATGATGTGTAAGTAGTGATACTGGTGTGCAAAAGAGCAGCAAAGTAAATAAAAACAATATGGGGATGAGGTAGGTTGATTGGGTGGGCTATTTACAGATGGGCTATGTACAGCTGCAGCGATCCGTTAGTTGCTCAGATAGCTGATGTTTAAAGTTAGTGAGGGAAATGCAAGTGTCCAGCTCCAGCAATTTTTGCAATTCATTCCAGTCACTGGCAGCAGAGAACTGGAAGGAATTTTTCAATTGTTTTTATTTATTTTACCTTTATTTTAATAGGCAAGTCAGTTAAGAACAAATTCTTATTTTCAATGACGGCCTAGGAACAGTGGGTTAACTGCCTGTTCAGGGGCAGAACGACAGATTTGTACCTTGTCAGCTTGGGGATTATAACTTGCAACCTTTCGGTTACTAGTCCAACGCTCTAACCACTAGGCTACCCTGCCGCCCCAAAGGTGGCCAAAGGAGGTGTTGGAGGAGGAAACCTGGCATCATCCTACAGTGAAGCATGGGGTGGCAGCATCATGCTGTGGGATATTTTTCAGAGGCAGGGAATGGGAGATTAGTCAGGATCGAGGGAAAGATGAATGGAGCAAAGTACAGAGATATCCTTGATGAAAACCTGCTCCAGAGCGCTCAGGACCTCAGACTGGGGCGAAGGTTCACCTTCCAACAGGACAACGACCCTAAGCACACAGCCAAGACAAGGCAAGAGTGGCTTCGGGACAAGTCTCTGAATGTCCTTGAGTGGCCCAGCCAGAGCCCGGACTTGAACCCGATTGAGCATCTCTAGAGAGACCTGAAAATAGCTGTGCAGCAACGCTCCCCATCCAACCTGACAGAGCTTGAGAGGATCTGCAGAGGAGAATGGCAGAAACTCCCCAAATACAAGTGTGCCAAGCTTGTAGTGTCATACCCAAGAAGACTCAAGGCTGTAATTGCTACCAAAGGTGCTTCAACAAAGTACTGAGTAAAGGGTCTGAATATTTATGTAAATCTGTTTTTGCTTTGTCATTATGGGTATTGTATATAGATTGATGAGGGAAAAAATACAATTTGATCAATTTTAGAACAAGACTGTAACGTAATTGTTTTGAGGGGGGAAGTCAAGGGGTCTGAATACTTTTCCGAAGGCACTGCAGGCCATTGAAATGTCACACTGAGTCAGACCTTATAGAAAACTTTGCATACACTTCTAACACTCTCAGTTCAATCTTTCTGAAAGCACCAATATATCTACTGCCTAGTTTGCACTCCAGACCTAGCCTTCAGCATACCACCCTGCATACCACTGCTGGCTTGCTTCTGAAGCTAAGCAGGGTTGGTCCTGGTCAGTCCCTGGATGGGAAACCAGGTGCTGCTGGAAGTGGTGTTGGGGGGCCAGTAGGAGGCACTCTTTCCTCTGGTCTACAAAATATCCCAATGCCCCAGGGCAGTGATCGGGGACACTGCTCTGTGTAGGGTGCAGTCTTTCGGATGGGATGTTAAACGGGTGTCCTGACTCTCTGAGGTCATTAAAGATCCCATGGCACTTATTGTAAGAGTAGGGGTGTTAACCCTGGTGTCCTGGCTAAATTCCCAATCGTACCCTCAAACCATCACGGTCACCTAATAATCCACAGTTTACAATTGGCTCATTCATCCCCCTCCTCTCCCCTGTAACTATTCCCCAGGTTGCTGTTGTAAATGAGAATGTGTTCTCAGTCAACTTACCTGATTAAATAAATAAAAAGTGAATAGCTCAGTGTCTGGATAATCTTTCATTTCATGCAGCCTAACCTACATCCTGCAGTGTAGTCCATTTAAAAACATCAACTTCATTAACAACAACAAGCTCATATTGTATAAAACAAGCTCATCTCAATCATATTCATTTGCTCAAATTCCCCCCGTCAGTCTCTCTAAAGGCAACAATTAAATCACTATTACTGATAAGTTAAGTTCCATTCTTAAAAGACGTCTCCTAAATATAGCATATTTTCTACTAAAGTCCAATCACATTCTGCAGCTGTATGTGCTACTCTGTTTACAGTTGTGCCAACTGTCAAAAGAACACAGTATGTTCCTTGTTTGAGCTACACATCATCTGACACATCATCTCTGAGGGGCTTGATGTGCTGCTGTCCAGCTCTGAACAGGAGACAAGAGACAAGAGACAAGAGACAAGAGACAAGAGACAAGAGACAAGAGACAGGAAACAGGAAACAAGAGACAGGAGACAGGAGACAGGAGACAAGAGACAGGAAACAGGAGACAAGAGACAAGAGACAAGAGACAAGAGACAAGAGACAAGAGACAAGAGACAGGAAACAGGAAACAGGAGACAAGAGACAAGAGACAAGAGACAAGAGACAAGAGACAAGAGACAAGAGACAAGAGACAGGAGACAAGAGACAAGAGACAAGAAACAGGAAACAGGAGACAAGAGACAGGAAACAGGAGACAAGAGACAAGAGACAAGAGACAAGAGACAAGAAACAGGAAACAGGAGACAAGAGACAAGAGACAAGAGACAAGAGACAGGAAACAGGAGACAAGAGACAAGAAACAGGAAACAGGAGACAAGAGACAGGAAACAGGAAACAGGAGACAAGAGACAAGAGACAGGAGACAGGAGACAAGAGACAAGAAACAGGAGACAAGAGACAGGAAACAGGAAACAGGAAACAGGAGACAAGAGACAGGAAACAGGAGACAAGAGACAGGAAACAGGAGACAAGAGACAAGAGACAAGAAACAGGAAACAAGAGACAAGAGACAAGAAACAGGAGACAAGAGACAAGAGACAAGAGACAAGAGACAGGAGACAGGAGACAAGAAACAGGAGACAAGAAACAGGAGACAGGAGACAGGAGACAAGAAACAGGAAACAGGAGACAGGAGACAAGAGACAAGAAACAGGAGACAAGAGACAGGAGACAAGAGACAAGAGACAGGAAACAGGAAACAGGAGACAAGAGACAAGAAACAGGAAACAGGAGACAGGAAACAGGAGACAAGAGACAAGAGACAAGAAACAGGAGACAGGAGACAAGAGACAAGAAACAGGAGACAAGAGACAAGAGACAAGAGACAGGAGACAGGAGACAGGAGACAGGAGACAAGAGACAAGAAACAGGAGACAAGAGACAGGAGACAAGAGACAAGAGACAAGAGACAAGAGACAAGAGACAAGAGACAAGAGACAGGAAACAGGAAACAGGAGACAAGAGACAAGAAACAGGAAACAGGAGACAGGAAACAGGAAACAGGAGACAAGAGACAAGAAACAGGAGACAAGAGACAGGAAACAGGAAACAGGAAACAGGAGACAAGAAACAGGAAACAGGAGACAAGAGACAGGAAACAGGAGACAGGAGACAGGAAACAAGAGACAAGAGACAAGAAACAGGAGACAAGAGACAGGAAACAGGAAACAGGAAACAGGAGACAAGAAACAGGAAACAGGAGACAAGAGACAGGAGACAGGAAACAAGAGACAAGAGACAAGAAACAGGAGACAAGAGACAGGAAACAGGAGACAGGAGACAGGAGACAGGAGACAGGAAACAGGAGACATGAGACAGGAAACAGGAGACAAGAGACAAGAGACAAGAGACAGGAGACAGGAGACAGGAGACAGAGGACAAGAAACAGGAGACAGGAGACAGGAAACAGGAAACAGGAGACAGGAGACAGGAAACAAGAAACAGGAGACAGGAAACAGGAAACAGGAGACAAGAGACAGGAAACAGGAGACAAGAGACAAGAGACAAGAGACAGGAGACAGGAGACAGGAGACAGGAGACAGGAGACAGGAGACAAGAAACAGGAGACAAGAGACAGGAAACAGGAGACAGGAGACAGGAGACAGGAAACAGGAGACAGGAGACAAGAAACAGGAGACAAGAGACAGGAAACAGGAGACAGGAAACAGGAGACAGGAAACAGGAGACAGGAGACAGGAAACAGGAGACAGGAAACAGAAAACAGGAAAACTACGTCCCTTCCTACAGACGTCGGATCTTAATTTGACCCCTTTCGTCGCAGGAGAAAAATAATCCTGCAGCAGTTCAATATCTGATGAAATATTTAGAATTGCCACCAGGGGGCAGCTGGAAGCGGTGTTTGTATATACAATGCAGTTCTGTTGTACCTGATGTAGGCTACGTGTAGGCTAAAGCACATCTCATGTGAATTCTTATGTGGATTATAAAAAATGGACACATTTGTAGGGCTCGATTTATTTTTAGTTTTGGAAAAATCGGTTGGTTTAGGTCAATTGTTTTATTATATGTTGAAGGTAAACAAGGCAGAATAAAGTACAGCCACTGACCCCTGACCCCGGCACACATGCCAGCGTCGGCATGAGATTGAATCCGGCCCACTGCCCTTTGACTCATGGATTAACGTCTATTATTGATGCATTAATTCCTCGTTTCCAAGAAATAAAACAAATAGACAGATCATTTACACTCAGCTCAACAAAATAGTCTTTTGATTGGCTCAAATGCATAAACATCTTGACAGCTCAACAAAATAGTCTTTTGATTGGCTCAAATGCATAAACATCTTGACAGCTCAACAAAATAGTCTTTTGATTGGCTCAAATGCATAAACATCTTGACAGCTCAACAAAATAGTCTTTTGATTGGCTCAAATGCATAAACATCTTGACAGCTCAACGAAATAGTCTTTTGATTGGCTCAAATGCATAAACATCTTGACAGCTCAACAAAATAGTCTTTTGATTGGCTCAAATGCATAAACATCTTGACAGCTCAACGAAATAGTCTTTTGATTGGCTCAAATGCATAAACATGTTGACAGCTCAACGAAATAGTCTTTTGATTGGCTCAAATGCATAAACATCTTGACAGCTCAACGAAATAGTCTTTTGATTGGCTCAAATGCATAAACATCTTGACAGCTCAACGAAATAGTCTTTTGATTGGCTCAAATGCATAAACATCTTGACAGCTCAACGAAATAGTCTTTTGATTGGCTCAAATGCATAAACATCTTGACAGCTCAACAAAATAGTCTTTTGATTGGCTCAAATGCATAAACATCTTGACAGCTCAACGAAATAGTCTTTTGATTGGCTCAAATGCATAAACATCTTGACAGCTCAACAAAATAGTCTTTTGATTGGCTCAAATGCATAAACATCTTGACAGCTCAACAAAATAGTCTTTTGATTGGCTCAAATGCATAAACATCTTGACAGCTTTACGAAATGAAATACTAAAGCCACACAATCCACACCAAAGACCTGCACTAATATTGACAAATGAAACATAGCCTAACTAGAAAACTGTGGACGAGCATTCACACTGGAGGAAGGTTTATCGTTCTACAGTAGGCCTACATCTGTCAATCAACTGATGGCCCAAATCAGCTCGTCGACTCGTCGATTTTCACACCTTTCATTATGTGACAATTGCTAGGCTAACGGGTAGCCTACAGCAGGGATCATCAACTACATTCAGCCGCGGGACAATTTATTTTACTTGAGCAGAACATAATTACAAATCATTTGTAGATTACAAATTGACCACTGATTTCCAAAATTAAAATCACTTAGAGCTGATTTGCTGATGTTTTTACACTTTTTTATGTCCAGTCTTTTGTTTTTGCTCAGAAAAGTTTGGGGGGGGGGGCAAACAAAATCACCCACGGGCCATATTCGACACGCGGGACGCCAATTGGGGAACCCGAACCCTACAGAACCTATTAGAATAATAGACCATTGCAAGCTGATGTCTCGTTAAACCATCAATATGCGCTAAATTCACCCGCCACAGCTGATCTCAATTGCAACTATTATTGGTCACCTCATCACCTCATTACCTCATCTCCTCATCACCTCATCTCCTCATCTCCTCATTACCTCCTTACATCATCACCTCATTACCTCCTTACATCATCACCTCATTACCTCCTTACATCATCACCTCATTACCTCCTTACATCATCACCTTCATCACCTCATCACCTCCTTACATCATCACCTTCATCACCTCATTACCTCATTACATCATCACCTCATCACCTCATTATCTCCTTACATCATCACCTTCATCACCTCATCACCTCATTACCCCCTTACATCACCTTCATTACCTCATTACTACTCCCTGAAAGATGATGTCGGTGTTAGCTTGCAAACAAAGTCTTTCAAGACATGATCGCCCTCTGGTTGGTATTGTAATCGGAACAACAGTCCTTTTTGAACAGACTAAGGGCGATTTATCACATTTTGACAACGATTCTGTACAATAGAAATAAAGTATTTCATTGTTTACCACGGCAAATCTACTATGGAAATTTACCCAACATTTTGTATGAATGGAAATGAATGTTGGTGTAGCCTACTGTTATTTTATTCGTTTCCTATTTATGTTAATCGAAAGTGTCTGATGTGGTACTTTCTTGTCAAGTTTGGGGCTGAAATATCCCTGGACTGTCCATGTATGAAATGTGTAAGTAAATCTAGTCAACTGGGGAGATTGAGTTATTTGTGCCAAACGGGCGTGGGCCGGAATCTAACCCACGCTGACACGGTAGGCCCATATGTGGACGCTGAAGATAGCGGTCCTGACAGCTAGACCGGGGTTTCCCAAACTTGGTCCTGGGGCCGCCATTGGGTCCAGATTCATTTTTTTCCCCCTAGCACTACACAACTGATTAAATCAATCACAGCTTTTATAGGAGTTAGTTATTTGAATCAGCTGTGTAGTGCTAAGGCAAAAACCAAAACATGGACTAGATCACCCAGGCCATGATTGAACTAAATTTTGACCTTAGGAAACACTTCACACGTTTGTATGCTGTGCCTAGTGGAGACCAATATCTACCTACAGCTATATAAAACTATATAAAACTATTGTTGATGTGTATGGCTGGATTTCAGATTTTTTAAAATACATTTGAATGTTGCAGTAATAGGACATAGACCTAGCGTTTGAGCGAGCGAGCGAGGACATTATTTTGACAGCAAGCCCTGATCCCAGTGACTCGACTGCCCCCGCATGGCGATAAAGAGAACTGCTCTTTTCCAGGGACTCGCGGGGCTCATTTCAATTTCCTGATGCAGCAGGAAAATTCTCTGTGACAAAAGAGTGATGAAGTTAAGAACCGACATCTGTACGTCACAACCTTATCCTCTTGACTAAAATACTAAATAGTAGCTAGCAACATGGAGATCACAGAGGTTATTCTTAATGAGTGCATTTTTCTCAAATGGCTAGTGGCTAGTTTCGCCTGCAAATGTGTAGAATCGCAACGTTCTGGAGTTCAATTTCATTGATTTTACTGAGTTACAGTTCATAAGGAAATCAGTCGATTGAAATAAAGTCATTAGGCCCTAATCTATGGATTTCACATGACTGGAAATATAGATATGCATCTGTTGGTCATAGATACCATTAAAAATGGGCCTCGGGATCTCTTCCAAGGTATTTGTGTGCATTCAAATTGCCATCGATAAAATGCAATTGTGTTCATTTTCCGTAGCTTATCTGCCCTCACCATAACCTGAACGCCACCATGGGTCACTCTGTTCACAACGTTGACATCAGCAAACCGTTCGCCCACACAATGCCATACACGATTGGAGGCGGCGTATGGTAGAGAAAAGAACATTAAATTCTATGGCAACAGCTCTGGTGGACCTTCCTGCAGTCAACATGCCAAATGCACGCTCCCTCAAAACTTTAGAAATCTGTGGAATTGTGTTGTGACAAAACTGCACAGTTAGAGTGGCTTTTTATTGTCCCCAGCACAAGGTCCACCTGTGTAATGATCATGCTGTTTAATCAGCTTCTTGATATACCACAGCTGTCAGGTGGATGGATTATCTTGGCAAAAAAGAAATGCTCACTAACAGGGATGTAAACAAATTTGTGCACAAAATATGTGAAAAATAAGCTTATGTGAGTATGGAACATTTCTGGGATAATTTATTTCAGCTCATGAAAAATGGGACCAACACTTTACATGTTGTGTTTATAGTTTTGTTCAGTATAGGAACAATATCCAAACTGTATAGCTGAGTAAGACACACACTCACACACACACAGTACACACACACATTGATCAAACACACACACGATGTGCATCGTAGCATGACCTAACAACAAGAAAACAGCCGTTTCTGCTGAGCTTTCCTCTCAGATATAGTGAAAATGAAACACTCACCACATATCAGAGATACAGTTTCCGAGGAGGTCGACAGCCATGGGGGCCGTGCGGTGTGTCCAGGCGGTGAGAGAGAGGGAGAGAAGGCACATATGTCCAGGCGGTGAGAGAGAGGGAGAGAAGGCACATATGTCCAGACAGTGAGAGAGAGAGAGAGAGAGAGAAGGCACATATGTCCAGACAGTGAGAGAGAGAGAGAGAGAAGGCACATATGTCCAGACATTGAGAGAGAGAGGGAGAGAAGGCACATATGTCCAGGCGGTGAGAGAGAGAGAGAGAAGGCACATATGTCCAGACGGTGAGAGAGAGAGAGAAGGCACATATGTCCAGACAGTGTGAGAGAGAGGGAGAGAAGGGACATATGTCCAGACAGTGAGAGAGAGAGGGAGAGAAGGGACATATGTCCAGGCGGTGAGAGAGAGAGAGAAGGCACATATGTCCAGACAGTGAGAGAGAGAGAGAAGGCACATATGTCCAGGCAGTGAGAGAGAGGGAGAGAAGGCACATATGTCCAGGCGGTGAGAGAGAGAGAGAGAAGGCACATATGTCCAGACAGTGAGAGAGAGAGAGAAGGCACATATGTCCAGGCAGTGAGAGAGAGGGAGAGAAGGCACATATGTCCAGGCAGTGAGAGAGAGGGAGAGAAGGCACATATGTACAGGCAGTGAGAGAGAGGGAGAGAAGGCACATATGTCCAGGCAGTGAGAGAGAGGGAGAGAAGGCCCATATGTCCAGGCAGTGAGAGAGAGAGAGGGAGAGAAGGCACATATGTCCAGGCAGTGAGAGAGAGGGAGAGAAGGCACATATGTCCAGGCAGTGAGAGAGAGGGAGAGAAGGCCCATATGTCCAGGCAGTGAGAGAGAGAGAGGGAGAGAAGGCACATATGTCCAGGCAGTGAGAGAGAGGGAGAGAAGGTCCATATGTCCAGGCAGTGAGAGAGAGGGAGAGAAGGTCCATATGTCCAGGCAGTGAGAGAGAGGGAGAGAAGGGACATATGTCCAGGCAGTGAGAGAGAGAGAGGGAGAGAAGGCACATATGTCCAGGCGGTGAGAGAGAGGGAGAGAAGGCACATATGTCCAGGCAGTGAGAGAGAGAGAGAGAGAGGGAGAGAAGGCACATATGTCCAGGCGGTGAGAGAGAGGGAGAGAAGGCACATATGTCCAGGCAGTGAGAGAGAGAGAGAGAGAGAGAGAGAGAGAGAGAGAGAGAAGGCACATATGTCCAGACAGTGTGAGAGAGAGAGAGAGAGAGAGAGAGAGAGAGAGAGAGAGAAGGCACATATGTCCAGACAGTGTGAGAGAGAGAGAGAGAGAGAGAGAGAGAGAGAGAGAGAGAGAGAGAGAGAGAGAGAGAGAGAGAGAGAGAGAGAGAGAGAGAGAGCGAAGGCACATATGTCCAGGCAGTGAGAGAGAGACGGAGAGAAGGCACATATGTCCAGACAGTGAGAGAGAGAGAGAGAAGGCACATATGTCCAGACAGTGAGAGAGAGAGAGAGAAGGCACATATGTCCAGGCAGTGAGAGAGAGAGGGAGAGAAGGCACATATGTCCAGGCAGTGAGAGAGAGAGGGAGAGAGAGAGAGAGAGAGAGAGAGAGAGAGAGAGAGAGAGAGAGGGAGAGAAGGCACATATGTCCAGGCGGTGAGAGAGAGAGGGAGAGAAGGCACATATGTCCAGACAGTGAGAGAGAGAGAGAGAGAAGGCACATATGTCCAGACAGTGAGAGAGAGAGAAGGCACATATGTCCAGACAGTGAGAGAGAGGGAGAGAAGGCACATATGTCCAGACAGTGAGAGAGAGGGAGAGAAGGCACATATGTCCAGACAGTGAGAGAGAGAAGGCACATATGTCCAGACAGTGAGAGAGAGGGAGAGAAGGCACATATGTCCAGACAGAGAGAGAAGGCACATATGTCCAGACAGAGAGAGAGAGAGAGAGAGAGAAGGCACATATGTCCAGACAGAGAGAGAGAGGGAGAGAAGGCACATATGTCCAGACAGTGAGAGAGAGAAGGCACATATGTCCAGACAGTGAGAGAGAGAGGGAGAGAAGGCACATATGTCCAGACAGTGAGAGAGAGAGAGAGAGAGAGAGAGAGAGAGAGAGGGAGAGAAAAATATGTGCTCAGTAAATTCTAACTCATAATGCAATGATGTTAGCCTGGGTACCAGGCCGTTTGTGACATCATGCCACTACTCGTCAAGGCAAACAGGAGTTGACATGAGAGCACAAACAGATCTGGGACCAGGCTACATGAATGTTTCACAGTATAATGTACAATCCAGCAGGAATATCTCACCATGTGTTTAATTATGATGACTTCCTGTAAACCTTATGACTCTATCTACTGGAACATGTTCAACAACAGCAGTTACAGAGTATCCATCTACACTGACTTAACCAATCATCCTTAAGAGTTACAGAGTATCCATCTACACTGACTTAACCAATCATCCTTAAGACTTACAGAGTATCCATCTACACTGACTTGACCAATCATCCTTAAGACTTACAGAGTATCCATCTACACTGACTTAACCAATCATCCTTAAGAGTCAGAGTATCCATCTACACTGACTTGACCAATCATCCTTAAGACTTACAGAGTATCCATCTACACTGACTTAACCAATCATCCTTAAGAGTCAGAGTATCCATCTACAATGACTTAACCAATCATCCTTAAGAGTTACAGAGTATCCATCTACACTGACTTAACCAATCATCCTTAAGAATTACAGAGTATCCATCTACACTGACTTGACCAATCATCCTTAAGACTTACAGAGTATCCATCTACACTGACTTGACCAATCATCCTTAAGACTTACAGAGTATCAATCTACACTGACTTAACCAATCATCCTTAAGAGTTACAGAGTATCCATCTACACTGACTTGACCAATCATCCTTAAGACTTACAGAGTATCAATCTACACTGACTTAACCAATCATCCTTAAGAGTCAGAGTATCCATCTACACTGACTTGACCAATCATCCTTAAGACTTACAGAGTATCCATCTACACTGACTTAACCAATCATCCTTAAGAGTCAGAGTATCCATCTACACTGACTTAACCAATCATCCTTAAGAGTTACAGAGTATCCATCTACACTGACTTAACCAATCATCCTTAAGACTTACAGAGTATCCATCTACACTGACTTGACCAATCATCCTTAAGACTTACAGAGTATCCATCTACACTGACTTGACCAATCATCCTTAAGACTTACAGAGTATCCATCTACACTGACTTGACCAATCATCCTTAAAAAGCATGCTGAAGCTAGCCAAGTATACTTCCCCTATACAGGGGAACTTCCCCTCTAGCCACTAGGCAGGGTAGCTAGTAATCGATAGCCTAGTGGTTAGAGCTTTGGGCTAGTAACCGAAAGGTTGCAAGTTCAAATCCCGAGCTGACAAGGTACAAAAATCTGTTCTTCTGCCCCTGAACAGGCAGTTAACCCACTGTTCCTAGGCCGTCATTGAAAATAAGAATTTGTTCTTAACTGACTTGCCTAGTTAAATGAAGATAAAATAAACATTATTTATATACCACGAGGGAGACAATACAAAAGATCTTAAACTGCCATGCAGAATCTCTCCTTTTTGTGTATGTATTTTTTGCCTTCCTCATCGCTGTTTTAAACCAACCGAATGGTCTCTTCAAAGTAGGCTGAATGGAATAGGATGCGATTTGGGAGGAAGCCGTCGTTGACTATCCAAAATACTACGCTGAGAGGGATTACAAGAAAAGAATGAAGATCTGTGGTCTTAATGAGCTAGTCCTGCTCTGAACCACAGAAGGAGTCAGAAGTCCTAACTCATTAGTGAAGCTAACTTTAAACTAGATTCACCAGGGTGCGGGAAATGAGCTGCCTGCTCCGACTCCTCTATAAATACTTTCACTTGGATCTGTGTCCCAAATAGCACCCTATTCCCTACATAGTGCACTACTTTTGAACAGGGCCCCATAGGCTCTGGTCAAAAGTAGCGCACGATCTAGGGAATGGGGTGATATTTAAGATGTTCTTATCGGGCACAGTGTTCAATATTTAATGTGCTCTGGAATGGAATGGAATTCCTATTAGGTTAAGGACAGGTGGCTCATGTTTCATGTCAGTGGGCAAATTTTCTTACTGTCTCTTCTCCAGTCTCAGCAGTTCCTTCCTCACTTAGTTCCCTTTATTTCACAAAGAATATGTACCAAATGGCACCCTTTTTCCCTATATAGTGCACTACTTTTGACCCATGGGGCTCGGGTCAAAGGTTGAGCACTATATTATAGGAAATAGGGTGCCGTCGGGGTCACCGCCTAAAAGTCCTCTACAGCTGTTAATAATGAAGAACAGGCCATGATTTGTGTGTTGTTTCTCTCCCCATCTCTCTCTCTGTCTCCCTCTCCCTATTTCTCACTCCCCATCTCCCTCTCTCTGTCTCCCTCTCCCTATTTCTCTCTCCCCATCTCTCTCTCTCTGTCTCCCTCTCCCTATTTCTCTCTCCCCATCTCCCTCTCTCTGTCTCCCTCTCCCTATTTCTCTCTCCCCATCTCCCTCTCTCTGTCTCCCTCTCCCTATTTCTCTCTCCCCATCTCTCCATCTCCCTCTCCCTATTTCTCTCTCCCCATCTCCCTCTCTCCATCTCCCTCTCCCTATTTCTCTCTCCCCCTCTCCCCATCTCCCTCGCTCTGTCTCCCTCTGCCCATCTCTCTCTCTCTGTCTCCCTCTCCCCATCTCCCTCTCTCTGTCTCCCTCTCCCTATTTCTCTCTCCCCATCTCTCTCTCTGTCTCCCTCTCCCCATCTCCCTCTCTCTGTCTCCCTCTCCCCATCTCTCTCTCTGTCTCCCTCTCCCTATTTCTCACTCCCCATCTCCCTCTCTCTGTCTCCCTCTCCCTATTTCTCTCTCCCCATCTCTCTCTCTCTGTCTCCCTCTCCCTATTTCTCTCTCCCCCTCTGTCACCCTCTCCCTATTTCTCTCTCCCCCTCTGTCTCCCTCTCCCTATTTCTCTCTCCCCATCTCTCTCTCTCTGTCTCCCTCTCCCCATTTCTCTCTCCCCATCTCTCTCTCTCTGTCTCCCTCTCCCCATCTCCCTCTCTCTGTCTCCCTCTCCCTATTTCTCTCTCCCCCTCTCCCTCTCTCCCTCTGCCCATCTCTCTCTCTCTGTCTCCCTCTCCCCATCTCCCTCTCTCTGTCTCCCTCTCCCTATTTCTCTCTCCCCATCTCCCTCTCTCCATCTCCCTATTTCTCTCTCCCCATCTCCCCCCTCTCTCCCTCCATCTCCCTATTTCTCTCTCCCCCATCTCTATCTCCCTCTCCCCCTTTATCCACCCCCATCTCCCTATTTTTCTCTCCCCCATCTCCCTCTCTCATCTCCCTCCCCCCCTCTCCCTATTTCTCTCTCCCCCATCTCCCTATTTCTCCCCTCTCCCTATTTCTCTCTCTCCCCATCTCCCTCTCCCCCTCTCCCTATTTCTCTCTCTCCCCATCTCCCTCTCCCTCTCCCCCTCTCCCTATTTCTCTCTCCCCCCATCTCCCTCCCCCCCCATCTCCCCCTCTCTCTCCACCCCATCTCCCTCTCCACCCCATCTCCCTCTCCCCCTCATCTCTCTCTCTCTCTCTCCACCCCATCTCCCTATTTCTCTCTCCCCCATATCCCTCTTTCCCCCTCGCTCTGTTCATCTCTCCATCTCCCTCTTCCCCCCTCGCTCTGTTCATCTCTCCATCTCCCTCTTCCCCCCTCGCTCTGTTCATCTCTCCATCTCCCTATTTCTCTCTCTCTTCCCCATCTCCCTCTCCCTCTACATCTCCACCTCCCTGTTTCTAACTCCCCATCTCCCTCTATATCTCTCTCTCTCTATCCCATCTCTCTTTCCATATTTCTCTCTCTCTCCCCATCTCCCTCTCTCCACAACCCCCAGCTCCCTCTCCCCATCTCTCTCGGTAGGCGTACCCTGGCGTGACATTTTGATAACAATGTAAATCTCTATCAGAAAAGGTGACTTATCAATATATTCAGTTTTATTTACTTTTAGATTCGAAAATGCTAATTAGTATCAAAGTTTACATCATGCAAGACTACAAATCCCTGCAAGCTCCTACACGTCATCTCTAACTGACACCTTTGCTAACAGGTATTGTATCAATTTCAAACTTACACAAGACAGTTCACAGAATTGTCCATTTAAAGAAATGTATCCAATTTATTAATTACTACATTTAGCTAACATTAGATAGTTAATCCAGAGATTCTTAGCTTGCCTCAATTCGGCAGTCTCGTCCAGGCCATCATGACATTTGTAGTTCCTTATAATTATCAAAAGGTCACACCAGGGTATGCCTCCATGAAACACAGCCCTTATTTTAAGTGTTTCTAAATTATAAAATCTCCTATGGGAAAAATGAATGGGGAAAAAACGTTTGGAATCATTTCCCTGTTTGACCGCTAGGTTTTATGGGCATTATGGCTCATACACTATATATACAAAAGTATACGGACACCCTTTCTAATGAGTGGATTTGGCTATTTCAGCCACACCCATTGCTGACAAGTTTATACAATTTAGCACACCGCCATGCAATCTCCATAGGAAAAACATTGGCAGTAGAACGGACTTACTGAAGAGCTCAGTGACTTCCAAAGTGGCACTGTCATAGGATGCCACCTTTCCAACAAGTCGATTTATGCCCTGCTAGAGCTGCCCCAGTCAAATGTAAGGGCTGTTATTGTGAAGTGGAAATGTCTAGGAGCAACAACGGCTCAGCCGCAAAGTGGTAGGCCACACAAGTTAACAGAAAGGGACCACCAAGTGCTGAAGCACGTAGTGCGTAAAAATCAACTGTCCTCGGTTGCAACACTCCCTAGAGTTCCAAGCGGCCTCTGGAAGCAACGTCAGTACAATAACTATTCGTCAGGAGCTTCATGAAGTGTGTTTCCATGGCCGAGCAGCCGCACAGAAGCCTAAGATGCGACAATGCCAAGCGTTGGCTAGAGTGGTGTAAAGCTCGCCGCCGTTGGACTCTGGAGCAGTGGAAACGCATTCTCTGGAGTCATGAGTCACATCATCTGGCAGTCCGACACACAACTCTGGGTTTGGCGCTACCTGCCCCAATGCATAGTGCCAACTGTAAAGTTTAGTGGAGGAGGAATGATAGTCTGGGATAGTTTTTTATGGTTCAGGCCTCTTAGTTCCAGTGAAGGGAAATATTAACATGACATTCTAGATTATTCTGTGCTTCCAACTTTGTGGCAACAGTTTGGGGAAGGCCCTTTCCTGTTTTATCATGACAATGCCCCCGTGCACAAGTGAGGTCCATACTGAAATGGTTTCTCGAGATCGGTGTAGAAGAACTTGACTGGTCTGCACAGAGCCCTGACCTCAACCCCATCGAACACCTTTGGGCTGATGCTCTTGTGGCTGAATGGAAGCAAGTCCCCGCAGCAATGTTCCAACATCTAGTGGAAAGCCTTCCCAGAAGAGTGGGCTGTTATAGAAGCAAAGGGGGGGGGGATCAACTCCATATTTATGCCCATGATTTTAGAATGAGACGTTCCACAAGCAGATGTCCACATACTTTTGGCCATGTAGTGTTCTTTGGTATTATATTGGGAAGTGGACTAGAGCAGACCCATAGGTTCTGACTGAACAGACACTCGTTTGAGTGCTCCAGGGCGGTGCATGTACTTTGTGCTGTTATAATTTACGCTATGAAATCCTGCAATTTCATTGGGACAGTTCTGCTTCATAGCAAATAAATAGGTGGCAAAACAAGCCAAGCAATGTTGCCAGGCCTATGCGGCCCGTGGAGACAGAGCTGCTGCTGGCAGTCACTGGGGGACAGAGTAGCAAGTAACCAAACAGCTCGTTTCAAACAATATATTTTTAAAACAGGAAAATGTACAAATTTACCCACTTTTAAGAGCATTTAAAACATGATCCATTAGTTATACTTTTTATTTTTTTAACCATTCATATATATATATGTGTAATTTTTATACAAATGTTTGAGTGTTTTTTTGCAAAGTGGTTTAGTTTTTGTTGTTGTTGACCAATCACAAGTTGGGCGTCGTCGGTAACGCCTTAATGGGCAGGAGGCAACCGCCACTGCAACAAAGGCTCCCACACCCACTTCCTGGATTCTCAAATGAGCGAAGACCCGCTGCCTGCCAAATTAAGGAGAGTAGACGCTGACCAAGGATATTGGGTGCGGAGGAGAGTCGTAATTTCTCAGCGTTGTCAGCCTACCACTGGGCCACTTAAGTGCTTTCTCCCTTCTGTGTCCGCCGCAAGGGATTTACGCAAGTGGATCACCAAAAAACAGTCTGGCGGTGCTACCGACTGATGCGAGAGATGCTGGCGTTCGCAGAAACGGACTGCCTGGGAACTACGGCTGCCAACCAGTGTATCTATGCAGCAGCCAGCAAAATGAATTGGCCAATGAGTGTGTGGATACAATATGTTAGGACCATAAAACCAGTGGTGTGTAATAGCCTATACTTTTGGTCCATAGTAAGTCTATCATAGCTTTGGGACACAACATCGGGAATCTGTGTTATTCCAACCAATACACAGACTGCCGATGTAGCTAATACACAGCCTCCCGATGTTGTGTCCCAAAGCCAGCCTATGATAGATTCCATGCACACGACTGGAAGCATCCTCAGTCAAAAACGCGTTGTTACCATAGGCAACACCACACCTCTGTGTTGGTTATTTATTTCGCATGGCCCTCATAATATGATAACAATAATTTGGTGGGTGTTTATTTTTTTGGTCCTATTTCACACATAAGCCTACACGTTTGTATTATATGCATGTGTAAATTGGAAAATTAGTTTTTTTGCATATCCCCCCAGACAGAGGGGTCACGGCCAGGGTCAGCCATTATAAACGGCAACACTGGAGCAATTAGGGTTGAGTATTAGGGTTGCACAAGGGCACAACGACAAGAGTTTTCACAAATGTCGGCTCCTGGATTCAAACAAACAACCTTCCGAGACTACTATCATGATGCTCTAACCGCTGGGCTGTAGATTCTAATATAATATGAAAGATAATTATTCTCATCATGTAGGGCTACAACAACACTGACCAGGATGACAGCTGACACATCCATAGCATGACAAACAAAAGGCGTGCGCTCTCGTGCCAGTGGTGGCTAATCCACCGGAAATCTTCGTCACTGCGAGTTATTAAGATCCCATGGTTACCGACTACCCCGGCTTGCCTCGCCTAAAGCCTACTGACTCACATCGGTAACTAACCATTCAACATTAAACTATTGACAGGAGGAAAGGAAAGCGGACCCGACTCAGTCAGACACCGATGTATGACAAAACCAACAGAATACATTAAATGACAGTAAAATAGTCACCACATAAAAACGTACCCTGCTAAAAAAACGTGTTCCCCGAGATAACATGTTAATAATGTTGTTAGTTTCTATAACCACTGCACCACAGCATCAAATTACACGCTAAAATGGACTAACGTTGGCCAGACGTAGTCCATACCGTACATCACAAATGAAACGGATCCAGAAAGAAAAAGCCAAAACGTGCCGTTGACAACGTTATCGACTAAATGGGTTTACCTGGGAGGATGACAGCGTGTTATCTTCGATTTCTTCTTACTATATACATGTGTAATTTACCATTTTGTGCTGTGGTAGTTTCTTTTCATTTTGGCCTTTCTCACCAACACAGCAGCGTTCCTCTGTCAAAAAATATAAATAAAATAACCGTCACTGTGAAGACCGGAGAACGGAAAGGGTTCGTTCCGGAGGGCGCGCGACAGCCATATACCCGCCTCTGGAAGACGATGATTGGAGCTAAGCGCGTGATCTCAACCAGGTACTATGCTACTGTATATATAACGTTACGCACGGGCAACGAACTATATTTTTGTTGTTGTTGTTGTTGAGTAATGAGTGACTTGTAAGAGTTTTCACACAAAAGTGTTTTGGTTGTAGACGGACCAGACCCTAAGCTAAATCGGCACTTGTTTACGCACCCAACAGGTGCTGTGCTGACATCAGAGGTGTGTATGCACTTTTGCGGGAATGGTCAAGGGATGGTGGGAGATTTTGATCTCTAGGCTGAATAAATATTCATTTTTACATTTACAGTACCGGTCAAAAGTTTGGACACAGCTACTCGTTCAAGGGTTTTTCTTTATTTGAAATATTTTCTACATTGTAGAATAATAGTGAAGACATCAACAGTATGAAATAACACATATAGAATCATGTAGTAACCAAAAAAAGTGTTAAACAAATCAAAATATATTTTATATTTCAGATTCTTCAAAATAGCCACCCTTTGGCTTGATGACAGCTTTGCACATTCTTGCCATTCTCTTAACCAGCTTCATGAGGAATGCTTTTCCAACAGTCTTGAAGGAGTTCCCACATATGCTGAGCACTTGTTGGCTGCTTTTCCTTCACGCTGCGGTCCAACTCATCCCAAACCATCTCAATTGGGTTGAGGTCGGGTGATTGTGGAGGCCGGGTCATCTGATGCAGCACCAACACTCTCCCTCTTGGTCAAATAGCCATTACACAGCCTGGAGGTGTATTGGGTCCTTTTCCTGTTGAAAAACAAATGATAGTCCCACTAAGCTCAAACCAGATGGGATGGCGTATCGCTGCAGAATGCTGTGGTAACCATGCTGGTTAAGTGTGCCTTGAATTCTAAATAAATCACAGACAGTGTCACCAGCAAGGCACACCCACACCATGACACCTCCTCCTCCATGCTTCACGGTGGGAACCACACATGCAGAGATCATCCGTTCACCTACTCTGCATCTCACAAAGACACAGCGGTTGGAACCAAAAGGACAGATTTCCACTGGTCTAATGTCCATTGCTCGTCTTTCTTGGCCCAAGCAACTCTCTTATTATTATTGGTGTGGCTACTGTTGGCTACTGACCTCAAATATAAAAAATAAAATTTTTTGTTTAATAATGAATTGGTTACTAAATTATTCCATATATGTTATTACATAGTTTTGATGTCTTCACTATTCTACAATGTAGAAAATAGTTTTAAAAAATAAAGAAAAACCCTTGAATGAGTAAGTGTGTCCAAACTTTTGACTGGTACTGTACGTTTTAGTAATTTAGCAGACACCCTTATCCAGAGCAACTTAAAGGAGAAATTTGTGTTAAGGACAGGTTTTCCCAAACATGGTCCTAGGTTCCTCCCTTGGTGCATGTTTAGTTTTTCCCCTAGGATTACACAGCTGAGTCAAATAATCACATCTTGATGATGAGTTGGTTATTTGAATAAATTGTGTAGTGCTAGGTACAAGTTGTGTAGTTGTGTAGTGCTAGGTAAACGTTGTGTAGTTGTGTAGTGCTAGGTAAAAGTTGTGTAGTTGTGTGGTGCTAGGTAAAAGTTGTGTAGTGCTAGGTAAAAGATGTGTAGTTGTGTAGTGCTAGGTAAAAGTTGTGTAGGTGTGTGGTGCTAGGTAAAAGTTGTGTAGTTGTGTAGTGCTAGGTAAAAGATGTGTAGTTGTGTAGTGCTAGGGAAAAGTTGCATAGTTGTGTAGTGCTAGGTAAAAGTTGTGTAGTTGTGTAGTGCTAGGTAAAAGTTGCGTAGTTGTGTGGTGCTAGGTAAAAGTTGTGTAGTTGTGTAGTGCTAGGTAAAAGTTGTGTAGTTGTGTGGTGCTAGGTAAAGGTTGTGTAGTTGTGTAGTGCTAGGTAAAAGATGTGTAGTTGTGTAGTGCTAGGGAAAAGTTGCGTAGTTGTGTAGTGCTAGGTAAAAGTTGTGTAGTTGTGTAGTGCTAGGGAAAAGCTGTGTAGTTGTGTAGTGCTAGGGAAAAGATGTGTAGTTGTGTAGTACTAGGTAAAAGTTGTGTAGTTGTGTAGTGCAGGACAGGGTTTGGGAAACCCTGGCCCAGGGAACATCAACAGATTTTTCACCTAGTCGGTTCGGGGATTCAAACCAGCGACCTTACAGTTACTGGGCCGAAGCTCTTCGCTGCTAAACTACCTGCTAGGACATGCTATATTCATGGTAATCAATAACACTCCAGAGATACCCCCATTAAAAATATGGCTTACACTTTTATCACATTGTCTTACAAATGTAGGGTATGAAGGTAAGCTATGAGCTTTACTTTTACTGTTGTTTTCTAAATAATAGGCTAGATAGAGCTCAGATGCGATCGTTTTTAACATAATCTACAGTGAACATTCTCGTGATTGTTTGTGTTTCGCCTGCTGATCACCCTTCTCAATAGAATCTCTGTAGAGGTGTATTGGGCTTTGTAGGGAAAGAGGTTCTCTCACTTCTAAATAGAATCTCTGTAGAGGTGTATTGGGCTTTGTAGGGAAAGAGGTTCTCTCACTTCTAAATAGAATCTCTGTAGAGGTGTATTGGGCTTTGTAGGGAAAGAGGTTCTCTCACTTCTAAATAGAATCTCTGTAGAGGTGTATTGGGCTTTCTAGGGAAAGAGGTCCTCTCACTGGATAACATGAGCAGAGGAAACCAAACATGACAAGACTTCCTAACTGTCATGCATGGGTTCATGTGGGGACTCTGTCTGTGCTGGTCAGTCATTCAACAGCCTGCCCTTCCCTTAGGCTGCTGGTGGCATTCGCTTGGCATTTACTGTTGTACAAAGATTTTTATACATTTAAGGCTCAGTCTTTTTCCTTATTCTTTTTTTATTCGTTCCAGTTTTGCCATGTTTTTTGTTTTGTTTGTGTGTTGCATATTTGGGGACTAATTCTGCCCACACATCTGCCTATGGGGGTGGATGGATACGCTCTCTCTTCATAACATAACTCTACACATCTGCCTATGGGGGTGGATGGATACGCTCTCTCTTCATAACATAACTCTACACATCTGCCTATGGGGGTGGATGGATACGCTCTCTCTTCATAACATAACTCTACACATCTGCCTATGGGGGTGGATGGATACGCTCTCTCTTCATAACATAACTCTACACATCTGCCTATGGGGGTGGATGGATACGCTCTCTCTTCATAACATAACTCTACACATCTGCTTATGGGGGTGGATGGATACGCTCTCTCTTCATAACATAACTCTACACATCTGCCTATGGGGGTGGATGGATACGCTCTCTCTTCATAACATAACTCTACACATCTGCTTATGGGGGTGGATGGATACGCTCTCTCTTCATAACATAACTCTACACATCTGCCTATGGGGGTGGATGGATACGCTCTCTCTTCATAACATAACTCTACACATCAGTTTAATAATGATCCCCCCACAATGCCTGTTCTAATATCCACCCACGGATAAGCCTACTCATAGGGTGCATCCCAAATGGCACTATATTGTATGATGCACTACGTTTGACCAGAGCCCTATGTTTAAAAGTAGTCCCCCACTTGATACACAAATTCGTAATGTTGCTCATTCCCTGTCATGAGCAACATGACCACCTACCTAAATTGCCATATATATATATATATAAACAATAACAAAACAGCACCAGCCACATTAATCCAAACAATAACAGAACCTACATTGTCCTTTCTACACAGTAGTACCAGCTACTACAAATACACTTGATTACAAACAAAAACGAGCTCCAGTCCATCCCATATTACTGTCGTATTACTATCATTTCAGAAAGGTGAACTGATCTCAAATTGAACGGGAGAATGCACATGAGTTGAAGAGAGGAATTGCTTTGTGCTCGGTTTCCTAATTCCCCCATACCTTCTATTTCTGCCAGGGTGGATGCTGAGGTCCAGGTGCATGAAAGTAGGTCACGCTCTGTCTGGGTGTGTGTGTGTGTGTGTGTGTGTGTGTGTGTGTGTGTGTGTGTGTGTGTGTGTGTGTGTGTGTGTGTGTGTGTGTGTGTGTGTGTGTGTGTGTGTGTGTGTGTGTGTGTGTGTGTGTGTGTGTGTGTGTGTGTGTGTGTGTGTGTGTGTGTGTGTGTGTGTGTGTGTGTGTGTGTGTGTGAAAGGACACATGTAAGTAAGCAGAAAAGGTATGAAATATTTCAAACAAACACCTAAAACAATATTCCTTCCCATAAGTACTAGTTCCTGGTTGCAAATGATGCAGCCGACTGTGGACCCCGTCACGCAGACGTATCCCATAACACCATACACATGCACACACACAAGCACCCAGACGTATCCCATAACACCATACACATGCACGCACACAAGCACCCAGACGTATCCCATAACACCATACACATGCACGCACACAAGCACCCAGACGTATCCCATAACACCATACACATGCACGCACACAAGCACCCAGACGTATCCCATAACACCATACACATGCACGCACACAAGCACCCAGACGTATCCCATAACACCATACACATGCACGCACACAAGCACCCAGACGTATCCCATAACACCATACACATGCACGCACACAAGCACCCAGACGTATCCCATAACACCATACACATGCACGCACACAAGCACCCAGACGTATCCCATAACACCATACACATGCACGCACACAAGCACCCAGACGTATCCCATAACACCATACACATGCACGCACACAAGCACCCAGACGTATCCCATAACACCATACACATGCACGCACACAAGCACCCAGACGTATCCCATAACACCATACACATGCACACACACAAGCACCCAGACGTATCCCATAACACCATACACATGCACACACAAGTACCCAGACGTATCCCATAACACCATACACATGCACGCACACAAGCACCCAGACGTATCCCATAACACCATACACATGCACGCACACAAGCACCCAGACGTATCCCATAACACCATACACATGCACGCACACAAGTACCCAGACGTATCCCATAACACCATACACATACACATGCACGCACACAAGCACCCAGACGTATCCCATAACACCATACACATGCACACACACAAGCACCCAGACGTATCCCATAACACCATACACATGCACACACACAAGCACCCAGACGTATCCCATAACACCATACACATGCACACACACAAGCACCCAGACGTATCCCATAACACCATACACATGCACACACACAAGCACCCAGACGTATCCCATAACACCATACACATGCACACACACAAGCACCCAGACGTATCCCATAACACCATACACATGCACACACACAAGCACCCAGACGTATCCCATAACACCATACACATGCACACACACAAGCACCCAGACGTATCCCATAACACCATACACATGCACACACACAAGCACCCAGACGTATCCCATAACACCATACACATGCACACACACAAGCACCCAGACGTATCCCATAACACCATACACATGCACACACACAAGCACCCAGACGTATCCCATGACACCATACACATGCACACACACAAGCACCCAGACGTATCCCATAACACCATACACATGCACACACACAAGCACCCAGACGTATCCCATAACACCATACACATGCACACACACAAGCACCCAGATGTTGACACACAACCCCAATGCGCAACCAGACACTGACAGTGCATGTGTGAGACACCCACCCCTTATAGCTAGATATACTAGCTTCCCAGAACTGTCTGGCTGGCTGCCAGTGGCTGTGATAAGACGAGGGTTGCTGCAGCAGTAGCCTACTCCATGGTGCGCATCCTAAACACATTTGAGTTTAATGGCATTAGCAGTTTCATAATCCTATTTTCATGTGCTCTTTAATGATTAACCCACCACCACCGCGCTTGATAGACAACTTCCATTTCTTGACACATCAATTGTGGGGTACATCAAATCAAATGTATTTATAAAGCCCTTCGTACATCAGCTGATACCTCAAAGTGCTGTACAGAAACCCAGCCTAAAACCCCAAACAGCAAGCAATGCAGGTGTAGAAGCACAGTGGCTAGGAAAAACTCCCTAGAAAGGCCAAAACCTAGGAAGAAACCTAGAGAGGAACCAGGCTCTGTGGTCAAGTCTTCTTTGGCTTTGACAACAGGGAAATGACCCTCCTCTCTCTCTAGACCTTCTATTTTAAGAAATGCCTCAATTTCTATGCAGTCTTTTAAACATTAATATTGTTCAACTTACACGGTGAGACTAAAGGATGAAAATAAATTGATGTATAAAAAATATATTTTATTTAATTGGATATAGACAAAAGTGCAACAAATAGGAACTCACTTGTGTCTTGGCCAGGTGGTTACAATGAAAAAGAAGTATGATACAGTATAATACAACAACAACCTTCAACATGGGGTTATTAATTAAACAACATCCTTCAACATGGTGTTATTAATTAAACAACAACCTTCAACATGGTGTTATTAATGAAACAACAACCTTCAACATGGGGTTATTAATTAAACAACAACAACCTTCAACATGGTGTTATTAATTAAACAACAACTTTCAACATGGTGTTATTAATGAAACAACAACCTTCAACATGGGGTTATTAATTAAACAACAACAACCTTCAACATGGTGTTATTAATTAAACAACAACCTTCAACATGGTGTTATTAATGAAACAACAACCTTCAACATGGGGTTATTAATGAAACAACAACCTTCAACATGGTGTTATTAATTAAACAACATCCTTCAACATGGGGTTATTAATTAAACAACAACAACCTTCAACATGGTGTTATTAATTAAACAACATCCTTCAACATGGGGTTATTAATTAAACAACAACAACCTTCAACATGGTGTTATTAATTAAACAACAACAACCTTCAACATGGTGTTATTAATTAAACAACAACAACCTTCAACATGGTGTTATTAATTAAACAACAACAACCTTCAACACGGTGTTATTAATTAAACAACAACCTTCAACATGGTGTTATTAATTAAACAACAACCTTCAACATGGTGATATTAATTATACAACAACCTTCAACATGGGGTTATTAATTAAACAACAACAACCTTCAACATGGTGTTATTAATTAAACAACAACCTTCAACATGGTGTTATTAATTAAACAACAACCTTCAACATGGTGATATTAATTATACAACAACAACCTTCAACATGGGGTTATTAATTAAACAACAACAACCTTCAACATGGTGTTATTAATGAAACAACAACCTTCAACATGGTGTTATTAATGAAACAACAACCTTCAACATGGTGTTATTAATGAAACAACCTTCAACGTGGTGTTATTAATGAAACAACGCCAACCTTCAACATGGTGTTATTAATGAAACAACAACCTTCAACATGGTGTTATTAATGAAACAACAACCTTCAACATGGTGTTATTAATTAAACAACATCCTTCAACATGGTGTTATTAATTAAACAACAACCAGGTAATAAATTATAGTACTAAATTGTACACAGTCTTTCAGTATTTACACAAGGTGTTTTCGTTAAATGCCAAATTTCTTTCTTTCATTTCATTCCTTCTTTTATTTTTTTTAAATAAACAGTAAACAATATTATTGACATTCTTAATTATAATTACATATATTCAATCAATATTATACAGATGTCAAGGCACGTACCAGTACTACAATATATCCAAACAATTTCTGTATTGTTCATCTTTAACATATGAAAAATATATATTTTTTAAATGTCGTATTCTAAAATTTTCTGTCAAGATGTGAAATTTGGTTCAGTAAGTGCCTCTCCGTTCAGTGCGCCCTCAACCTAGGACATATTTTTTGTTGTGGCCCCGGACAAGCACATCTGATTCTACTTGTTAACTAATAATCAATCCCTTGACAAGTTGAATCAGGTGTTTTTGTCCTGAGCTAAAACAACGTGTGCTGTTGGGGGTACGGAGTTGGGAGAAACTGGCATAGGCTACCTACCTCTCATCTGTACACTACCGTGTCATGTTCCCATGGCAATTAAGCAGTGTAAGTAAATATATTCTTGCCTCACATTGTCTCTAACATTGAGTCCTCAGTGCGTCAGATCCACCCTTCTGTATCTCTGTAGACATACAGACAGACCAATCAAAGAGCCAATCAAAGAGTCAGGTGACTTTAGAGCTGCGCATAAAAAAAAAAAAAAAGGTTAAATTAAATTTTAAAAATAAAACCTAAAAAGTTAATCTCATGCTCGACTTCTTCATATCTTGAAATCACACACTTTTTTTTTCAGTCTCACAACCAGGTTGACATCCCTATGTGTAGTAAGGTAGAGACACAGTCCAGGAATTCAAAGACCTGCCTATCAGTGTGTGAGGGTGGTGGAGGAGTGATGTGAAGGAGTTTTATCCGTGCTTGTGTGTGTGTGTGCGTGTGTATATGTGTATGTGTGTGTGCGTGCATGCGTGCGTATGTGTGTGTGTTTGTGTGCGTGCGTGCGTATGTGTGTATGTGTGTGCGTGCGTGCATGCGTGCGTATGTGTGTATGTGTGTATGTGTGTGCGTGCGTGCGTGTGTATATGTATATGTAACGTTATCTGTCCAGTGCGTACAGCAGCCACGTCGTTTACATATCGTTGTCATAGTCCCCGATCATCCTGCGTGTGTGCGAAGCCAGGAAGATGTCATTGTCTCGGGGACAGTCGTGGTGACAGGAGCACGTCTTGACGAACATCATCTTGCGTCTGAAGGCGTCTCCCTCGGGACAGTGGAACTCCACCTCTGCGGTGACGGTGCTGTGGGGGGTACAGCAGCGCCCGTCCGTACACACACCACAGAACTTGGGCTTGTAGACCCTGTTGCTACTGCAGCCTGACAGCTGGAAACGAATGCCTCGAGGGGACTTGGGGGTCCGTACACACTTCTTCCCCCTCTGTGGAACGGAGATGACTGGTGGTTAGTTCAGGATGAGAACAACGTGTCACATTGTCTATCAGGCTAATTAAGGGCAGCTTGGCTTTAACCTTTACACCTTGAGGGAACGATAAGGAGCCAAAGACACGCTATGTTCCTGTGTTGCAAAGACACGCTATGTTCCTGTGTTGCAAAGACACGCTATGTTCCTGTGTTGCAAAGACATGCTATGTTCCTGTGTTGCAAAGACACGCTATGTTCCTGTGTTGCACGACGCATGGCTTATATTCACTACCGTTTGGGGTCACTTAGAAATGTCCTTGTTTTTGAAAGAAAAGCTCATTTTTTTGTCCATTAAAATAACATCAAATTGATCAGAAATACAGTGTAGACATTGTTAATGTTGTAAATTACTATTGTAGCTATTGATTTGTATGGAATATCTACATAGGCGTACAGAGGCCCATTATCAGCAACCATCACTCCTGTGTTCCAATGGCACGTTGTGTTAGCTAATCCAAGTTTATAATTTAAAAGGCTAATTGATCATTAGAAATCCCTTTTGCAATTATGTTAGCACAGCTCAAAACTGCTGTGCTGATTTTAAGAAGCAATAAAACTGGCCTTCTTTAGACTAGTTGAGTATCTGGAGCATCAGCATTTGTGGGTTTGATTACAGGCTAAAAATGGCCAGAAACAAAGGCCTTTCTTCCGAAACTTGTCAGTCTATTCTTGTTCTCAGAAATGAAGGCTATTCCATACGAGAAATTGCCAAGAAACTGAAGATCTCGTACAACGCTGTGTACTACTCCCTTCACAGAACAGCGCAAACTGGCTCTAACCATAATAGAAACAGGAGTGGGAGGCCCCGGTGCACAACTGAGCAAGAGGACAAGTACATTAGAGTGTCTAGTTTGAGAAACAGACGCCTCTCAAGTCCTCAACTGACAGCTTCATTAAATAGTAGCCTTAAAACACCAGTTTCAACATAAACAGTGAAGAGGCGACTCCGGGATGCTGACCTTCTAGGCAGAGTTGAAAAGAAAAAGCCATATCTCAGACTGGCCAATAAAAAGAAAAGATTAAGATGGACAAAAGAACACAGACACTGGACAGAGGAACTCTGCCTAGAAGGCCAGCATCTCGGAGTCGCCTCTGTGATGTCATGTTATGTAATTCTATGTCATGCTTATGTAATATGCTATGTAATACACTATATAATACATTCCTCTGCTGTTATACTATATAATACATTCCTCTATATGTTGTCATACTATATAATACAGTATATAATACATTCCTCTGTTGTTATACTATATAATACATTCCTCTGTATGTTGTTATACTATATAATACATTCCTCTGTTGTTGTACTATATAAAACACTATATAATACATTCCTCTGTATGTTGTTATACTATATAATGGTATTAGTCCATGTATCCACCTTGATGTCCTTCTCTTGCTCCACGTGGCAGGGCCGGATCATACAGACACGGGTCTGCCTCTCCAGCTGGCACCGCTCGTTGTCGTTGGTGACGCGGTACGACACGCCCATGCCGCAAGTGGCCGAGCACTCGCCCCATTTGGTGGTCTGGACGATGCAGTTCTCCCTGGGGCTCTCCACCGGGACCGGCACGTGGGCCGACTCCTTTCTGTAGACTGACAGAGGGGAAGAAGAGACCAAGGGGTGAATTTCAGATCCTGAGAGAAGAGGAGGGGAGAGGGAAAGGTGAACAATGGTGAAAAAGAGGGGAGGAGAGGGAGAGAGAGAGAGAGACAGAGAGAGACAGAAGAGCGAGAGACAGAGAGAGCGAGAGACAGAGAAAGAACGAGAGAGAGACAGAGACAGAGCGAGAGAGAGACAGAGCGAGAGAGAGACAGAGACAGAGCGAGAGAGTTAGTTTTAACGAGAGAGAGAGAGACAGAGCGAGGGAGCGCGAGAGAGAGAGAGAGAGAGGTGGTTAGTTTGAACGAGAGAGAGAGACAGAGAGACAGAGAGACAGAGAGAGACAGAAAGAGAGAGACAGAGAAAGAGACAGAGAACGAGACAGAGAAAGAGAGAGACAGAAAGAGACAGAGAAAGAGAGAGACAGAAAGAGAGAGACAGAAAGAGAGAGACAGAAAGACAGAAAGAGAGAGACAGAAAGAGAGAGACAGAAAGACAGAAAGACAGAAAGAGAGAGACAGAAAGAGAGAGACAGAAAGACAGAAAGAGACAGACAGAAAGAGAGACACAGAAAGACAGAAAGAGAGACACAGAAAGACAGAAAGAGACAGACAGAGAGACACAGAAAGAGACAGAGACAGAAAGAGAGACAGAGAGAGACAGAGAGACAGAAAAAGAGAGACAGAGAAAGAGAGAGACAGAGAAAGAGAGAGACAGAGAAAGAGAGAGACAGAGAAAGATAGAGAAAGAGAAAGACAGACAGAGAAAGACAGAGACAGAGAAAGACAGAGAAAGAGACAGAGAAAGAGAGAGACAGAAAGACAGAAAGAGAGAGACAGAAAGAGAGAGAGAGAGAGCGAGAGACAGAGAGAGAGAGACAGACAGAGACAGAGACAGAGAGAGAGAGAGAGAGAGAGAGAGAGACATAGAGAGAGAGAGCGAGAGAGAGCGAGAGGTGGTTAGTTTGAACGAGAGAGAGCGGGAGAGGGAGACAGAGCGACAGAGAGAGAGGGAGAGAGAGCGAGAGGTGGTTAGTTTGAACGAGATAGAGAGGGAGACAGAGAGAGAGAGAGAGAGAGAGAGAGACAAAGAGCAAGAGAGAGAGGGAGAGAGAGGGAGAGAGAGAGACAGAGAGAGAGAGAGCGAGACAAAGAGCGCGAGAGAGAGAGACAGAGAGAGAGAGAGCGAGACAAAGAGCGTGAGAGAGAGAAAGAGAGAAAGGAAGAGTTCCAGTTTGTAGGAGGTTAGACTCACCAGCCATGGCTGACTGGTAGGAGTTGTTTTTAGGACTCTGGTTCTAGAGGTTAGACTCACCAGCCATGGCTGACTGGTAGGAGTTGTCCTGAGGACTCTGGTCACACACCCACTCCTCACAGCACTTCCCAGGGATCTGGATGCGGCGTGGGTACGGGCAGTCTGGAGAGGCCAGCAGCACGTTGTTGGCACAGGTTGGCACGCAGCCGATCTCTCCGTTCATACAGACACACTGGTGCTTGCAGCTGGGCTGAAAGGTCTCTCCACTGCGGTAGATGACCCCTCCCAGGTCACACGTCTGGCCTTCCTGGGCTGAAACACAGAGGTGGAGACGCCATTTTAGATTTTCAAAGGCTTACATTATATTGTTCAAACTCATGTAAATACCTATTGGAAATTGCTTAGCCCAGAGATTGCCCACTTTGGATAATGAGAAACCAAGCCGTGGCAAAGTCTACACAAAATAAGTAGCAATCTCTGCAATAGGATCGCCAAGAAGTGATCATGGTCTCCATGGAGATCTTAAAGACATCCCACCCTTTTCTTTAATAGTTGACAGGAGAATTCAACTTACACATGCAGATGCCGTGCTCGGTGTCACTCAGCATTGCATAATCACAGTAAAGCTCTTTGTGGTGGTCACATGGCTCCAGGAGGGTACAGGGCTCGCCGGCTTGCCTGGCACACACCTTGCAGCAACCACAGCCATCCAGAACCAGGCTGGTACCAAACGGGCATGGAGGGGGATCCGATGGGCAGTCACAGGGATCGGAACAGTCCTGGGCCATTGTCTAAAGACAGAAGAAAACGACAGTCAGAAATGCTTTAGAAAATCTATTGGATAATGTTAAACAAAAGATAGAAGTCAGAAAAGCTCAAGAAAAATGTATAGGATAAGTGTGGATAAAATGTCTGATATCAGGATTTGTTTCCAGGGAAAATGTTTAGATCCAGTAATGCAATGAGGTCGGTCTCTACCAGTGGAGGAGGGCTCATAGTAATGGACGGAACGGAGCCAATGGAATGGCATCATTGTTGTTTGATGTATTTGATTCCATTCCACTGATTCCGCTCCATCCATCACAATGAGCCGTCCTCCCCAATTAAGGTGCCACCAACCTCCTGCGGTCTGTACTGTGTGTCAAAGAAGCAGAGAATGTTGTAAGGGGCTACTTCGCGTTTTTTTGTTAACACCTCGCGTGTAATACATCGTACTGCCACTAGATGGAGACACTTGACTCGATGTAGGCAAATCAATTCTAGCAGACTTTTCTATGGAGAGAGTTTTATTTGGAGAGTGATGGACACTGCTATTACATACAGCATTACTTTTGTACAAATATTAAAATATATATAAAAGAGACTTGTAAGAATGTAAGAGGAAATCAATATAGGCTCCTCAAATGCTGTCAAATCTTTACATGTTTTATTCTAAGAACGGATGTTTAAAACATTTGAGTGATAAAGAATTAGCAGAACCTGGATTAACTCAGTCATTAACCATTTTATTAGTTGAAAAAAAGCTATTTGGCACTTCATTTTAGACCCTATGTCCAACTAGGAGCCGATAACTACTATCTTTGTTCTGCATCTCAGTACTCACATGATGTTCCTTTTAGTAGCAATGAGTAAGACACCCCAGAACATAGCCCATTTGAATCCAATAACTTAGTCATTTATTAACAGTGACACCCAATTAAAACAACACTACTATTTCATCATGTACGATTGTTTACAGAGCTGCTGTAGGCTACTATACAGAGCTGCTGTAGGCTCCTATACAGAGCTGCTGTAGGCTACTATACAGAGCTGCTGTAGGCTACTATACAGAGCTGCTGTAGGCTACTATACAGAGCTGCTGTAGGCTACTATACAGAGCTGCTGTAGGCTACTATACAGAGCTGCTGTAGGCTACTATACAGAGCTGCTGTAGGCTACTATACAGAGCTGCTGTAGGCTACTATACAGAGCTGCTGTAGGCTACTATACAGAACTGCTGTAGGCTACTATACAGAGCTGCTGTAGGCTACTATACAGAGCTGCTGTAGGCTACTATACAGAGCTGCTGTAGGCTACTATACAGAGCTGCTGTAGGCTACTATACAGAGCTGCTGTAGGCTACTATACAGAGCTGCTGTAGGCTACTATACAGAGCTGCTGTAGGCTACTATACAGAACTGCTGTAGGCTACTATACAGAGCTGCTGTAGGCTACTATACAGAACTGCACTGAGACCACACCCCCATGGGATGTTTTAGCCGCTATAAGTACACAATGAGTTCCCATAAGTTGTACTTTAAATTTACATTTTACATAACTAAATAATACATATCAATGAAGACAACACAAAACATATAACAACAGCCGGGTGAATGAAATAAATAATAAGAGATTATTGCATCAATTGCAAAGTTGTGACAAAGTTACACAAATGTATATAAATGAAAATCTAGCACTTTATTGATATATTATATGACATGTGAAAACATACCGAGCTGATGATGAGCAGAAGAAGACCCATTCTGGTGATAACTCCCTCAGACATTGTTGCCTCGTTTATTTCGACAGCGCGCTCTCACTCAGTCCAACACGTTTGTTTTCGTTCAGTGTGACAGACACGCAGACGGGAGTTTCCCTTTTCTCTCACTCCACCGGTAGTTGTTCGTTGACTCTCTGCAGGGCTCCAGGGGCTAGCTAGACTGATGCATGGACGGAGAGAACCCCTACTTTAAATACTCCGCGAGGCGGGGTGTAGCCCAGTAAACAAGAGTTATGCCACGCGACCCAAAGGGGTAAAAATATTCACATTCCAGATGGCTTTATTTTTCCTAATTCCTGAGAGGAGAGCTGTTTTTAAAGACAGGCATCCCCCTCCATCAACCTACTGTTCAGCCAGGTGGGAGTTATTTTATGTACTAAGGCAGGAACTGACAAAAGATGTTCGTGGGTTTAGTTTGACATGGACTAAAGGAGAGCATTATTCATGTTGGCCACCATTCAGACCAACGTAGCCTACACCAGGAACATGGTTACAGTGATTATGAAGTTGGAATTCAAATGCATGTGTATTGGGGAAAGATTTATAGTATTAAGTAATAACCAGGGGAAATAACACCATAAAGATTGCAAGCCATGGGGGCTCAAAAGTAGTGTACTACTTTATGTAGGTAATAGGGTGCTATTTGGGAAGGACTCAAAGTATAAAGGTTGTTCAACATGATATGAACCTTAAATAACACAGAGACCAGCCGAATAGTAACTGTCAACAGGTGACTACAGGTGACACACGGTAACAGGTAATGGTCAGTCGTTTAGAAGAGGGCATCGCTCACCGTCTGCCAATATCAGATATGCCCGTAAATCATTGTCAATAGTCATCTTTGTCTTTCCCTACACTCTGTGCCCCTCTTGTACCTTTCTTAGAGGTAGTATACAGGTAGTGTCTGTCGGGGTCACAGAGGTCTTTACCTGTCTTAGAGGTAGTTTACAGGTAGTGTCTGTCGGGGTCACAGAGGTCTTTTCCTGTCTTAGAGGTAGTTTACAGGTAGTGTCTGTCGGGGTCACAGAGGTCTTTTCCTGTCTTAGAGGTAGTTTACAGGGAGCGCCGGGGTCACAGAGGTTTTTTCCTGTCTTAGAGGTAGTTTACAGGTAGTGTCTGTCGGGGTCACAGAGGTCTTTTCCTGTCTTAGAGGTAGTTTACAGGTAGTGTCTGTCGGGGTCACAGAGGTCTTTTCCTGTCTTAGAGGTAGTTTACAGGTAGTGTCTGTCGGGGTCACAGAGGTCTTTTCCTGTCTTAGAGGTAGTTTACAGGTAGTGTATGTCGGGGTCACAGAGGTCTTTTCCTGTCTTAGAGGTAGTTTACAGGGAGCGCCGGGGTCACAGAGGTTTTTTCCTGTCTTAGAGGGAGTTTACAAGTAGTGCCGGGGTCACAGAGATCTTTACCTTTCTTAGAGGTAGTTTACAGGTAGCGCCGGGGTCACAGAGGTCTTTGGTATGAATAGGAAGTAAGGCTTTAATCAAGGTAACTTATAGTTTGAATAAGAGCATCAGTTTAAGCGTAAAGGACAAACATGGGACGTTCATTATGCAACAGCTATCGTTTTGAGAGTTCTTAGAGAGAGAGAGAGACAGAGAGAGAGAGAGAGACAGAGAGAGAGAGAGACAGAGAGACAGAGAGAGAGAGAGAGAGACAGAGAGAGACAGAGAGAGAGAGAGACAGAGAGAGAGAGAGAGAGAGAGAGACAGAGAGAGAGAGAGATGAAAGATCACCAGTACAGAGTAATGTTGGTGTTTCTAAACACCAGAGAGGAAATGTCCGTCATGACATCCTATGTAATTGAACGTGAGCGTATTAAAACCCACATTAGAGGATTAAGAAGGATGACAGGTCCACACACAGTAGTTAAAACAAGAACAGCCTGTCCACTCCTCACTGGTCAGGTGTTAAATAGGAAACACACATGGTGAAAGAAAAAGTCAATGTTGTGATTTTTTGTCTTTTTCCGCCCGGCTAGCAGCTATTTCCTGGATCATTGCCAACCCTCATGAAGCTGTGTGTGTCTACCTAGAAAGTCAAGAGGTTCTGTTTGCCCAAACGCCACAGCGAGCACACTCACACCAGGGATCATATTTGAGAACATATTGAACAAGAACAAGAACAAGCTAACTCGGTTTGTAACGCCCCCCCCCCCTCCCCTCCACCTCCGGCTAGAGGAAACCGTGCCTTGGCAACACGAGCCGGGACAAGCTAAAGCTAAAGCATGTTCAAAACAGAACCGTAACTAAGGAGGGCCGTACATGGACTAGTATCTTGAGGTCTCTAGCCGAGAGACCTTGCCTAGTCCCTAGCTCAGAGCATTGGAGGCTGATGGCTGCAATGTGTGAATTTCAAAAAGACCGGCCTCAGTCGAGAGAGACAGCCAGTAGAGAGAGTTAGGACATTTAAACGCTGTTGATACCACATGGACAGGGCATGGGACAGTTTTAGTAAAGACTAGAGAGAGGTCAAAGAGCTCTAATTCACTTGATACTACATGGATACTGGGCTGGGCATGGGACAGAGGTCAGCAGCCAATGATTTTGCATAATAGCTCAACCGGTTGCTATTTATGTGAGGTAGCAGTTCCCCTACCATGCAACAGGCAAGGATAACATCCGAAGCCTGTAACTTAGTTAAGAATGATAAACACGCTCAAGCCTGGATCATCATAAGGATTGATGCCATATCACTAGGGAACACAAGCAACAGCTCAACTGCTATGGTAACACTGGTACTCTGTGTTTAGACTTCAGTACTAGACTACATCAATAGAATGCTGCAGTGTGTGTGTGTGTGCGTGTGTGTGCGTGTGCGCGCGCTTGTGTGTGTGTGTGTGTGTGTGTGTGTGTGTGTGTGTGTTTAGCTCATGTTTACGATTTATTTGCTTTTGTTGCCATTCATTGACCGCATCATAAACTTCCACACACTGTAATTCACGCCACTTGTGTTTGTAGTACCACACATGGCCACCAGGAGGCCATCACCACGCTGCTCACAGTCTCTCTCTAGACAGATGTGTTGCCTCCCCACAACATACAAATGTTCTGTCTTAACACCAGTGCTGTTGCTGCCCTAGGTCTGGGATTTTAGAGATTACAATGCTCATATCACGGAGAGAGAGGAAGAAGGCCACATGTGTGTGTGTGTGTGTGTGTGTGTGTGTGTGTGTGTGTGTGTGTGTGTGTGTGTGTGTGTGTGTGTGTGTGTGTGTGTGTGTGTCTGTGTCTGTGTCTGTGTGTGTGTGTGTGTCTGTGTGTGTGTGTGTGTGTGTGTGTGTGTGTGTGTGTGTAAGTGGGGGATTTAACCATAAATAAACTCTCCTACTGTATCTGATCTACATCAAAAACAATTATACACGAGGTGAGGTCCTGGGGACTAAACTGAGACAGCACAGGGTCTTTAAGTCAGGGAGTAGAGCATGGAAATAAACAGGCCAGGTATATAAACCAATTTTAAACCGTTACAATGTGTTGTTCATGCGTTTTTTTTCATTGTCCGTACATGTGATCATAAGCCACATTTATATCCCGGTATGTTTCCACTGTGTGGTACTCTGACGGGGATTCTTGCTACCCAGGAAACCCAGTGGGTCTTGATTGAGATGACCTGACCTCAGTCCCTGTAAGGTCATCCAACTTGGCATCAAAATAAACCCCTTTGACTCATAGACTTATTAATGGCCCGAATCTATGGGGAGTTAAAAGCTTCCTGTGTTAATAATGAACGGCTTCCTATGGTCTCTGGTCTAAAGTAGTGCACTACGTAGGGAATAGGGTGCCATAGGCCCTGGTCAAAAGTAGTGCACTATGTAGGGAATAGGGCTCTGGTCAAAAGTAGTGCACTACGTAGGAAATAGGGTGCCATAGGCCCTGGTCAAAAGTAGTGCACTATGTAGGGAATAGGGCTCTGGTCTAAAGTAGTGTACTATATAGGGAATAGGGCTCTGGTCTAAAGTAGTGTACTATATAGGGAATAGGGCTCTGGTCTAAAGTAGTGCACTATGTAGGGAATAGGGCTCTGGTCTAAAGTAGTGCACTATGTAGGGAATAGGGCTCTGGTCTAAAGTAGTGTACTATATAGGGAATAGGGCTCTGGTCTAAAGTAGTGCACTATGTAGGTAATAGGGCTCTGGTCTAAAGTAGTGCACTATATAGGGAATAGGGCTCTGGTCTAAAGTAGTGCACTATGTAGGGAATAGGTCTCTGGTCAAAAGTAGTGCACTACTTAGGAAATAGGGCTCTGGTCTATAGTAGTGCACTATGTAGGGAATAGGGCTCTGGTCTAAAGTAGTGCACTATGTAGGGAATAGGTCTCTGGTCAAAAGTAGTGCACTACTTAGGAAATAGGGCTCTGGTCTATAGTAGTGCACTATGTAGGGAAAAGTGGGAGGCTGGGTCTCTGGTCAAAAGTAGTGCACTACGTAGGGAATAGGGCTCTGGTCTATAGTAGTACACTATGTAGGGAATAGGGCTCTGGTCTAAAGTAGTGCACTACGTAGGGAATAGGGCTCTGGTCTATAGTAGTGCACTATGTAGGGAATAGGGCTCTGGTCTAAAGTAGTGCACTATGTAGGAAATAGGCTGTCTTTTGGAATGAGGTGTTTGACTGGCTTTGCTCTCCTCTTTGCCTGACGCTTCTGTCTGTGCCACTGCACTCTGGTGACTCACACCGTCCAACAGTCAAAGCCTCGAACGCACCGACCGAGACCACAACACGCCGGGTCCTCGCTGGAACTCAGGCTGTGTGACAAATGGCACCCTATTCCCTATTTAGTGCCTGACTCTTTTTTTTTATATGGGCCCTGATCACAAAGGAGGGCACTAAACAAAGGAGGAATGGGGTTCCATTTGAGACACATCGTAAGTCTTCATCACGTTCGCTGATGAAAAATCCTTCAAAAAGAAACCCAACTTACCGACGCTAACGCAGCAGTCCCCAGTCAGAGAAAAACATTCTTCCCCTTGTTACTTACAGCGATGATTCATCTGCGTTGGGTTGACTCCCTCCCTCTAGTCTCATATCTCAGGCAGGCAGCAAAGTGTGAGGGCCAACAAGGGTTTATCATCAGGGAGCTGGACCTCCTGTGGAGGAGAAGAGAGCTGAGTTCATGGCTGTCCCAAATGGAACAGTATTCCCTATATAGTGCACTACTTTTTACCAAGGCCCATAGGTAATAGGGGAATAGGGTAGTGCACTTTGTAAGGCATAGGGTACAATTTAGGCCGCACTCTTAGTTCATGACCTCACACAGTCCACCTCCCTCTCACACTCTTTTATCTCAGCTGACTAGCAGTTCCTCCATGCCAGATAACCTCACCTGTTAGTGAAGCTGAGCGGCGTTATTAGAGAAGGATTATCCAGCTCGGCAGGATGGAGGGTGGAACACTCCCCAGCCAGAGCCCAGCCGTGTGGTAGGAGCCTGCCGGACAACCTGATTACGTCGGGGTAACTTTCCTGCTGAGATGAACAGAAAGTGGAACGTAGGCCTCATCTGTTTCTGTGGGTTTCCTTCGCGACGTACGCGGTTCATTGCCTGTCGTCTGGTAACGAGATGACGCCTGTGATATTCCTTCTGACAGGGTGGTGAACTTTGGCCCACGATGCTTACCGTATTGTGCGGAACCCAGTGTAAATACTGTCGACAATGTCTGCATCCCAGGGCCCTGGTCAGAAGTAGTCCACTATATGTGTGATGCATATTGTATACCCTGGACTTTGAGACAGAAGGCTCCACACAATCAGAACTAGTGAAAGGCAAAAAAAAAATATTCTTCCCAACTTGTGAAAAAAGCATGTTTGGATCCAGTTTAATTTCCTTCTGTTTCATAGAGAAAATAGTGTTTTATTAATTCAGTACATTCTAAATGTAACAGTACATTCTCGCAAGTCTTACCCCGGAAATCTCTGGATCACAATGTGATTAAACAATGACGTTGCAGTTCTTATTATCTTACATGGACTGATATTTCATGAAAAATAAGGGATCGGAATAATGAGTGGAAAGCAGTGGTAGTTTTTTAATCTACTAAAGACTACAGACCCATCCAGCCTCTGTCTGCTACCCACCCAGCCTCTGTCTGCTACCCACCCAGCCTCTGTCTGCTACCCACCCAGTCTCTGTCTGCTACCCACCCAGCCTCTGTCTGCTACCCACCCAGCCTCTGTCTGCTACCCACCCAGCCTCTGTCTGCTACCCACCCACCCAGCCTCTGTCTGCTACCCACCCAGCCTCTGTCTGCTACCCACCCAGCCTCTGTCTGCTACCCACCCACCCAGCCTCTGTCTGCTACCCACCCAGCCTCTGTCTGCTACCCACCCAGTCTCTGTCTGCTACCCACCCACCCAGCCTCTGTCTGCTACCCACCCAGCCTCTGTCTGCTACCCACCCAGTCTCTGTCTGCTACCCCACCCAGTCTCTGTCTGCTACCCACCCACCCAGCCTCTGTCTGCTACCCACCCACCCAGCCTCTGTCTGCTACCCACCCACCCAGCCTCTGTCTGCTACCCACCCACCCAGCCTCTGTCTGCTACCCACCCAGCCTCTGTCTGCTACCCACCCACCCAGCCTCTGTCTGCTACCCACCCAGCCTCTGTCTGCTTCCCACCCAGCCTCTGTCTGCTACCCACCCAGCCTCTGTCTGCTACCCACCCACCCACCCAGCCTCTGTCTGCTATCCACCCAGCCTCTGTCTGCTACCCACCCACCCAGCCTCTGTCTGCTACCCACCCAGTCTCTGTCTGCTATCCACCCAGCCTCTGTCTGCTACCCACCCACCCAGCCTCTGTCTGCTACCCACCCAGTCTCTGTCTGCTACCCACCCAGTCTCTGTCTGCTACCCACCCAGCCTCTGTCTGCTACCCACCCAGTCTCTGTCTGCTACCCACCCAGCCTCTGTCTGCTACCCACCCACCCAGCCTCTGTCTGCTACCCACCCACCCAGCCTCTGTCTGCTACCCACCCAGTCTCTGTCTGCTACCCACCCAGTCTCTGTCTGCTACCCACCCAGCCTCTGTCTGCTACCCACCCAGTCTCTGTCTGCTACCCACCCAGCCTCTGTCTGCTACCCACCCACCCAGCCTCTGTCTGCTACCCACCCACCCAGCCTCTGTCTGCTACCCACCCACCCAGCCTCTGTCTGCTACCCACCCACCCAGCCTCTGTCTGCTACCCACCCAGTCTCTGTCTGCTACCCACCCAGCCTCTGTCTGCTACCCACCCAGCCTCTGTCTGCTACCCACCCACCCAGCCTCTGACTGCTACCCACCCAGACTCTGTCTGCTACTCACCCAGCCTCTGTCTGCTACCCACCCCAGTCTCTGTCTGCTACCCACCCAGCCTCTGTCTGCTACCCACCCAGCCTCTGTCTGCTACCCACCCAGCCTCTGTCTGCTACCCACCCAGCCACCCAGCCTCTGTCTGCTACCCACCCAGTCAGCCTCTGTCTGCTACCCCACCCAGCCTCTATCTGCTACCCACCCAGCCTCTATCTGCTACCCACCCAGCATCTGTCTGCTACCCACCCAGCCTCTGTCTGCTACCCACCCAGCCTCTATCTGCTACCCACCCAGTCTCTGTCTGCTACCCACCCAGAATCTGTCTGCTACCCACCCAGCCTCTGTCTGCTACCCACCCAGCCACCCAGCCCTCTGTCTGCTACCCACCCAGTCAGCCTCTGTCTGCTACCCACCCAGCCTCTGTCTGCTACCCACCCAGCCTCTATCTTCTACCCACCCAGCCTCTATCTGCTACCCACCCAGCCTCTATCTGCTACCCACCCAGCCTCTGTCTGCTACCCACCCAGTCAGCCTCTGTCTGCTACCCACCCAGCCTCTATCTGCTACCCACCCATTCTCTATCTGCTACCCACCCAGCCTCTATCTGCTACCCACCCAGCCTCTATCTGCTACCCACCCAGCCTCTATCTGCTACCCACCCAGCCATCCAGCCTCTTTTATTTTATTTATTTATCCGTTATTTTACCCAGTAAGTTGACTGAGAACACATTCTCATTTACTGCAACGACCTGGGGAATAGTTACAGGGGAGAGGAGGGGGATGAATGAGCCAATTGTAAACTGGGGATTGTTAGGTGACCGTGATGGTTTGAGGGCCAGATTGGGAATTTAGCCAGGACACCGGGGTTAACACCCCTACTCTTAAGATAAGTGCCATGGGATCTTTAATGACCTCAGAGAGTCAGGACACCTGTTTAACATCCCATCCGAAAGACGGCACTCTACACAGGGCAGTGTGGGCATTGGGATATTTTTTTAGACCAGAGGAAAGAGTGCCTCCTACTGGCCCTCCAACACCACTTCCAGCAGGATCTGGTCTCCCATCCAGAGACTGACCAGGACCAACCCTGCTTAGCTTCAGAAGCAAGCCAGCAGTGGTATGCAGGGTGGTATGTCTGCTACCTACCCACCAAGCCTCTTACTGCTACCCCAGCCTCTGACTGCTACCCACCCACCCAGTCTCTAACTGCTACCTATCCACCCAGCCTCTAACTGCTACCCACCCAGCCAGCATCTGACTGCTACCCTTCCACTCAGCCTCTTACTGCTACCCACCCACCCAGTCAGCCTCTAACTGCTACCCTTCCACCCAGCCTCTGACTGCTACCCTTCCACCCAGCCTCTTACTGCTACCCACCCACCCAGCCAGCCTCTAACTGCTACCCTTCCACCCAGCCTCTGACTGCTACCCCACCCCACCCAGCCTCTGACTGCTACCCACCCACCCAGCCTCTGACTGCTACCCACCCACCCAGCCTCTGACTGCTACCCACCCACTCAGCCTCTGACTGCTACCCACCCACCCAGCCTCTGACTGCTACCCACCCACCCAGCCTCTGACTGCTACCCACCCACCCAGCCTCTGACTGCTACCCACCCAGCCTCTAACTGCTACCCATCCAGCCAGCCTCTGACTGCTACCCAGCCTCTGACTGCTACCCACCCACTCAGCCTCTGACTGCTACCCACCCAGCCAGCCTCTAACTGCTACCCATCCACCCAGCCTCTGACTGCTACCCACCCAGCCTCTTCTACCTAGTTGAGAAAAACATCTCTTTTACCATGGATCAAACCTCTAGATCCCCCCCTCCCTCCCAGATCTAGACAATCTAGATCAATATTTATGTCAATATTATTCTATGTAAGAGTATAAACTGGACAAGGCTGCAAACCCACCCAGCCAGCCTCTGACTGCTCCCCACCCCGCCAGCCTCTAACTGCTATCCAGCCATCCAGCCTCTAGCTGCTACCCAGCCTCTAACTGCTATCCATCCAGCCAGTCTCTGTCTGCTACCCATCCAGCCAGTCTCTGTCTGCTACCCACCCACCCAGCCTCTGACTGCTACCCATCCACCCAGCCTCTAACTGCTATCCATCCAGCCAGTCTCTGTCTGCTACCCATCCAGCCAGTCTCTGTCTGCTACCCATCCAGCCAGTCTCTGTCTGCTACCCACCCACCCAGCCTCTGACTGCTACCCATCCAGCCAGTCTCTGTCTGCTACCCATCCAGCCAGTCTCTGTCTGCTACCCATCCAGCCAGTCTCTGTCTGCTACCCACCCACCCAGCCTCTAACTGCTATCCATCCACCCAGCCTCTGACTGCTACCCATCCAGCCAGTCTCTGTCTGCTACCCACCCACCCAGCCTCTGACTGCTACCCATCCAGCCAGTCTCTGTCTGCTACCCATCCAGCCAGCCTCTGTCTGCTACCCATCCAGCCAGCCTCTGTCTGCTACCCACCCACCCAGCCTCTGACTGCTACCCATCCAGCCAGTCTCTGTCTGCTACCCATCCAGCCAGTCTCTGTCTGCTACCCACCCACCCAGCCTCTGACTGCTACCCATCCAGCCAGTCTCTGTCTGCTACCCATCCAGCCAGTCTCTGTCTGCTACCCACCCACCCAGCCTCTGACTGCTACCCATCCAGCCAGTCTCTAATTGCTACCCAGCCACCCAACCTCTGACTGCTACCCACCCAGCCTCTGACTGCTACCCACCCAGCCTCTGTCTGCTACCCACCCAGCCTCTGTCTGCTACCCACCCAGTCTCTGTCTGCTACCCACCCAGCCTCTGTCTGCTACACACCCAGTCTCTGTCTGCTACCCACCCAGTCTCTGTCTGCTACCCACCCATCCTCTGTCTGCTACCCACCCAGCCTCTGTCTGCTACCCACCCAGTCTCTGTCTGCTACCCACCCAGCCTCTGTCTGCTACCCACCCAGTCTCTGTCTGCTACCCACCCAGTCTCTGTCTGCTACCCACCCAGCCTCTGTCTGCTACCCCACCCAGCCTCTGTCTGCTACCCATCCACCCAGCCTCTGACTGCTACCCACCCAGCCTCTTCTACCTAGGTGAGAAAAACATCTATTTTACCATGGATCAAACCTCTAGATCCCTCCTCCCTCCCTCCCAGATCTAGACAAATCTAGATCAATATTTATGTCAATATTATTCTATGTAAGAGTCTAAACTGGACAAGGCTGCAAACACAAGACTCAATGCAGTAATAAAGAAAGAATATAAAAAATGGGCCAGGCAGGGGGATTGAGTTACTGCCGAGGTGTTAAATAGTGTCTTTACTATGGGTCTCCCTCTCATCTCCCTCGCTGTGCTCCCTCTATGGAACCTCGTCAAAGATAGTGCACTATATAGGGAATAGGGTTCTATAGGGCTCTGGTCTAAAGTAGTGCACTATATAGGGAATAGGGTTCTATAGGGCTCTGGTCTAAAGTAGTGCACTATATAGGGAATAGGGTTCCGTTTGGGACACAACCTCCTATCATCAGTCCTGAGGAGCTTTGTTCTCATTAGTAACAGAGTGTCTGACCTACTCAAGTACAACCTAACTTAAATGAGAGCACTCTTGTAAAGTGTGGACCCAACTGTGTAGTTTGTATGAGAAGGGTGGATCACAGAAGTCGCTCTATGTGCGATGTTGTCTCAGGTTTCACTCAGGGCTCCCGAGTGGCACAGCGGTCTAAGGCAATGCATGTCAGAGCTAGAGGCGTCACTACAGACCCTAGTTTGATTCCAGGCTGTATCACAACCGGCCGTGATTGGGAGTCCCATAGGCCCAGTGTCGTCCGGGTTAGGGTTTGGCCTGGGTAGGCCATTATTGTAAATAAGAATTTGTTCTTAACTGACTTGCCCAGTTAAATAAAGATTCAATTAAAAAAATGGTGGCCTTTCATTGGAGGGGGATGGCATTGAGGGATTTTTAGGCAAAGTCTTAGAGAGATAAGAAGACGTCAGAGCTGGTTGTCCACAAGTTTTCTGAACAGTTTTTCTGCGGCACAAATGCTTCGAAATTCAAATGAACCCTCCTGTCAAACTATATTTCAATCAAACATGAAAAAAAGTCATCATGAAATGTTGGGTGCAGGAGCATGAGTAGCAGTATAGAGAGAACCACAAAAAAACGAATGGGGGGAAAACGTCCACCCCGTTCTGAGCAGCAAACGCCCAAATAAATTTCCCAATGCCTACATTGCATAATTCATTCAAGTCATGCGGGCAGCAACTCTAAGACACTGCAGAAATAGAGACGACAAGCCTCAGGGTTTCTGCGTCCCAAATGGTACACTATTTCTCTATATAGTGCACTACTTTTAGGGCCTATAGGACCCACGGGACTCTGGTTAAAAGTAGTGCACGATTAATAGGGTGCCATTTGGTACGCAACCAGACTCTACAGCCCCGTGTGGTGGCAAGACCTCCACCCCTCCCCTACTCCTCTCATCCTCCCATCATCCTCCAATCCTCCCCTCATCCTCCTCCCCTCCTACCACCCCCCCCCCCTCATCCCCTCCTCCTCCCTTCCTCCCATCCTACCATCCTCCCATCATCCTCCAATCCTCTCCTCATCCTCCTCCCCTCCTACCACCCCCCCTCATTCCCTCCTCCTCCCTTCCTCCCATCCTACCATCCTCCCATCATCCTCCAATCCTCCCCTCCTACCACCCCCCCCTCATCCCCTCCTCCCCTCGTCCTCCCTTCCTCCCATCCTACCATCCTCTCATCATCCTACAATCCTCCCATCCTCCTCCCCTCTTCCCCTCCTCCTACCCTCCTGTCCTCCCTTCATACTCCTCCCCTCCTACCATCCTCCCCTCCTCCCCTCATAACATCCTCCCCTCCTCTCATCCCCCTCATCCTTCTCCCCTCCTCCTTCCCTCCTCCCTTCCTCCCATCCTCCAAACCTCCCATCCTCCTCCCCTCTTCCCATCCTCCTCTCCTCCTCCCTGCTCACATCCTCCCCTCAAACTCCTCCCCTCCTCCCCCTCCCATCCTCCTCCCCTCTTCCCATCCTCCTCCCCCCCTCCCCTTCCATCCTCCTCTCATCATTCTCCAAATCCTCCCATCCTCCTCTCCTCCCATCCTCCTCCCATCCTCCCCTCATCCCCTCCTATCCTCACATCTCACTCCCATCCTTCTCCCCTCCTCCTATCCTCCTCCTCCCCTCATCCCCTCCTCCTATCCTCACATCTCACTCCCATCCTTCTCCTCTCCTCCCATCCTCCTCCCCTCATCCCCTCCTCCTATCCTCACATCTCACTCCCATCCTCCCCTCCTCCTATCCTCACATCTCACTCCCATCCTTCTCCCCTCCTCCCATCCTCCTCCCATCCTCCCCTCCTCCTATCCATCCTCACATCTCACTCCCATCCTTCTCCTCTCCTCCCATCCTCCTCTGGCTCGGGTTATTTTGCCTAAAATAATGTTCTCCCTCGAGGACACCTGCTGGGGTTATGAAAGCATCCTGTTTTTAATGAAGTGAGGTGGCGGTTCTAAAAATAGAACGCGGGCAGGGCTCCTCCCCTCTGCTTCCTCCTCCCTCCGCCGTTGGCCGCTTGCTGCCTGCGTTCCGTCTCAGCTGCTTCTCCCTCGGGATGTTGTTTTGAAGTCTCTGGTACATTCCTCACACGCCTTGGCCAGCCTCAGTGTGTGGTCCAAATGCCACCCTAGTCCCTTTGTAGTGCGCTACTTTTGACCAGAGACCTATGGCTATTTCCCACAATAGGGTGGCATTTGGGACGCAAGCTCACATTTTTTGCCTCTTTCTCTTTCTCTCTCTATCCCCCTTTACCTCTCCCTCCTCCCTTGCCTTAAGAATGTTTGAGAAGGACTCTTTGTCCCATAGCTGTGGTTAGCTGGTGTTCTGTAGCGTCGTCTGGTAATGTTGGACACCAGGTACGTGACTACAGCTGACTCAATGGCTGAGTCACTCAATACAGTATCTGAAGCTCTGGAGTCTGTTCACCTGCAGAGATCCCCATCTCATTCTGAATATTGGCTTTAAAACTTTGCAGAGTTCCTCCACCTTAATATAAACGGTACTGACACCCATTTCAGTCCAAGTCAAGCACTGCACATACCTGTTACGCAAAACCCACATTTTACCCCCAAAATGGCAGTTTCCTTGGACGCGGAGAATGCTCATACCTGTTTAGAACACTCAGAGTTTGGTTCAAGGCCAAACCTTATTAAGAATGTATCACTTTTATACTAAATTGACTGTGCTAGTGGCAGACTCCACTAAGCTGGCAGGCTGGCTAACAGCCTGCTGCCTGGCCTGCTGAGGAGTGATGGACTCCATCATAGACAGGGCTCTAACTCCTCTAGCTCCACAATGAGATAGGGTGCAGGCCAGGCAGCAGGCTGTTAGCCAGCTTGCCAGCTTAGTGGAGTCTGCCACTAGCACAGTCAGTGTAGTCAGCTCAGCTATCCCCATTGAGACCATGTCTGTGCCTCGATCTAGGTTGGGCAAAACCAAACATGGCGGTGTTCGCCTTAGCAATCTCACTAGGATAAAGACCTCCTCCATTCCTGTCATTATTGAAAGAAATTGTGATATCTTACATCTCAAAATAGGGCTACTTAATGTTAGATCCCTCACTTCCAAGGCAGTTACTGTCAATTAACTAATCACTGATCATAATCTTGATGTGATTGGCCTGACTGAAACATGGCTTAAGCCTGATGAATTTACTGTGTTAAATGAGGCCTCACCTCCTGGTTACACTAGTGACCATATCCCCCGTGCATCCTGCAAAGGCAGAGGTGTTGCTAACAGCAAATTTAAATTTACAAACAAAAATGATTGCGTTTTCGTCTTTTGAGTATCTAGTCATGAAATCTATGCAGCTTACTCAATCACTTTTTATAGCTACTGTTTACAGGCCTCCTGGGCCATATACAGCATTCCTCACGGAGTTCCCTGAATTCCCTATCGGACCTTGTAGTCATGGCAGATAATATTCTAATTTTTGGTGACTTCAATATTCACATGGAAAAGTCCACAGACCCCCTCCAAAAGGATTTCGTAGCCATCATCGACTCAGTGGGTTTTGTCCAACATGTCTCCGGACCTACTCACTGCCACAGTCATATTCTGGACCTAGTTTAGTCCCGTGGGAATAAATGTTGTGGATCTTTTTTTTGTTTTTGTTTTTTTGTTGTTGAATTTTTTCCCCTTTATCTCCCCAATTTCATGGTATCCAATTGTTTTAGTAGCTACTATCTTGTCTCATCGCTACAACTCCCGTACGTGCTCGGGAGAGATGAAGGTTGAAAGTCATGCGTCCTCCGATACACAACCCAACCAAGCCGCACTGCTTCTTAACACAGCGCGCATCCAACCCGGAAGCCAGCCACACCAATGTGTCAGAGGAAACACTGTGCACCTGGGAACCTTGGTTACCGCGCACTGAGCCCAGCCCGCCACAGGAGTGGCTGGTGCCCGATGAGATAAGGACATCCATACCGGCCACGCCCTCCCTAACCCGGATGACGCTAGGCCAATTGTGCGTCGCCCCACGGACCTCCCAGTCGCGGTAGGTTACGACAGAGCCTGGGCGCGAACCCAGGCTCTGCCTTCCTGAAGATAAACCATGTATACGAAACGCTTCAGTCTGGTTTTAGACCCCATCATAGCACTGAGACTGCACTTGTGAAGGTGGTAAATTACCTTTTAATGGTGACAGATCGAGGCTCTGCATCTGACCTCGTGCTCCTAGACCTTAGTGCTGCTCTTGATACCATCGATCACCACATTCTTTTGGAGAGATTGGAAACCCAAATTGGTCTAAACGGACAAGTTCTGGCCTGGTTTAGATCTTATGTGTCGGAAAGATATCAGTTTGTCTCTGTGGATAGTTTGTCCTCTGACAAACCATCCATTCGGTGTTCCTCAAGGCTCCGTTTTAGGACCACTATTGTTTTCACTACATATTTTACTCCTTGGTGATTTCATTCGGAAACATAATGTTAACTTTCACTGCTATGCGGAAGACAAACAGCTGTGCATTTCGAAGAAACCTGGTGAAGCCCCAAAATTGCCATCCATGGAAGCCTGTGTTTCTGTAAGGGGTGCGTAACTGGTGGCATTGAAGTCAAACGCAGGACTTGGTAAATAGCCGTTTAATAAACATAACTACCATTTATTAAAAAACAACAAACACAAAACCTGTATCACACAACAAACACATGGGCACCGAACCCGTATCGCATCAGTCACACAATACACACGTACGTACAATAAACAATCCCCGACAAGGACATGGGGGAAACAGGGGGAACATATACAACATGTAATTAGGGAATTGAAACCAGGTGAGTGTGAAAACAAGGCAAAACAAATGGAACATCAAAAATGGATCGGCGATGGCTAGAAGACCGGTGACGTCGACCGCTGAACACCGCCCGAACAATGAGAGGAACAGACTTTGGCAGAAGTCGGGACAGTTTCAGACATAAGGAAGTGGATGGCAACAAACGTTCTACTTTTAAACTCAGACAAAACAGAGATGCTAGTTCTAGGTCCAAAGAAACAAAGGTATCTTCTGGATGGTTGTACAATCGTCTCAAATAAAACTGTGAAGGACTTCAGCGTTACTCTGGACCCTGATCTCTCTTTTGACGAACATATCAAGACTGTTTCAAGGATAGCTTTTTTCCATCTACATAACATTGCAAAAAAATCTGAAGATTTCTGTCCAAAAATTATACAGAAAAATGTATCCATGCTTTTGTTACTTCTAGGTTAGATTACTGCAATAACTCTACTTTCCGGCTACCCGGGTAAAGCACTAAATAAACTACAGTTAGTGCTAAATACGGCTGCTAGAATCTTGACTAGAACCAAAAAATTGGATCATATTACTCCAGTGCTAGCCTCCCTACACTGGCTTCCTGTTAAGGCAAGGGCTGATTTCAAGGTTTTACTGCTAACCTACAAAGCATTACATGGGCTTGCTCCTACCTATCTTTCCGATTTGGTCCTGCCGTACATACCTACACGTACGCTACGGTCACAAGACGCAGGCCTCCTTACTGTCCCTAGAATTTCTAATCAAACAGCTGGAGGCAGGGCTTTCTCATATAGAGCTCCATTTTTATGGAATGATCTGCCTATCTATGTGAGAGATGCAGACTCGGTCTCAACATTTAAGCCTTTATTGAAGACTCATCTCTTCAGTAGGTCCTATGATTGAGTGTAGTTTGACCCAGGAGTGTGAAGGTGAACAGAAAACCTCTGGAGCAACAAACCACCCTTGCTGTCTCTGCCTGGCTGGTTCACCTCTCTCCACTGGGATTCTCTGCCTCTAACCCTATTACAGAGTCACTGGCTTACTGGTGCTCTTCCATGCCGTCACTTGAGTGGGTTGAGTCACTGACGTGGTCTTCCTGTGGGGGAGATCTTCTTGGGCTATACTCGGCTTTGTCTCAGGATGGTAAGTTGGTGGTTGAAGATATCCCTCTAGTGGTTTGGGGGCTGTGCTTTGGCAAATTGGGTGGGGTTATATCCTGCCTGTTTGGCCCTGTCCAGGGGTATCGTCAGACGGGGCCACAGTGTCTCCCGACCCCTCCTGTCTCATCCTCCAGTATTTATGCTGCAGTAGTTTATGTGTTGGTGGGACTAGGGTCAGTCTGTTATATCTGGAGTATTTCTACTGTCTTATCCAGTGTCCTGTGTGAATTTAAGTATGCTCTCTCTAATTCCCACTCTCTTTTTCTCTCTCTTTCTTTCTTTCTCTCTTTCTCTCTCTCTTTCTTTCTGGCCTTTCTATGGAGATTTTCCTAGCCACCCTGTTTCTACACCTGCATTGCTGGCTGTTTGGGGTTTTAGGCTGGGCTTCTGTACATCACTTTGAGATATCAATGATGATTAATTGACTGAAGTCAACAACAGCCAAAACCTGCACTGATGGTCTGATGTCAGATGCCTTCACCATCCACAGAGGAACACCCCAGGGTGCGGTCTCCTCCTTTGCTCTTCATTCTGTCTTTAGAACCCTTGGCCTGCTAACTTAGAGATCATAAAAGGATACAAGGAATTAAAATAGGTAAAGAGACTGTCAAACTAAGTCTGTGCAGATGCCATGCTGCTAACAGCACCAAATAGCCAGATGCCATGCTGCTAACAGCACCAAATAGCCCAATGCCATGCTGCTAACAGCACCAAATAGCCCAATGCCATGCTGCTAACAGCACCAAATAGCCAGATGTTAACTCAGCATGTACTAGAAACAATTAACCATTTTAGTAAGCTGTCTGGCTATAAGATCACTTTTTTTTTATTTAACTAGGGAAGTCATTTAAGAACCAATTCTTATTTTCAATGACAGCCTAGGAACAGTGGGTTAACTGCCTGTTCAGGGGAAGAACAACAGATTTAGACTTTGTCAGCTCAGGGATTTGATCTTACAACCTTTGAGTTACTAGTCCAACGCTCTAACCACTAGGCTACCCTGCCGCCTCTACACTCTAACCACTAGGCTACCCTGCCCCCTCTACACTCTAACCACCAGGCTACCCTGCCGCCTCTACACTCTAACCACTAGGCTACCCTGCCGCCTCTACACTCTAACCACTAGGCTACCCTGCCGCCTCTACACTCTAACCACTAGGCTACCCTGCCGCCTCTACACTCTAACCACTAGGCTACCCTGCCGCCTCTACACTCTAACCACTAGGCTACCCTGCCCCCTCTACACTCTAACCACTAGGCTACTCTGCCCCCTCTACACTCTAACCACTAGGCTACCCTGCCGCCTCAACACTCTAACCACTAGGCTACCCTGCCGCCTCTACACTCTAACCACTAGGCTACCCTGCCGCCTCTACACTCTAACCACTAGGCTACCCTGCCCCCTCTACACTCTAACCACCAGGCTACCCTGCCGCCTCTACACTCTAACCACTAGGCTACCCTGCCGCCTCTACACTCTAACCACTAGGCTACCCTGCCGCCTCTACACTCTAACCACTAGGCTACCCTGCCACCTCTACACTCTAACCACTAGGCTACCCTGCCGCCTCTACACTCTAACCACTAGGCTACCCTGCCCCCTCTACACTCTAACCACTAGGCTACTCTGCCCCCTCTACACTCTAACCACTAGGCTACCCTGCCGCCTCTACACTCTAACCACTAGGCTACCCTGCCGCCTCTACACTCTAACCACTAGGCTACCCTGCCGCCTCTACACTCTAACCACTAGGCTACCCTGCCGCCTCTACACTCTAACCACTAGGCTACCCTGCAGCCTCTACACTCTAACCACTAGGCTACCCTGCCGCCTCTACACTCTAACCACTAGGCTACCCTGCCGCCTCTACACTCTAACCACTAGGCTTCCTGCCGCCTCTACACTCTAACCACTAGGCTTCCTGCCGTCACTTGGATAATGCCTTTAAACATACACATTTACAATGATAGCATTGCCTCCCTCCCATTCAAATGGTCTCCAGAAGGAGTTGAATACCTTGAAGTAATGCTAAAACCCCAAACACATGAAGTCATTCCCTTTAACATAGCCATTCTAATTAAAAAACCCAAACACATGATGTCATCCCCTTTAATATAGTCATTCTAATTAAAAAACCCAAACACATGAAGTCATCCCCTTTAACATGGTCATTCTAATTAAAAACGCCAAACACATGAAGTCATCCCCTTTAACATAGCCATTCTAATTAAAAAACCCAAACACATGAAGTCATCCCCTTTAACATAGCCATTCTAATTAAAAAAAAAAAAAGATCAACGGACGACCTCGAAAGATGGAAAGAACTTCCTCTCTCACATTAGGGTACAAAAATATCTAAAATAAATATGAACATTCTTCCACGTTTAACATACCTACTCAGGGAAATCCCTCTCTCATTTTCGGGAGAATGGTTTGTTAAGGAAGTTCCTCTGGAGAGAGAAACCCCCTCGAGTCAGCCGCTTAAAATGATCAATGGATAGAAATAGAGGTATCCTGGGCCTGCCTGATATTCAGAAATACTATTTGGCATTTAATGCAAGGTACCCTCTTAAATGGGCTAATAACAATGATCCCACTCCTTGGGTGATCATAGAACAAGAGGTATTAGACATGAACCAATGTTCCTTGTCTCTACAGGCCTTGTGGTACAATCCAAAATACTGTGAGTGTAACGGGTTTGTTCTTCCTCTGAGGAGGAGGAGTAGTAGGAAGGATCGGAGGACCAAAACGCAGCGTGTTAATTTAATGGAAAAATGAATATAAAATACAAAAGACCAAGAGAATCAAAATGAAAACCGAAACAGTCCCGAATGGTGCAAACACTGAAACGGATATATAATCACCCACAACTCAAAGGTGAAACCAGGCTACCTAAGTATGGTTCTCAATCAGGGACAACTAGGCTACCTAAGTATGGTTCTCAATCAGGGACAATGATTGACAGCTGCCTCTGATTGAGAATACACAGAAATCCCAAATTATAGAAAAAAAAGAACATAGACTGCCCACCCCAACTCACGCCCTGACCAAACTAAAACAAAGACAAAACAAAGGAACTAAGGTCAGAACGTGACAGGGAGGGGATAAAAAAAATGGCGTAATATTTTCCTGTGAGATTGCTTCCATTTGATATAAAACTCTGAGCTGGAATGCAATCATCCCGTGCCCCTCTAAAGGAAACCTTTAGTAAGTAGAGAATGGGAAGCTAAAGGAAGCCTATAGTAAGTAGAGAATGGGAAGCTAAAGGAAGCCTATAGTAAATAGAGAATGGTAAACTAAAGTTAACTTTCAGTAAATAGAGAATGGTAAACTAAAGTTAACTTTCAGTAAATAGAGAATGGTAAACTAAAGTTAACTTTCAGTAAATAGAGAATGGGACGCTAAAGTTAACTTTCAGTAAATAGAGAATGGGACGCTAAAGTTAACTTTCAGTAAATAGAGAATGGGACGCTAAAGTTAACTTTCAGTAAATAGAGAATGGGACGCTAAAGTTAACTTTCAGTAAATAGAGAATGGGACGCTAAAGTTAACTTTCAGTAAATAGAGAATGGTAAACTAAAGTTAACTTTCAGTAAATAGAGAATAGTAAACTAAAGGAAACCTTTCGTAAATAACGAATGGGAAGCTGAAGGTATTTCCATGGACTCTGATTTGCATGCGTAAGTCACCTTGATGAAATCCTTAATAACTCCAGCTCTTCGGTATGCCATGCTGCTGAGAACAGTAGACCTTTCTCCTGAAACATGGGAAAATATCTGAAGGACATGTACAAAGTGTCCAATTCTGTTCAGAATAAATGAATCCATTTAACATTTCTGCATAGATGATATCTAAACTCCTAGGCTGGGCCTGTATTGTTCTGTATTTTCAGTATATGGCTATTTATATAGGCTACCCTGGGGTGGCAGGGTAGCCTGGTGGTTAGAGCGTTGGACTAGTAACCGGAAGGTTGCAAGTTCAAACCCCTGAGCTGACAAGGTACAAATCTGTCGTTCTGCCCCTGAACAGGCAGTTAACCCACTGTTCCTAGGCCGTCATTGAAAATAAGAATTTGTTCTTAACTGACTTGCCTAGTTAAATAAAGGTAAAAAAAATATGCATGTACGTGTGCACTACTAGTAACCAAAAGGTTGCTGGATCGAATCCCCGAACTGTCGAGGTAAAAATATGTCCCCTTGGTTCAGGTTTATGTCCAGCCTCCAGTCCTTCCCCCTTGGTTTAGGTTCATATCCAGCCTCCAGACCTTCCCCTTGATTGAGGTTCATGTCCAGCCTCCAGTCCTTCCCCTTGGTTCAGGTTTATGTACAGCCTCCAACATAAAAATATGTTGTTCTGCAGGGCAGTTAACCCACTGTTCCCCGGGCACCGATGTGTATTAAAAGTAATGCATATCAGTCCTTCCTTCACCATCCCATAATGTTAACACTATCTGATGGTTTATGAGAATGGATGAACTGCTTTTGTGTTCGTAAGGACATATCTATTGAATTTATTCAATTGGTTAACTATAGAGCTGAAAAAAATTATATCAAAATATTTGAAAATAAATTAAAAATAAAAAAAATTCAGTATCTGTGTGGTTCTCTGCTGTTTCAATCAAGGTGATGCTTTAAGGGATGTCTTTTTGGGGTTCCGCTTTTCAAAGAGAGATTCCTCTGTAGTGGGGAATAGAGTGTTGAGGTCCGTTCCAGAACATCGGTCTGTCCTTCCACACAGCCAGCCGTGTCACAGGGTTCTGGAATGACTGAAAGACAGGGGTTCCAGTCTGCACCACAGACATTCCACGCAGAGATCGTCCCTAAAACACACACACATACATCACACGCACACGCACACACACACACACACACACACACACACACACACACACACACACACACACACACACACACACACATCACACACACACACTGGCACATATCCCACAACCCGGACAACAAAACCTTCTCTGTGTTTCTCGTACACACACACGCACACGTAGTCATGCATGAGTGCACACGCACACTTGTTTCCTCATCCCATCTACACCTGTCCAGCAGTCAGACCCAAAAGTCAGCCGGTAATGGCCCTTTATCCTCAGTGGAAGCCAAGCCAGTAAACCATGTTCAGCCTCCTGCCCTTCCCCTTGGTTCAGGTTCATGTCCAGCCTCCTGCCCTTCCCCTTGGTTCAGGTTTATATCCAACCTCCTGCCCTTCCCCTTGGTTCAGGTTTATATCCAGCCTCCTGCCCTTCCCCTTGGTTCAGGTTTATGTCCAGCCTCCAGTCCTTCCCCTTGGTTCAGGTTCATGTCCAGCCTCCTGCCCTTCCCCTTGGTTCAGGTTTATATCCAACCTCCAGCCCTTCCCCTTGGTTGAGGTTTATATCCAGCCTCCAGCCCTTCCCCTTGGTTCAGGTTTATATCCAGCCTCCAGCCCTTCCCCTTGGTTGAGGTTTATATCCAGCCTCCAGCCCTTCCCCTTGGTTGAGGTTTATATCCAGCCTCCAGCCCTTCCCCTTGGTTGAGGTTTATATCCAGCCTCCAGCCTTTCCCCTTGGTTCAGGTTTATATCCAGCCTCCAGCCCTTCCCCTTGGTTGAGGTTTATATCCAGCCTCCAGCCCTTCCCCTTGGTTGAGGTGAACCAGGATGAGCCAAACACATGTTGGCTTTCCTTGTTCTGTGAAACGTTCCAATCCCTTCCTCTGCTGTCCCCACATTCCCGTTTGGATGGACAGACGATTCCAGTAAACTTGTGTTTCGTCAGCTGTGTTTCGACAAATCAGTGAATACCCAGACTGTCACCTGACCGCAAAACAAACGGCTTAGCTGACTCATTAGTTCCTCTGTCATCCTGCTTTCTGACAGACTGCTCTGTATGTAGCCATTCAAAAACAAACTGTCAAATCTGAAGCATATGTAAGCCTGGGTTACTTTGTGTTACTGTGTTACTTTGTCATGCTGGTAATATCAACTCCACTATGATATACACATGGTTACACATCATCTTGTGGTATATATCAAACAGGATATGCTATGTATGAAGATATATATACTTTACATTCTGTTGTGCTAATATGCTTGGATGAATGACCTTTTTAAAGTGATTATTTTTTACCTTTATTCAACTAGGCAAGTCAGTTAAGAACAAATTCTTATTTACAATGACGGTCTACCGGGGAACAGTGGGTTAACTGCCTTGTTCAGGGGCATAAGGACAGATTTTTTCTTTGTCAGCTCAGTGATTCTTTATACTTTTGTATGAACTATAGTACATTCCTGATAAACTGTCTGTTCCTTTTCTAAAGATCATATCTGTTACTGTTGTTCCACGCCTCCCTTTCACAGCCCACGTTGTCTCAGTGGTAGAGGGGGAGGCCCTGCTAAGCTTTTATTTCTAAAAGATATCTGTGAATTATGGAGGTTGACATTCGTGTTCTATTCCTGTGGGGGAACCCCACCAAAGATCTGGGGTGGTCCCGTTCATTTCAGGGCCCGTGCAGAGACACGCGATATGACGTAAGCCATACCACTGTGATTGGAGTTCTGGAACCTTTGGAGTCTACCTCCCTCCCTCCCTCCCTCCCTCCCTCCTCCCTCCCTCCCTCCCTCCTCCCTCCCTCCCTCTCTCTCTCCTCTCTCTCTCCTCTCATCTCTCTCTCTCTCTCTCCCTCCCTCCCTCCCTCCCTCCCGCCCTCCCTCCCTCTCCCGTCTCCTCCCTCCCTCCTCTCCTCACTCCATCACTCTCCCTCCCTC